>NC_041028.1:13743110-14073109 GCF_900634625.1 Parambassis ranga | reverse complement strand
GACCAAGAAGCGCGGAAAGGAGGAGGATAAAAAAAAAAAAACTAAACAAACGTTTGAGCAGATGAACAAAAGAAAGATCCTACAAGGAAGGATTTAATTACAGGAGAAGTGACCTACATATCACTGTAGTTTTGTCAGTAGATCAATTAGTTGTATATAATTGTTTCACCTTTGATAGTGGCACCAGAACAAACAAGTACAATATAAGCAGAAACTGAACTTAATACTTAATAAAAATTTTAAATTAGTACAAATGAATCTCACTGTTTTGTTATGTTGATATTTATATTTTTATGTAAGAAATGTTAGATTACATATGACATACAGTGATTTCTCTCATGGGTAGCTCATCAGAAGTGTCTCCTGATGCCATTCCTGTGATGTAGATTGTCTTGTAAAGATGATATATTGTCTGTGATATTTAAGTTCAGCAGCAGAAAGCATGAGCACTGAAATAATAAGAGATTATAAGTTGGTTCCAGTTATGTGACCTCTGTTTGTATTCCTGATAGAGTAACTCTAAACTAAACTTTTCCTTTGTCCTCTTCCAGATCCTTGTCAACTCCGTTTCCCAGCCTGCCTTGCTGTATGAGAATGTGGGGGTGAGCGAAGGGAGCCCCATCCTGAGAGATCTGCTCTTCAGCCCAGATCACCAGTACTTGTACGCCCTGACAGATAAACAGGTAGGAGAAACAAACCCATGAACCCCCAAAAGTGATTGATGTCACGTTTGTTTTTAGCAAAAATTACATATTTTTCCCTTTTTATTTTGCTTTATACTCTAACTATACTAGTTAGTCATACAGAGGATAGATTCTGTTAAGCAGGTGTAAATGTAATTTGTAGGAATTTCTGGTGAGTCCTTTGAGGGGGTCTTGTACCCCAGGCTGGTATCAGTCTGCTATCAATTACAAAAGCATGCACATGTGTGTTTTTATCTCTATGTCCACTCTTAGATGCATCTTTTACACTTTAACACACACTTTCATAAACACAGTGCTTGCTGAGTGCTCAAACACCCCTCACAGAGTGAAGGTTAGGAAGAGAGAGGAATGATTTATTCAAAACATACACTGGGGGAGCGAGCGATCAAGCTAATTGCATACATACAGGTCACGATTCAGGCAGTATCACACACACACATCTATAGTTATAGTGTTAATTAACGTTATGAATATTAAAATATGCCATATAGAATGAGGCGCCATACTGTCCTTCCACTAGGTGTACAATAACACACAACCTGCCTCTCATATCTCATTCTTACCTCATACATAGTAAAGTACAGTACACACACAACAAAGCGCTCTCCCTCATCTTCTACCTACGACTCTCATAACGATTAATGACCTAGATGTGATAACCTTCAACGAGGCTTCCCCAGTATGTAGACAGTAACTGCTATGTAAGTGCTGTGTAATTTACCAGCGATTAGACTTAATTGACTTCCACGTGTCTGAATGAGCACAGAGAGGAAGTGGAGTGTAACGGATACAAATGGACGGCAGTGATGTGACAAGGGGAAATAAAGCCCTTCGATTATGGATCCAGGAAGCTGGAATTGACTTCTGTTAAGAGATACTGAAATAAATAGCACAACTTTAAGGAGTCCACCCACGCAGTGCTGATTTTGGAAACACACAGAGCATCGAGTGGATTCATAAAGCAGTTTAATTCCCAAATGGATTTATTGTTACACTTACTGGACAAGTTGCAACATTAACAAGATTAAATGTAATAAAAATATATAAAAGCTTTTAAATCAGACAGGTCATCACAAAATCTAAAACGAATAAGGTCATATCTCAACAGAGCTCCTTGCTTTTGGAGACATAAGTACAAAAACACCACGAATCTGTCATCAAAGCTGTAAGACATAAGCCATGATATTGTTTTAGTGTCTGTTTCAGCCAGCAGCTGCTCAGCAGTAGGAAGTAAGTCCATGCTGAGAACATTAGCAGATTTTCCCTTTTAATCCCCGTCACCTGCATTAAAGATAGCTGCTATTGCCCGCAGAAAGTCTTTTTCAATTATTAACGCCTGTGTTTTATTTTTGATGAGCACTGATATGTCCACTACATGTCTGTGCATGTTAGTGCAGTGACAGCAGGGAGGCTTCGCTCCCTCGTAGAAGCCGCAGAGCTTCTTCTTTGACATGATCGGAGGTGACGCTGATACATTTTACAAACTGTAGCTTGAAATAAAGTGCACCGTACAGAGGGAGAAAACCTGGAGAGTAGATGGAGAATATGACTGTAGATCTAAGTAATAAAACTAAAAATAAATGAGATTTATGCCTATATCAAATATTAAGCCAATTTGCCAAGCAAATAGAGGGAGCAAGGGCCCTGTGATGGACTGGTGACCTGTAGATAGCTGGGATAGGCTCCAGCCCCCTGTGACCCTGCACTGCAGGACAAAGCGGGTTCAGATGATGGATGATGTAATGGAGGGAGCAAGGAGAAACTAGCCTGGCCTGTGTTTGTTTGTTTCATCTATACAGAGCTTTTAGAAAACCTTACACATTTATTTTACTTGTAGATTTACTCTCATAGCAGAGCATATACCTCCAACCTACCTGTTGGAGGCTGAGTGCCAGATCAAGTGAAAAGGTGCTAAATGAATCTACATTCCTGAATTCAGCATCCCACTTCTTCACCCTTTAAAAGTGTTGACACTATGCCTTTGCAGGCTGTTTTTGGCTGAAAAACTCTTGAGAATGAGATAACAGATGTATCATGGCCCAAGTTTTCCACTTGGCCAGGCAGTGTAAAAAAATATTGACTTCAACATCTCAGTTCTGGGTTGCTCCTTGTTAAAATTCACTTTGAAAATCACACAATGGTTCCTGCACCATTCACTGTGCATGTAATAGCCAAGTCCCTAGACTTCCTGGAGTTTCTGCTCGTTGCCATGGCAACCTCACAGCAACACTAAGAGTGCAGGAAGTGTTAATTTGTGACCTTTACAAGTGCAAGTAGGAAGTTGTTTTTTTTTATTTTGCACACAGGCTCCCTGGCTGTCTGGCAGTCTGTATGCAAAGCTTAGCTAATACTTGAGTTAATATTCAGTGTACACACCCAGAGTGCTATTGATCTTCTCTCTTTGGACAAAAAGTCTATTTTTAAATGCACGTTTAGGTGTTGGCTACTTCTCTATGAGACCAGTGCTGTGATGAAAATGTTAGTTTTAAATTGCATATTTTCTGTCTACACGAGTTTGTTGCTGTGAAAGTCGAAATTCCATTAATTGACAGAGAGAATAAGATGGAATGACCATCTCTCCGCAGAGATAATGGCCTTTCACTTCTAGAGCTTCAGCACTGACCAAATTCACAGTCCAGTCAGAGAATGAAGCGGAGAAGCAGGGAGAGAGAGTGGGTGAGAGCTGAGAAGGTGGGAAAATATAATTGGTTTGCTGGATATGCTCTGTTCCTCTCTGTGACTCTTCCTGCCTCCTATTTGCAATATTCTTCAGGGTCTGCACGTCTGTCTCTCTCAGATGGAGTGAGTTTGTGGAGTAACTACTCTCCTCGTAGTTGCTTCAGACAGCAGAGAATAGAATAAAACATGAACTTGTGTTCCAGACAGTAAAAGACCAGTGTGTGTGCAGAGCCTTTCTGGCCTGCTGATGAGGAACGTCTTCCTAGCCAGAGGCTGTCTGGACTCCAGATAATGTATCATGGTTAAAGGTCGCCGGCCAAGCTGTGTAAACTTCTGCAGTATCCAAAGTATCCAAAATAAAAACTGTATCCAGTTTCACTCCACGCTGGTTATTATTTTTTTTAACACTGAAGAGCATCAGTGTGGTTAAGTGTATTAATAAAAAGGTGATGGACTCCTCTTTTTCTATTTTTTCTTTCTGGAGTTGCACTTTTGTGCTTGAAAGCAAACACTTGAAAGCATCATGGAGGCCATGGCATCATCATCATCATCACAACTCTGTGCCAACTGAAGGATGTTGAAAAAAGATGGAATGTGTGGCTCAGAGGGCAAAGAGTCACAAGACAAAGCACATCCTAAAAGTCAAAAGTGGTCCTACATTATTTCCTGTTTTCCTCATTACAGATCTATCAAGATGAAAAGATTTTGGTGATGTTAGTTTGGTTTTTGTGGTTTTTGTTTTTTTTTCAGCATAAGCATAAGGTCTTTATTTATTTACTTCCTTATATACTTACAGTGGCTCACTGGTCTTTTCTCAGGTGTATTATAACCTTTCCTCATAGTATACGTGGTCTTTTGAACACAGCTAATCAATTCCAAAGACAATTTATGAGGGGGAGAGGAATTAGGATTTCATGTTGGAGCGATACATTTTTGGTTGTATTCTCCAGAAATCTGAAATAATCTGCTGGTCTGTTGATTTGTATAAGGTTTCCTTGTGAGCAAAGCTCTGCAGCTTATTGATGAAGACTTGAGTCAATTTAAATCTCTTTAACAGAGTCAATTCTAATGATTGGTCTGGCTGATGAAGATTAGTTTGTTGCGTGAGACAATAATGTGTTTATGGTCTGTTTAGACTTAAAGGAGCAGCTTAATAACAATAAAAGTTCACCAGCTTTAGTACTTTGTCCCTTCTTCTAACTAAAAGTTAACTAAAAGTTAAACATTGCTGTTGTGTTGTGTGAGAGGGAAATTGGAGTTGATGTTTTTGGCTAGTCTGGATTTGTTTGGATTTCTTTGCCAAGTGAAAGCTTGTCATACGCATTCTTTCCAATGACGATGACATTCTGAAGTGGTGGTGGGTGTGTCTCCATCCTGTTTGTCCTCTCCTCCCTTTCTTCATCCTTCTCTCCTCGGTGAATAATAGAAATGCCAAGCGATGAGAGCTCAAGCGTCAAAAAAGCCCATTTCCCAGCTTGACAGAACAATTTACCTTTTTCCATATTCACTCGCACATAATTAAAAGTGTCGGATTGGACTACAGCATATAGTCTACATATCCGCGTGGCACCGGTGAGTCACACACAAGCGTGCACGCACACCGAGTGCAAAAACATAAAACTGATTCACCGCGAGAGGAGAGTTTTCGATTAGTGGGCGATAGATTTACACATTGCTCTCTTTGTGTCTTTGCTATATAGACACTCCCTCTCTCTCACACACACAGGCAGTGCCTCACTGTGTTCTTCTCTCTTCACGTGTCTCTGTCTGCCTCTAGATTTTGGTCTGTCTCTGTCTGGCCAGTGATATCACATCATTTTTGTGCTCATAAAAATGGCACTAAATCAATTTTATCACTGCTGTTGTTTCCTCGTTACAACGTTAAAATTGTCCCAATCTAATAAAAACAGTTGGGTAAAAGAGATTTTTCATCCTGTCATCGGTGCCTGTTGTTGACGTCACAGACAGAAATGTTTCTTGTCCCTATGGATGACATCACCTAATTGCTTTAAAGTAAGTGACTAAGTGGCTTACAGCTCGTGATCTATTGATTTCCTCTGTACCTTTGTACCGCATTACTTACTCATCGTATAATCAGTAGCGTTGTTTCTAATGTGCAGCTATGAGGTGCGTCTTCTTGTCACTTATCCCATGACATAACAAGCTTTTCTTTAAGGTCAGTACACATAGAGCGTGATGACGTTTTGACTCGTCATCTTGTATTTGTGCGCTCGCCGTCTGATCTTTCCTCCGTACCGCCATTGACCACATTTGCACCGCTGAACTCGGAAGGGTTGAGGTCATGCCTCTCCACTAGTAAAACATCTTCTTAAGGTGACCCCTGGTAACGGGGGAACGGCCTCGCCCCTTTGCCTCCGCGAGGCTGCTCAGACAGTGCCATGATAGTCTGATGATGTACCTCCATGTATTGATTTAGCTACAGTACAGAAATGTTACTGAGCCTTACTGTACTGTACAGCACGGTGGAGAAACCTTACCCCTGGCATGACTTCAGAGAGGGCTCATATTCAATTCACTCAGCATTTACAGCACTTGGAGGTCAGGAGAGGAAAAAAAAAAAAAACTGCCGTACGCTCCTTTTAAAGCACTTTCTTTGGTGTTTGTCCAACTTTGAAGTTGCTAAAAAAATGTTAGTGAAGACAGGGACGCAGGAGAATAATGAGGAGAGGATGCAGGGATCTCCTGGAAGTGCCCTTGGCCCTGTCAGATAATTGGAGAGTGTCTTAGCATTTCTTGTTTTTTTTTTGTTTTTTGCATGGGTAAGTTGAGTTTTATTGCTTATAGACATTTCTAGCAGAGGACAACAGTGAATATTGTTGTTCAAGTCTCTTTGACACAAAAGTCCTTAAAGGCTCCTTAAAGTTCAACACTTGACTTTTTAGAGGCAGTATTAGTCCCTTCGGGTTTTGTTGAGTAAGTTTGACAAGTTTTTTTTTTGCTATTTTGCAAAATGTATGGCTGCAAACAGCTGTTTTGAAAAACAGCATATGTAAAGTTGACAACAGTATGCTGCAGGAATGTGTTGATAGTTGCTGTGTGCTCATTAGCACACCATGTGGAGCTTATTGTGTGTGTGTGTGTGTGTGTTTTTTTGCCTTTCTTCAGAGCTGGACTTCAGTGTTTTCTCCTCATGATGGTCCTGTGGCTAGTTTTCTGTGATTAACACACACAAAAATGCATTTGAACATACTGCATGTGAGAAAAGTGGTCATCAGCTTGAATAATGCCACCTTGTCCTTTCCTTGCTTACATACAAAGAGAGACACATACAGACACTTCGGCTGGCTGTCTGTCGCTGAAGGCACAGAGATGAGTGATCGGGATGATCAGGATGTGATTTGTGACACAGGCAGAGGAACAGCGTGACTTGGGTTTAGAACAGGAAATGAGCCAAAGTTGATTTGTGAAAGACCTAAACTGGCTGACTGTGAATATGAGATGAAGAGAGAATGTTAAGAAGGACTTGTGGGAGCATTTTTGCATGTTTGAATGGACGTGCAGATGTTATAAATCCTTTAATTACAGTTAAGAAAACAGTTATTTGCCTTTAAGAATTGGATAATAAAATATACCACACTTGTATTCTATATGTGCAGACTACATCTGCTAAACCGTTAGCTTAGTATAAAAATTACCAGCTAGAATCGCACTAGCATGTTGTAGCACCCAGAGACTGTGGCCTCCTCGTGGCTGACATGTTTACATATTTGTAAGTGGATGGGCCAAAATTTGGCCTCATCATGGCACATTGGCTTTTTTCTTGTTGTTTTATGTACATCTTGATTAAAAAGGTACCTTTAGAACTAAATAGTTTGTTTTAGTAACATTAACTGCCTGTCTGTAATTGTAGCTGCATTTTTAATTATTTAAGTGGCAAAAAAATGCCACAATTAATACCTTCAAATATTCCAACACTTGTTTTTTTGGCTCTTCTTCACACACAGGGTGTTGGCATCAAACCATGCGGTGCGCCCAGTGTAATCTTAGCTGCATCTAAACAATACAGAACAGTAATCTTACATAAAACAATTTGCCGTCTCCCCCGGTGACACAAAAAAGAAACATGACAAAGAGAAACCTGTTAGAGTTTTATTTTCCTGTCACAGCCTGTGGATTTGAACCTGCTTTATAACGTCCTCCTCGTGTTCTTATTGTTGGGATAAGGTGTACTGATTAGAGGGAGCTTATGGGAATATAAAAGTACTTTAAAAGGAGAAAGATGGATAGATCTCCTGCTTACACGAGCCAGTATTTCTTCCCTGTCTGTCTTTCCACCAGAGGTTGTCACTTTCTGTGATCTATGGCCTCATTTACTCTGTGTTTTGGTATGTCCAGCCAGATTTAAGACAGATGAGGACTAAACTGAAAGAAAAAAAGGAAGAAAATGCATAAAAAATCTTAATAAAAGGACAAAAAAAAAGCATATCACGCAGTTGTTTCGATGCCAGTACAGTGTTTCGTTGTTAATAATATGTATTTGTTTGTGTAATATCAGGTGTCTGTGACATTTTGAAGTTGCACTGATGCTCTTTATGCTCAAATATTTTCATCAGTCTGGGTATATATTGCTCGAAATTGCATATCAGCACGCGCACACGTTGCTGGTTACACTTGAGAATTTTGTAGCCTATGCAGACTCAGAATCTGGCTTGCTGGCATAATAAGCCATCCATCAGCCTATTGTGTAGTGATAGCACCTTATATTCTTTCCCCATATTATACAGATGGGACAATTACAGCTATAGGCCTATAGCAGCAGCTAGCTGGGACAAAAAAGAAGGGGCCCCATATGTGGAATGAAATATCAGTCGCAATTACATTTGTGTCTCTCTCATCCATCCTGCATTGCACATTCCCACCCCCTCTCTGTCGACCCCCCCCCCCCCCCCCCCCCCCCACACACACACACACACACACACACACACACACACACACATCACCTCCACCCCCCCTCGTACTCCTCTCATCTGCCACTAGGCAAATTAAGAGCCTCTCTATCATGACCCAAATGAGAGAGGCTCATTTGTAGCTGTTATTTATTTGTAATAACCCCCCCCCCCCCCCCATCCCTCACTCCTCAATATTTCCTCTGCCATCCCTCCCTCTCTTCAACTCTGGACAAACAACAGAAATGTAAAAATCATGCAAAAAAGCTTTTTTTTTTTTAAATCCACAACTGTCCATGATCAGCTAAAGACTAAAATGAATGGTTAAAATGGACATTTTCCCCTCTGTGATCGCATTCTTTCTGTCTTCCTCTACCTCTATCCTCCCGCTTTCCACGGCACCCCCCCCCCCCCCCCTCCCTTTGCCTCCTTCCACTGTCCGCAGATGGATGTGTTTCCCTCTAGAGCAGCAAATAGGCCGGGGATGAAAATGCCATATTTAATATAAATAGGTGATTCTCACTTACTTACTGCGTCTCTCACAAACACACACACACACACACACACACTCTCCCTAGCCACCTCAATAAGACAAAGAGTCTTTGGCTGAGCATCTCTCGTTTCCCATCCCATTATCTGTTTTCTAAAACTCAATAATTGAACTGTTCCATTGGAATACATCATCTGGCCCACTATCACAATGCCCCATTGAATAAACTTCTCTCCCTGGCTATTGTGCCTGAGTGTGACATGTTTTTTTTTTCCTTCTCCCTTCATAGATAGGCTGTGTTAGTAGCGTGGTATTTGTCCAGGCGCGAGTAATGACTGCAATTTACTGTTATTTGGTGTCCTGTAAAGAGGCCTGTGCCTGGTAATGGTAGCATTATAATAGTTATCAGACACAGGTTACTATTACCATGCTATGAATCTGCCATAAGCCATTGTGTCCAACTGTATATTAGAGTGACACAGGAGGAGGAGACATACAGTCTGTGGGCGAAATGCAGACGTGTGCTGTTTGTATGAGAATGCAGCTTGAAATGGCATCATATAGGGATAAACAACGAGAATAAGCCAGATGGCTCTCCATCATATGTGTCCATTCTTTTCTGTAGTTTCCAACATTGTTTTGGAGTTCTTGTACTGGAAGGATTGGGTAACATGGCAGAGCTCCCAGACCAATTTATTTTTTCTGATCATTTCAAAGAATAAAACTTTTCAGCAAGTCTTTGAGGCTGCACTCCAGCACAGCCGCACTTCCAAGTAAACGCTAACGTCAGCATGCTAACATGCTGTTTTTTGTTGTTGCAAGAATTAAATTCTCCATCTTGCAGGCAAACTTTTGCTAATTAGCATGATTATTAGCTCATCACTTCTGTGAATGAAGATGACCAGGATGACTGAGAAGCTTTATCAATTGATGCGATTGATGCAATTGTTTAACCAGCCACAGATTCTCTGCATATGTGCGAGAATATGTGCAAGTAGGTGCCTCATGGAGTGTGATTTATAACATTTGTAGCATCACTGAGGATGGAGACCAGCTGTAAAAAAATATCAGCTAAAATAAACAACAATAAACAAAACACACACAGTTTTCTTGCTTTTATAGAAAGATGAAGAGCTCTGATTTAACAAAACAGGGTGTTGGACATTTTGAAGTACCAACATATGCATTTGTGTCTGATCAATTATGGAGCACCTGTTAAGGTATAAGACATGAGAAAAGCATGGTTTAGTGTTTGAAGTTTGATAAGTAAAGAAAGAAATGGTGCCATGGCAGTACCTTCCTCTTTGAACATTTCTATACCGCTGTGCCTGCAGCTGCCATTAGAATTCACCCTCACCACCTTCCAGCTCACCTGGTGTGCCTCCTGCCTCTGCAGTGTTATTGATGTCGTACTCCACCTAACTGAGGCAGCTGGAGGTGTGTGTGTGTGTGTGTGTGAGAGAGAGAGAGAGAGAGAGAGAGAACATGTCTTGGGTGGTCAGTGAAGTATTTAAGAATTTAACAACTGCCCTAGAAAACTTGTCTCAAACTCTCAATTTGGTTCAAATAGTCACTTTCTCACTAGTGTGTGTGTGTGTGTGTGTGTGTTTGCCTGAGGCAGTTTGCTGTCTGCCAATCCTCCTGTCAGGCAAACAGCATCCAGCAAGTTGAGATAAAACATACGGATGTGGAAGTTTTGGATATTTGAGAGTCCATATTTGCACAGGTATAATTAAAGAATTCCAAAGTGCTCTCTTAAAGGATAATTCTGTGATTTTGTGAATCTGACAGCTTGGAAGAAAATCAGGGTAACATTCTTCTTGATAATCTATAACAGATGGTGGAAATGGTGATGCAGGCTGTATCTGTATGATGATATATGTGGATAATGATAAATCCTATCTACCTCACACTGATGTTCAAATACCTGTGTGGGAGACAGGCATATTTGGACAATATTGCTCGGAAAGTTTTATCTTATCTTAGTCTTGCAGACACATAGATGGCAGCTGATGGAGATTTAGCAGACAAAAGGAGTCATTCTTGATGTTTGTCTTAATGGTTTTAAAGTACAATCCACAGTCACTCCTCTTATATTCTCATGCAGATGTCAGTGAACAATATAAATGGTTCAGCTCAGACGACACTTCCTGTTATATCCATCCATCCTCCAAAACCACTTAGTCCACCAGGATTAGAGTGGCAAACCCTTCTCCACCACACCTCCCAGGAAAAAAAATCCCTAGTCAGTAGCTATAGTCACTAGCCAGGATCTGGTTTTGGCCTCAGGGCCTACGCTCAGCTGGCTGTGTCTGCTCCTCTCAATGTCCTCCTTCACTTTCTCCGCTCCCAGATTACATTACATTTCATTACCTAAAATTCAGGACTATAGCTGAGGTTAGGGCCTTAAACCATAAACCCTCTTCCCCACACTAATCTGTGGTTTAGTGCCTGCATCACTGTAGAAGCTGCACCCTGCCATTAGATACTTCCACTCCTCCACCCATTTACCTGGATGAAGTTTCCATCGACTGGCCAACATTGCCATTTCTCTAACAGTGTTGCAAGCTAAAAAGTATACTGCCTCAAACTCAAGTGGGAATTAGCATAATGATCCGATTAGTTTGTCTTATCTAAGGATCTGCGTTATAAGTCAATTACAAAAAAGTTCAGTTCTTAGGCGTCAAAGAAGAAAAATGATAAATGCGCTTAACACATAAAGGTTTGCATCATTGTTCTCTGATCCACTGGTGATCTGTGGGAAGTACACTACACAGTATAATAAAGAGACAGATTTGTTAGATTGTGTGTGTTTACATGTTTGTAAGCCTCTACTTTTGCCCCTCTGGCTTGCGTTGTGCACAGCAGTATGGAGTTGTAAGCAGCACCTTCAGAGCTGTTTATCTCTGATAGTCACAGTGTGCTTGTTACTTTAATCTCATGTTCCAGACGCCGGACACCTCCGGTAGATCCTGTTTATACTAGCCCTGTATGGTAAAGCTGTTTGAAGGCGGTGTAAACAGGGATTCTGTGCAACATTAACCCAGTGTGTGTGTGTGTGTGTGTGTATGTGTTGTTTTTCTTCCAGGTTACTCGTGTACCAGTGGAGAGCTGTGAGCAGTACACTTCCTGTGGAGCCTGTCTGGGATCAGGAGACCCTCACTGTGGCTGGTGTGTGCTACATAATGTGTAAGTACACTGCTTTGTATAAATGCAGTAAATTGGTTATTCTTGACCTGATACAACTGTGTTTTTAAGAGAGCAGGGAAACCTTTCTGCATTGTGATCTAGCAAATTCAACCTGAAATTCACGGCAGCCATGATTCAGCTTCTGTTAGTTGGTTGCTGCTGTCTTCCTGTAGCTCAGGTTATGGATAGTCTGAGCTGTGCATGGTGTTCAGTGCAAAGCTTAACCCCAACAGGGATTGTTTCAGAATCAGAGCGCTTCTGAGCACAGTTTCAAGATCATGTAAGAACCACAAGATCACAAGAGACTGGCAAACAAATGAGAGGCGTCTTTGCCTGCTTCATCCATGATGGCTTATCTGTGACCTTCCTCCGCTGCTCATGGCTTAATGGCGATGTTAGTAATTCGATGTACGGTGCGTGCCAGTGAGTCAGCAGAGCAGGTGCGAGTTAGTTTCTGGGATGCTCAGAAAACACACATACATCTGGTGGGAAGGCAAATCAACTATGGTGTCCAGTGGCTGTAACCTCTTGCAAGGCTCCACAGCTGTTGCATTGCATGTTGTGTATTGTGTGTTAAAAAATAGATCATTCATTCAGCCCACAGAAACGCATTGTTTCTTACCTGTGTACGCTTGGCTAGTTGCTGCATCAAGTGGCCACGCTTGGAGAAATGATTGGACCAAACACACCCTAAGCAGCATCACATCAGTTGCAGAAGCATTAGCTGCTCTTTGGCTATTTGACCCAAACTTCATTGGAGTCAAACTGACCCCTCTATATGCCAAGCAGCATTAGTTTCCAATTGATTCTCTAAGGACGTAGTAGGTACTCAGGAAATTAGCCTTTTCTCCACAGTGGCCGTAAACTCCGTTCTGCTAATTCAGTCAGAAACAGTTGTGCTAAGGAATTGACCATTTATATCTAATTAAATAGTTGAATGTAGTGGGAAAAAGGTTCTGCTCTCTAAGGAAGCTCTCAAAGCAGTGATGCTGGGAGTTCTAATTCCCCTTCACAAATACATAGCAGTAGCAGTAATTAGACATTAGAGCTTCATTAAATCAATGATAAAGGTTTAGCAGAGAGGGAAAAAAAGTTGGGCTGAAGAAAAAAAAAACTGCGGCACCAAATGACATTTGTGGTATTTCACTGGAAGATTGTTCAGGTCTTGAAGGCCTGCCTTAATATGATTGGTCAGCTGGTCGCCAAGCAGCTGATGAATGAGCCACTGATTGTGAAGCATGAATGAGCAGCTGGTGCTTTTCAGCTAATGCAAGTGCAGTGTCAGTGCTCTGCCTGAACTAATGCCACGCTCTATTTGTTTTTACGCTCTGCTAGTATGTTGGACTTCCTGCTTGACTGTTGGGATTCTTTGTTACTCATAATGGTGAAGTGGTGAAGTACTTATCAGCACTTAACTATAGATAATACTGATTAATGCAAACCTCAGTTACATAATACTTCTCTTGTAGACAATACAAGATGTGATTACATCACAGCTCAGTGTAAAAAATTCAGAATGTGAGATCACACTATATGCTGTGTTCAGTCCTTTGACTGTGCACCTTTCTAATTTACTTCTAATTTCCATGCATCCGTGCACATACTGATAAACAGACCCTCTGCCTGAAATTCAGCATCCCGGGGTTGTTGAATAAATAATGTATATCAACAACCTGGGATGTCTACAGCTAAAGCTGCAATCTGATCATCATACCATGCAACTCCAACAGGAGTCATTTAATACGGAGGTTTTCCTGTTATTCTCCATTTCAAGATGTTCGCGGAAGGATCGGTGCGAGCGAGCAGAGGAGCCTCAGCGTTTCACCACCAGAGTAGAACAGTGCGTCCGTCTGGCTGTCCAACCTGACACAGTCTCCGTCACCATGTCAGAAGTGCAGGTACTGGCATCTTTTTAAATGCATAAATTGACCAAAAGTGGAAAAGCTTTCAGCTAAAAATGAGGTTATGAGTTGCATATCTGAGCAGCAGTTTTTTTGCTGTGGGCCTATAATGAAGTATATTGATTTAAATTTCTGTTGTACTACATCTTATTTTTTTTCATCCTTCTTCCTAGTTGGTGCTTCAGGCACAGAACGTGCCCAGTCTGTCTGCGGGAGTGAACTGCTCCTTTGAGGACTATATAGAGACAGAAGGACGCATCTACAGTGGACGGATATTCTGCCTGTCACCGTCTACAAAAGAGGTCGCGCCCATCACACGTGACCAGGGTAACGAGAAATGCAAAAAAAAAATCAAATCTATAATTAGTGAAGTAGCAAGAAAGCAACCAAAGCAAGTTTTCTTTTTTTTGCTCATTGTTGAAAGTGAAATGAAGAGTAGGTGTAAGTTAGTTGAACACTTGCTGGTAAATTGCAATAGCAAGCTGCCTATTAGCCTGTTAGCAACGTGAGACATTCTGCTCCTTAACTGCTCTAATTTCTTTGCCATAATCAAAATTAGAATCTGCAGATTTACCCCCCATGGATGTATGAATGTGGACAGTTTCCCTCCAAAGAGTAACAAATGGTATTGATTGGAGCAGAGTATTGATTCTGCTGGAGGCCCTGTTTACAGAAACAATGTAGCTCCAAAATGCCAGCAATGCAGGAAATGAGAAGATATCACCCAAAGTGAGGCCGCTAACATTTCAGTGCACATTGTCTAGGATCAGACACAATCCTGGGGGTCGTTAAACATTTTCCACACACATTAACTAGATGCAATTAATGCACCAAAGAAAAACATACAGTACACTACTACACTACAACGTGTTTGTGATTCATTGCAGGCGACCGACGTGTCATAAAGTTGTACCTGAAGTCGAAGGAGACAGGGAAGAAGTTTGCCAGCGTGGACTTTGTTTTCTACAACTGCAGCGTCCACCAGTCGTAAGTTTATGTATTTATTTATTTTAAATATATACTGTGTGATTGTTAATGTGCTGTTTCAGATAAACCATGTTATTACCCAGCCAGCAAGATGCATACTAGTGAAAAGTAAAGATCGATAAAAGACTGACCTGGGTTATTTACCAAAGGCAACAGTGCTAAAATATTGGCATGCAAATAATTTATACAATGCAGAATACTGAGAACAGCAGGCGACCTCTGCTAATTCACTATTCAATGTATTCAAGCTTTTTACAAATCAATTAGTTAATTAAATCTCAAGCAATGAAGCGACTACTGGTGAGTGAAATAATAAATCCATTCCTAACCATGCAAGACCTTCCAAAAGCAGCCGAGCTGGGAAGGCTAATATGCATCAGCCATGTTCCCTGGAAATGAATTATCCCTAATTTAAATATAGGAATTCTGATTGGTTGGAGAGCAGCTTTTACATGTTTTTGTTGCTATGCGTGGCTAAGTCTGGTGTTTAAGAGAAAGTAGCTGTGCTAGGAGGCGGAAGGAAGAGGGAAAGCTGCAGATTGATTTATTTTAGCTGGCGGGAATGGTACTTTATGTTTATGACACCACATCAGATGTTGTTGTTTTAACCAATCAAAATCTTAAGATTTGACATTCAATATGTACAGCCATAGTTCACTTTCTGTGAATCCTATCCACAGTGTGAGGCACTTAAAACAATCTGAGCCTGTCAGTGGTAATAACAAGTACCGAAAAAAGATATTTTTTTTCATACCAGTGAAGTAGATCTTTATTTGAAGTCTTACTAAGAGAGGAGTGGAAGATTAGAGTGGGAGTAGACACAGCAGCAGCGAGATCAGTCTGATAATGAATGAAGAATGTGTTCCTAATTGCCCTGCCTTGTTAAATAAAGGTTAAATGAAAATAAATAAAATGTTATTCGCTAAATGACTCTTGGCTGCTGCCCTGAAGTCGCTGAGTGGGATTCACTGCCCACGGTCTATAGCTCTCTGTCTCACTCTAGTCTCCTCCACCTGGCACCAACTTGCATCTGGCATTTAGGTATCTGCACTTTGTGTCAATACACCTGAAATGAAAGTGCATCCGCCGTATGCTTGAAGTGGATTTCTGTCTCTCTTCTTCTTCTAATGTATTCTTCATTTAAATAGCATCAAATAAGAATAACCAGCTGATGATGTGCACACTCCCTGCCTTTACTTACCCATCTTGAATTGCATCCAACCACACAGTGCCGTCCCTGTAGTGGTACTGTGGCAGTTTCATGCAGATCTTGCAGGCTGTGCACAGCTCCATGGTTTAAGACTTGATCACCAGCCAATAAACTGCCCTTTCCATGCCTAGTAGGGGGGGCTGGTTTCCATTTTCTAGGGTACACTTGCTTTTACGCTAATATAATAAGGTGCATGGAAGTGCTCTCAGTCTGGTCCCTTTCCCTTGGACTGCAATGGGAGACCACACCAGCCTCTCACCCTGGCACCTATCCTTTAGATGTTAAGCAGGCATGTCCAGCTGGACTCTAACTCACAGGAGGGATTACATATCTCATGTGGCCTCAGGGCACCTCCAGGAGAAAACACTGCAAGAGAGAAGCACATTTGGACCACCCTGCTTAACCCCTGCTGTCACCACAATAGGTGCTTGTTAGTACTACCACAGTATAGAGTGTTTTATTCCTGTTTACACCTGTTGATTGGACATGTGTATTTAAAGACGGTGTAAAGATAGTGTGGATGTAATGTAGGCTGTTGTTTCTCTGTTCAGAATACTACACTACAACATAAATTGTTGCCTTTAATTCCTTGATCCCCATCTTTATTAGCAACTAGTAATAAAAGGTGTAAAGTGCATTTCTCCAGCCACCATTCTTCCCTCATGGCCCCTTTTTTTCCCTCGTTCCTCTCTTCCCACCTTTCTCTTGTCTGCCTATTAGTTCCTCCTCTCCCATTCCTCACTTTAGTCCCCGGGCCCCAACCCCTCTTAGCCCCCTCTCCACCCCACCCCCCCATTCCTCCCCCTTCCCTTCCTTTTCTTGCCACTCTCTCGTTCATCAAGCCCATTTATTGCTTTGCACTCTTCTCTTGGCCCTGCATATATCTGCATAGTAATAGGCTGTTAATTAGCTGTAGCCGGGACACCTGTGTGGAGATGGTCCTAATGGAGTGGGCTTATAGAGAGAGCTCACCTGGGCCACTTCTCAGGGCCTCCAGGCCTAGTTCAATGGCTTTGATTCCTTTTGTGTGTGTGCGTAGTACAAAGCATGCAGGATGTGTCAAAGTAATTGTAGGAAAGAGAACTGCAGCAACTATTTGTGTGCACGGATGACACACATGTGCGTGTTTACTCATTTGCGTGTGGGTGTGTGTTTATGTGCACCATGATTAAGTAGCCCACCTAGTCCTCCTCTTATCTGCTGCATAAACAGGTCTGCCGCTGTTTGAGCCTTTGATGTTGGCTTTGCTAGCCCCCTCAGGACTCTGCAGGACCGTACAACTACAGTTCAGCTCTTACCACAGCAGCTGTAACATAAACCCTCCTATTATACACCACTCCCCCCCATTCACCGCCACCTCTCACCTCAAAATCTTTAACCTCCGCCTGTAGGAAGCCGAGCGCTGATAATGGAGTCATCCTCGTGGGCGTGGTGGGTGGGTGGATGCACAGAGCTGACTCGCAAACAGCACTGTATCAGCACAGATGCACAGGCAGCAGTCTGCAGGCGAGCACCCAGACGGGCTCATGTGCAGCCTCGAAGCACCGGCTGATACAGCACCAGTCGAACGCACGCATGCACACAGACACAGGTGCGCGCACAGTCAGAAAGACAGAAGGCGCAGACTTGGCACAACAAATTATGCTGTGAGCTATTTACATACGCTCTTACAATATTGGAAATTTGCATTAAAAAGAGGGTTGGAATAGTTTAATTGAGCATGTGGGAGGAGGAGTAATGCATCTTTAAAGAGTGCAGTAGAAACAAACCGGAGGGAGAGCACCAGAGGGTGGAGTGTGGATTGTGGTAGTAAAAACTCACATTCCCTGCTGAAGAGGGGAAAAAAAGACAACAGAAAAGAAGGGAGAGAAGGATATTTAAAGCAGTGTTTGAGCGAATGAGACAGAGTTTGTGCCCATTGTGTCAGGAATAATGCGCCCCACACAGCTAAAAGGTTAGTGCCCGAGCCTCAGGCCACCATGACCATTTCAATATGAAAGGGCTGAAATCTATGCAGTGAAAAGAAGCACTCAAGGGAGGGGAGCAGCCAACTCTCCAGCCCCCAGGAATGGCTATCACTTCCAGGCAAAGCTTTTGCTGTCACCCCCTTCTGGATTCACTGGTAACTTTTGGCCTTGTGTTGTGAGAAACAGTTTTAAGTGATTACATCACGCACACACACACAAATCAAATTTCCAATGAATGAACTGATTTCACTAAATTAAACTTGCTGCTTTTGGACATCACTATGACAAGAGGCAGCAATGTCCTCTAATGACTCCTCACTTTGGATTTTTATACGATGAAATGCACTGAGGCGCATATTTGGATCACTTAGCACAGCCAGTCTTAGCTTTGTTTGGAGCACTTTACCCTTCAAAACTAACAAAAAAAGTTTGTGAGTGGCAGTGATGAAATTTGACAATTTTACACTTAAATTTGTTTTTACTTTTGGTAAGTCTGGTTTGCCTCTTTTTACAGTTCTGTTTCTCAGATATAATTTCTTTCTTTCTTTATTTTATGCATTTATATAAAACACTAATTAAAACACAATTGCAGCTTTTTATGTTTCTTTATCCACATTGACCAGAATTAGCCTAAACGAACATACGATCAGTCGCTCCTTTCATATACGCTATTGCTCGCATATCAACAGCTTTGTACCATCGATCCAGCCTCACCAGAACAGAAGCTGGAGAGGATGAAAAGGCGTTTGACCCGGCTCTGTTGCTAGGCCTTGTTAAATAGCAGGGGATTTTATCGACTACATTGCAGCAGCGCAGCCACTTACCCAAGCCAGTTGTCTAAGCCATTGACAGCTCTACTGTCGGACAAGTCTCCACTGCCCAGGTGACCCAGAGGAGAGTCTTGATGTCGACATGGGTGACAGCTTGTGTGTATAAGTTTGTCTCAGTCTGTGAGTTAGTGTGTTATTGTAGTCATGAGTGTGCATACACACACTCCTGTGTGTGCATGCACGCATCCCTGCGAGGGGGAATCGATAAACCCTGGGGTTAATAGCGAGGAGGAACTGGCTCACTAGCTCTACTAACAAACATCAGACTGTTAGCATAACCTCAATCCTGCCTTCTCCCCATGGAGATCCACTGTCATTGATTATAAAACTCACACTGCAGTTTCAGGCTTGTCTCACTGGCTTATCTCTGAGTATATGAAGCCTCCGCTGCCATTCTGTCACACCAGCACAGGCGATTTAGGAGTTAACCCTCCAAAATCTGAATAAACCAAGGACAGAAGGACAAAGACAGTGCAAGGATTAGACTGAAATCCAATTTAAAGTCAGTCTTTCCGGCAGCGGGGTGGCATTGTGAGCTGAGCAATTGTCCTTCAGTTTGGAGGACCCGGGTTTTAAACCCCGGTGGTGGCTTATTATGGTGGTGTTTTTGCACTAGGCTTGTCAGAGATCACTTCTCAAGTCAAACAGTGGATGATTCTTCTTTGTTGGGGCCTAAATTACAGAATTTCCATGTATTGTATACAGACTGAATCTCTGTCACTGATAGCTTAATGTGCATCACTGTGCTTACATGGTGCTATATTTCTGCAACACCGAAACAGCAAGCTAAAATGGGCTTAAAAGTTCAAAAGAAGCTTGAACTGAGCGATTGATGAATAAAAAAGGACCCCACAGGTAAAGCGTCAGTTCTCTGGGTGGATGCGAGTTGGAAAGCAGTGACGGGTGTTGTAGGAGGCCTGAATGAGTACAGTGACAGCATGAGAGGGAAGATTGACGTAACGTGTAATTAGAACTTTTAATGAAGCTGTTAAGTGACATTAAGTGGCATAATGACTACAAAGCCAGAACTTGTTTTAAGTAAAATCATTTTTAACACATTTACTTCTGTCAGCCTCTGTTTTTATTATTTTTATTTTTTAACTTGGTTTGCAGCATGAATGTCTTCTTTCCCTCACACCCTGCATTAAAATAAAAGAATATGACAACAAAGATTATAAAGTGGAGACTTTGTTTCCTCCTGTGGGTGTCAGATGATTGACAGAAAGCAGAGTGTAATCTCATACAGCACTGATATGGAAACACATGAGGAAAGTCTGACCAAGCTCAGACTTTGAGGAAAATAAAGTTTCCGTCTTTTATTAACAACTTATTTCATATTACCAAACAAAAACATTGCTTCTTTGTGGCAGCCATGATAGCCTTGTTTTTGTTTGGTAATATTGTTGTTTGGTATATATATATATATATATATATATATATATATATATATATATATATATATATTCATTTTGCTTCCTCAACTCCTAAGAAATAAAAAAAACAAATGTTATATAAAAACAGCTTATCTTGGTCTGCCAGCTTAGTTCACTGTAAGCCTTCAAGCATGGAGAATAGGAAGGGAGGAGTGGATCACCATGGATTCCTTCCTGCTGTCTCTCTGCTGTTTTCAGCATCCGCCTTGGCCTTGCTGACAGCTGGAATAAAGTCCTAAAATGCAAGGCCGCAGTTACTCGTAAACCCAATGTGATTTCGAAACATTGGACATATTGGGACTGCGTTATTGTGTGTCCCCCTTGATGAATGTTTTGTTTTGATGTGCGGCAGCTGTTCTCAGCACATTAAAATCAATATATTTCAGGTTGATAGGGGTTATCATAAAGACCAGATGATGTTCTACTGTCTCTCTTTACACTCTAGTGAAACAGTGAGTTTGCTGAAGATATGACTTACTCTTGTATATTAGTAAATGTTAGTAAAATTTAAGGTGACAAAACAAAGTTTAAGTTTGTTAGCAAACACTACTCTAGCTTATTTTCCTAACACTAAGCTGTATTCTCACCCATCAACAGAATATTTAACTCCAAAATGTATATATGTGTGTATATAAGTTATGTCACACAATTCATATCACACTGTTACATGAACTTGCTTTTATACTACAACACTCAAATTATTAAACAAATTAGCAACTGAACTATTTAAAACTTCTTTGTGGCACTTCATAACTTTAAGTACTTAAAAAAACAAACATCCAGCGTCTTCTTTTTGATATAATTTCTGTATATTTGTGTTTCTCTACTTTTTAGTGACATTTCAACATTTAACAATTATTTCACTTGTGCTTCTTGTCATCATCTGAGACCTTTCCAACTTTTAACAACAATTGCCAAGGCTATTACTGAAAATGTAGACCTTATGATGCATCGCCTCAGAAAGTTTTTACTTAAGCCTATTTGTGGTACTGTTTCAAGCTCAAAGGTGCAAGAGGGTGGCCTGTGACGAGAGCAATATGGGCTTGGTTTTCCCTAACGTGCCATGATTTCTAATGGCAATACAACTTTGTCTCTAGAGGTTCTAATGATAGATAGATATCTTCAAAAGTGTTGAAGAATGTAAAATTATGCCTTACACCTATACTTTCTAATGTCTGATCCTCTTTCTCCCTCATCCTCACTGTCTTCAGGTGTCTTTCCTGTGTTAATGGAAACTTCCCCTGTCACTGGTGCAAATATCGCCACATGTGCACACAGGATGCCAGCGACTGCTCCTTCCAGGAGGGACGAGTCAACACCTCTGAGGTGAGCATGCACACACACACACACACATAAAAAAGCTTGGATGACTACATGTAGTTGAACATGCTCTCACACACTCACTCACAAAGACTCAAAAGCACCCCCTTACGAGCTTCACAAAGCAACACATGAATACATTTATGAGCGATAATGCCACGCAGCACACCAGCATGTATGGTGGCATAGTAATGCGAAGACTGCAGCTGGGACCTGCACACCATCAGAGTGAGTGTATGATTGAGTGCTGCTGTGAGTGGCCCAGCAGCAGCTGTTGTACTCTAAGCAGCCCTGGATTTATTCACTTATACACAAGTTGGGGTGAATGAGTATGCAAATGGTAGCCGCCGTCCCAAATGTTAGATTTGCATGAAAACCCTCATCCATCCGCGAGCTTTCACAGTCCCTCCATCTCTATCGAGTTCTCTAATTCTCAGAAATTCACGCTAACAAACACAAATAAACAGCGTCTCCAGAAAGTAATGCAATTTATATCTCATCCTCTCCTTTTTCCCTCTTTGTTAGACTGAAAGTCTCTATGTTTCATACACTCAAACACACCCATCCGCTATTTCCTCTCTCCTATCTTTCTATATAATGTGTGTGTGTATGTGTGTGTGTGTGTGTGATTATTGTATCTACATTGAGACATGCCGGCTGACTGAAGAAGTGTGTGTGTGTGTGTGTGTGTGTTTGTGTGTGTGTGTTTTGCTAGTGTACAAATGCAATGCAAGAAAAAAAAAGAGGATGGGGAAGGGAGGGAAGAGAACACTTGACTCCACACAACCCGTCATCACATGTTACACCCTTCTGTAAACACACCAGGCAGACGTCCAACCTCATCTCATTTGGACAGCCACACCAATTCTTTCCTTTTTTTTTTCTACTCCTCTTCTTCTTGGTGCAGGCGTTGCCATGGTTACAAGACACTTTGAATGTCAGGAAAGGGGTTTGTTGAATTTTGATAGGCGCACATGCTCGTGCCACATCTCTACATCCTTCCGGTGGATTACTGTTATTATTAACAGGGCAGTCAGTGAAGAGAGATGCGAGTGTTTGGATGTATCCCCCATGTACCGTATCCCACCCCTCCCCTCCGTCGTTGAACAGGTAACATTTAGAAATGCTGCATGGTGCTCACTCGAGCCAACAGCAGCAGTTTTGCCGTCGTATGTTTATCTCTTCTATCCTTGATTTTGTTCCAATTTGCCAGTTCGTAGCACGTGCTAAAAGCAATATTGCCCATCGCAAAAGTTTCCCCCCTGTGTCATTAGCAGTCAGTTGCCAAAGTGATTGAATTCACACTACACTGGTTATCTTCCCAAAGGCATTTGTCATATTTCTTGAAGCTGACTTCACTTCATATCTGATCAAATTCATAGCAGCTGTATATCTGCGCCAAAAGGTAAATCCCCCCCACCCCCCAAAATTCTTTATTTTTATGTGTGTGTGAACAGATAACTACTAATGTATAATTTTCATCTCTTCTTAAAGTAAGTATAATTCTCTGCTGTCACTTCCTGGATTTGTAAATATATATAAATCAGCTGTGTTGTGACAGCAGATAAACAGAGAAGCACATTAGGGGCGACCAGGCAGAAAATTGCCAGAGTCGGAGAAACACTTGAGAAGACCATCAACAGAAATGCATATAAACACAAACAATGAGAGAAACAAACACCAGTACAAACAAAACAGAGAGGCAAACAAATTTGCTCTGCTCCAATAAATCCCAGCATCGTGCTGGTAGAGCCGACTGGGCAGGGCCCGGCACTGGGCCCGGGGGCTGCTTCAAATGACTTCATTTAGATTCAAGGAAATAGGAAAAAAATAACACAATAATAAAAAGAAAACTAGCAGAAAAGAAGTAATAGCAAAACAGGTTTGCATTTCTTTTCCTGTCTACGAGCTTATCCCCGTAGCCGCTTATTGATTGCAGATTGCCTGCTTGTTAATTAAGCCGTTCATTCATTTTACATGTGGATGCTTTTCACTCAGGATATTTCATGTCCCACAAATGAATTAATGCAGCACATGATTGACAGCAGAGGCAGAAAATAGATGCTAAATAACATCCCCCGATGGGAGCTCCGACAGGAAGCGACTTACTTTACTTTCTTAGTGCGTGTGTGTGAGTTTCATCCTAAGTCATGATCTTAGGATGGGGCCAGTAATGGATGGTGCTCTGATATTGCCTTCAGGTTATTGTAAATGTAGCAGAAAAGCACTAACAAACATATCATAGGAGGCAAAACACAGAGTAAATGCTGTTGTATTGATTATAACGTCTAATTAGTCCTCAAGAATTTACAGGTATCGCGTTATTTGTGCTCGTAAAGATAAATTGATGGTGGCTGTGATTATTCCCAAATTTGTAAAGCCTTCCCTTAAGGATTATAAACTCATTTGCATCAGGTTGGTAGACTATGATATGCCGTTGATCTTTAGCCTGGATTTCATTTGTCTACCCATTACCTGAAGAAGTCTTTTCCAACCCTGTCTTTCATCGGAATAATGGGTTTTACAATTGTATTTGTTCTCTTTGTCAAATCAATGCTTATATGAATCCAAATTTTGTAACATTCGGATATGCATCCTTCAAAGAGTTTATTGTCATGTGCTCAGTAAGGAAACCGGTTTCCCTGTACAATAAAATTCTTCCTTTGCTTTCCAAACTGAATGAAATGTTTAAGGTGTAATACAAATAGAATGTTTTAACAAAACAAGCAATAAACATAAAAAAGTATAAGTGAATAAATGTGCTTTTTCAAAAGACATAGTCTGGGTGTGTGCTCCACAGACGGCAGGCATAGCCACTGACGAACACCGCAGTGGTTGTAAAATGGAACGGTCTAGTCTGTGGAAGGTTTCCTGCTCAGCGCCATGCTGTGTTCATGTTGCCTAGCAACCTGTAGTTGATATTTACATTAAAAAATGTATCTTCAACTGTTCAATGTATGGAGTCTGCAATGCAATGCAGCCCTCACCGGCACGCCATTAACCCTGTGGTATGTTAAGAGGAGGATCCACCCGATGTGTCTTCCATTACCAGAAAAAAGAGGGACGCAGCTTTGGCCTTGTAGCAATGCAAATATAATCTTGCTCCTCCTTTATTCATTACTCGTCTCTTACTCTCTGCCCGTATGTTGCTTTTAGCACTGAGGCTTCTTGAAGGAGCTGTCTCTGCACTCTTGGTCTCCATGTGAACATCATTATCTCTAACTTGTTGACAGATTTAAAAAAGTAAATAAAACCCATTCTGAAAACTTTAATCATAAGCAGAAACTTCAGAGTGAAAATTTAGTATTTGGCATTTTGGACCAATAGTGCAATAGGTTTGTGAGACTTTCTGAACATCTGTGTCAAGTGTTTGTTTTTGTGTCGGCAGCCAAGATAGTTGAGGTGTTTTCTTTTTTACCATTTATTCTTAATATTTGAGGAAAGTGCAGCTTCCAGTGGATGTTTATTGGAGGTCTGATGTAAGACGATGCCTGAGTCAAAGTGAAGTCATCTGAATCTGTCGGGAAAAGTGCACATTATGAGGCAGAGTGTGTGTATGCATCAGCTGCTCTAAAACCGTCTAGTTAACTGTCGAGGCACTGACCTTTTAGTATGTGAAAGTGCAACGCATGGACTCCCAGTGTGATCTTTCTGTTTCTTTCTGACTTTATTTCTTTCTTCTCTCCGCCTTTCCCCTCTCTTCCTGACCTCCTTGCACTCAGTATATACAGTAGGTCCATGATGCATTGCTGTTGCACCGGGGTGGGGGGGTGAACCAGGGGCTTTGTAGCCTGGCCTCATTGATAATCATTAGCAGGCTGTTTTAAGCTCCAGATGTACAGAAGGGGAATATAGATATGTGGATCAGTGTTAGCCTTCGTGCCACTAATTAGAGGATGCATCACCATGATGAGTGAGTTGGTCAGGTGGTCATATGTTTCTGTCAAGTGACCGTACTGCGGCACACAACACAGATGCAGGCACGCCTGCATGCTGCTGCACACATATGACCCCTCTACACATGTATTCCCATTCACTGCGTGAAGACAGCCATACATCTCGCCAGCCATCATACTAGTTTCCCTTTTTGATCTCTAGCCCACTGAGCTCTTTCCTCTTGTTCACCCACTCCCTCATTCCCTCAACAAGTCAATTAGCAGAAGCCAGACACCCTCTCTCTTTGTCTCTTGGCTAAGGGTGTCAGAGTTACATCTGTCCCCCCATTGTTTCTGGTTGCTGGAGCTCAGGCTGGTACCGCCGCTCAGAGTTGCCCAGCTCGGAGGCTCTGAAGCTGGCACTGGCATCGAGCAAGCTTCCCTTCTCCCCCACGGGTCTCTGTCTGGCTCGGGGAGCAGCCTGCCACCGATAGACTGAGTGTGTGTGTGTGTGTGTGTGTGTGTGTGTGTGTGTGTGTGTGTACACGTGTTAATTATTCAAAGTGTATTAAAGCTTAAAGATGCATCTCCAGATGCCTCTCTGATCGTTGGCGTGTTTAATGGAGAGAGACAGATGAGATGAGAAGGGAAAGGTGGAGCATCCACAATAAAACATTAGGGGAGGGGTGCGGCTGTGGCCTAGTTGTAAAGGAAAAGCAAGCTTGCTAGCACTACCAGATCTACATTAATAAAACTGCGCCCACAAACAAAAAAAACACAAAAAACACAGTATAAATATAAATACACTTCTCTTCACAAAGGTTTCTCTTTAAGGTTTTTCTTCAGTTAATGAATCACCACATTAACACTATTTTTTGTACAATATCTCATACACTAAACATGAAAGAAATGAGAACATGCCTTGGATGAGAGGGTGTGGGGGATGGAATAGATGTTTAACCATTCAGGAGATGAAAGGATACTGGAGGGTCATGACACCACTCGTGCCTTGTGTCTTAGCATCTCCTGAATAATTGCATGCGGTTTAGCCAATGCTAATCTTTTCTGGAAGCCACACTTTTAATAGTGCCATAGCATACATAAATAAGCAACCAATTATTTTCTCATAGCCTCTGATTGCGACATGTACACATCAGGTCCGATTTAGTTTTCTTTGTCTGATAAATCCGTAAATAAAATATTCAGTAAGAACAGTGGAGCAGCATTTGTGACTGTATTTTTTTCTGTGTTGTTTTCCCGTGTTGTTTGTCTCATCTGACCTTACTTCTGCCTCATGCCAAAGGCTTAATGAGCCTCACTCTGCTGTTGCTCTGAAGGCACACAAGTAATCACATGTGGGAAATTGGTTTTGAAAGACTTCTGATGGTGCTCACTGTCTCAGTGGGTAAATTTAATGGCCATCAAACTGTTGAATGGTGCATTGAGGAGGAGGAGGAGAAGAGCAAGTAACAAATATATTTGTTTCTCTTTAGACGATTGTTCAATGCAAACAGGTGGTTTTCTCCAATGCAATACGATATATTTATAAAAGTCCTTTTTAAGGAAAACCTAAAACTCATCATTTAACTCAACTCATCTGTTAAAAGACTTTTAATCAGTTTTCATGACTAGTTAATAGCATCGTCTACCTCCCAGGAACTAGGTTCACTTCAGTAACAAAGGCACTATGTATAAGCAGTCTTTTCATCAGTCCTGCAGTATTTATATAGTTCTTTCATTTTGTGTTGGTGTCTGCTGTATATTTGTCTGGTTAGTTTGATTGTTAAAAGGGTTTGTAACTGTGTGCATGTCTTCAAGTGTGGTGCTTTACCTTTGCAATGGAAAGAAAAGATTAAAAATGATATATGAGGTTATACAATCAACCTAAAAGAGCAAGCACAACAAAATAATGAAGGCATAATAAAGCCACCATGTTGCCTGTATTCACACATTTATTTGAGCATAAGCATTTCAGCTCATAAAAACATGAAGCCTTTTTCTTTGTCTTTACCCCTCAACCCGCCTCACTTTTCATATCCCCTATAGTAAAGGGCTGAGAAGAGTGGGTGGACACTCCAAAAGGCTTCCAACACAGTTCAAAGTATCTTTTATTGAAGATAGAGCTCCTAGCCTGGTGCCTGGTGGGGTTCCTGCCCTCCTTCCACCTGAGACTGCGACTGAGGAGCTCGGTTCATTTGAGCAAAATAGATGAAAAGTTTTCTTGTTGAAATGAAGCACAGGGGATGAGTCACAAATCTAGAATAAAAGATGAAACAGGTCTTACAAAGAGGAACGATGGCTTTCAAAAGTTTTTCCTGGCCCCAGTGAATTTGCATACTAGATGCTGCTCTATCTTTTGTTATGAAGTTTGCTGTGGCATCTGTCTCTTAAACTTTTTCGACCTAGGACCTATAGCAAACTAGCAGAGGGAAATAAAGTCATGACGGGAAAGTTGGTACATTTATCACCGCCTTTTACTCTGACCTTGAAAGGTTGGCTGAATCTTAGATGGGTCACAGAAATTTCTTATTATTCACTGGGTCATGGTCTAAAATGGGTTGCGTGTCTGTATTTGGTTGGTTCCCACGTGAAAAGAAGCACTTTGTCATTTTCCGCTCATGAGATGAACCAAAAATTCATCAAATTTTGTTCCTGCAGGCTGAAAAAAAAGAGAACACAGAGCCGTACTTAGTGAGTTCATCCTGAGCAGCTTCTTGTTATCTGTCATGTATCCACCGTGTCACCCTCAGAAGTACACACACACACACACACACTCTCACAAACAGATTGTGTATTTTTAGAGGCTACTATTGATCCACTAGCTGATGCTTATCGTCTACATCCTGCTCTTTGACCATACAGACCCGATAGCATCCAGATAGACACACAATCACACTTGGTCATCAGAGATAACGCACAGTGCACTGCTATTCTAATGGAGATGTGTGATGAAGAGCTCCGTACAGTCAGGAGAGTGGAGGTCTGTTCCCAGTAGACACTGTATCTTTTTTGCAGTTTGATTGTTATCTAGGAGTTGGACAGAATGTCTAAAATACCTTTAGAAAATGTTCTTGTATTAGTTCGAATGCTTCGGAGTTGATTTTATTTCTTATTCATCCCTTCCAATACAAATCATTGTTAGCTCTTTTTTGTATTAGTTACCCCCCTCAACAAATCAGGATTCAGCTTACACATACCAACTAGGAAAAGTTACTTTTTTGCATTATTGTTGTTGGGCAGCATAGTGATGCAATGGTTCCTGGTTCAAAGAATCTGGTTGGGGAGTTGGCACATTCTGCCCATGCTTATGGAGGTACTCCGGCTTACATACCAAAGACGTGCATGTTAGGTAAATCAGGGACTCTGGTTGTCTCTTTATGTTAGCCCTGTGATAGACTGGCGTCGTGTCTGGCACATACCCCGCCTTCTGCCCTTTGACAGCTCCAACCCCAATAGAAAATGGATGGATGGACATCATGGTGGCAGTGGTATCATGTATTGTTAGGGTCTAGCTGGTGAACACATTGGAGCAGCTTAAGACACATCCTTTTTATGAGGTGGCAGATAACCAAAAGAGAGCTAAAATAGATAAAAGATAAATATAGGCCTCACATTCATTGGGTGACTACAATGACTAAAATCCACCTCAGCAGACAGACAGCAGTCTCATAAAACTGTGTTTATGCCAACCTTCAATTTTAAAGACTAAGAAGTCCTACAGTTCTGCACATACTCATGTAAACCACTGTCTATGACTCATACACAAATCCACATATCATACATTATTATCCTGTAGCACTAAAGCCCACAAGAGCATTGCAGTGCATCGGCTCTTCTGATAGATATTACTTTATGTGTGCCCTTCGTTTGACCTTTCCTCTTGAGGTTTTACATAAAGAAATGTACAGCATGCAGCAGATACACGTAGCCTTCAGGGACCTGTCTCATTGCACGGTATGTTTTGTGAAACAGCAGATGTATACATTGATAAAGCTCTCTCCATTTTGACCTGAGTTCATTTGCTGCAGGGATTATAAAAGTTTTATACACATATATTATTGCACTCCTTGCCATACGTGCAAAGAGCTTGGCAACAGGATCACTAAGACAAATTGTACAGATGCAGGTAATGATGGTAGACTTCATACAGCTTCTCTTCATATCCATTACCTAATTGTTTGTACAGAGACTACAAATTTAGTGGGTATGTGAACATCTGTGCAGGAAAAAAAACCTCTGGGGGCAGTCTATCCTCAGCGGGTTCACAAGCTAACACTCACAAATGGATAAGAATACAGGAGGAGATGGTGAAAAAGAAGCATCAAAAACGAGAAATAAAAAGATGAAGAGCTTCATAAATACAGCCTTATGAACTCTCTCTTTGTGTTGGTTGAATTGTGAGATCTACTGGGATTACTAGCATGATCCATTGCACATCTGGTGCGTGAGTGTGTTACTTTCTGTTAGATTTATTCTCTAAGGATATAAACTATATTAGTGTCAAAAACAGACATTGCTCAACAGATGACTACTCCTCTCTCTCTCTCCTGGGATATGTGGTCATCATATCAGGTCCTTTTCTTTTGTTGTGTGTGTGGTGTGTGTGTGTATGCTGGTTGGTGGGCTTTCGCCCGCCTCCTTTCTGATACGGTTCATTGGACTGTAACGTTAATCCATTGGGACCCTCCACATTGTGGTGACCCCTCCCAACACTCGCACACATAGACAAACACACACAGGCTCCCTCATCCATCATACTCAAGAGGTTGTCTGCGCCTCGGTTAGGTGGCCTCATTGGTGACAGCCTCAGGCCAATCAGGGCTCTCGCCTTGTCTGTGACATCACTGTAAATATAATGTCCCTACACTGATAAGAAAAAAGGCAATTTTGTGGAGAATATGAAGTAAGCTTAATATATGATTGCTGTAGGTGTATCAGAGCTAAATATGAACAAATCTTCTCTTCATGATAGTGTTTCCAAAGCAACAGGATGCTTAAAAGTCTCCAGACCTTCTCTTGCCTATGTAACATGTGCATCCTTGTCCTTCTCTGTCCCTCTGTCCTCTGTTGGGTTGGCCTGCTCAGTGTTCCACTTTAGCCATGAAACATCACCCTGCAGCAGGCAGTGAAGCAGATAGGATGAGGCCGGCAGTGTAAGGAAAGGTAAAGGGGGGAGAGAAAGAGATAAGGGAGGCTGCAGAGGAAAGAAAAGTCAATATGAAAATGCAGCAGAGCATCCTAGACAGCTGGAGTTCATGACTGCAGGCATCATCGTGGTTAAATAAACTGCAACACAGGTAGAAAACCACAGCTAGGATCAGATGGCAGGAAGAGAGAGCAGAAGAGGAAACTGAGGGTGAGACAGGAAGAGTAAATGAAGTCAAGGTGAGGCCGATGAAAACTTTCTGTGATCATACAATTATGAGAAACATAATAAGATGTAACACATGCCTGTCTGAACCATTTGTTTGCAGTCATATAGCAAACACTGACATCTTGAGGAATCTATAGTATCAACCCAAACCCTGCAGTAACCTAACATAATGGATGTCTAAGAAATATTATCACTGTTAATACAGCAGTGTCTGACTTATCAGTGCAAATGAGGCCTTAGGCTAATACTTAGCAACCTAGCAACCACATAAACTCACACACACCCACATCCATATATATAGCCTACGAGAAAAGGCTGATTGCCAGCGACTCCTTAAGTACACACGTGAGTGTGTTTATGTGCCCATAAGTGTTCTGATTTTGTATTTTATGCTAAAATAATCAGGATGTTTGAATGTTATTATAACCAAGTTGTTGTTGGATATCACCAGAAAACTGTGAAACCTGATCATAATGAGGCAATAGTTAAACTGACTAACCTTTTAATTGTATTAATTTAGGACATAATAAACTGGCAAGAGAAGGTTATGAAGGCCTACAAATGCTAGAAGCAGCTGACACAAGCCTAGTAGAGATTTCACGCTGGTTGTACAAAAGACGAACTCAGACCATTTTTTTGTTGTTGTTGTTGTTACGGCTTACCTTTCCGTCTTTGATCACACTTTCTGTGTTTTTGGCCCCAAGGCTACCGTAAAACATTCAGACCTAAGCACAAGCTGACTGCACAGAGCCAGAGGGCAAGATTTCACTTTGGATTCCTGTGTGTGTGTGTGTGTGAGACAGAGAGAGAGAAGGGGACAGAAATGGTGCAGGGTGTATTTTTTTGGGCATATCTATCCAGATCTAACACAGGTTCGTGCGTGTATATATTACTTGTCTGGAAATTAGTTTGGATAAATGCAAGCGGGGTGTGTGTGTGACTCCCATGCTGCAGAGCTCCACCCCTGCTGCGCTCCGTTGGGAACATGACCTCCTCGACTCTCATCCTCCACTTTAATAAACGAGTGTATGGCTCCCAAGACCTCGCCTCGCCTCCTCACCTCCTCCCCTCCTTCCTTCTTGCTTCACCTCTCTTCACCCTTTCTTATCCAGTGGTTTATCGCTACTCGTCCTCTGCTCATCCCTGAGTTACAGTGCAGTAAATTTAGATCTCAACCAAGCATTTTCTCTATGATGTGCTGAGAAAGTATCCAGTATAGCCATTACTGGAGAGCTGTGTGACTAAAGTTCGTTCTGGAAAGAAAGTCGGCAAAAAAAAGGTTCACAAACAAGGCGACAATGAAAGAGAAAAAGTAGAGAATGGAAAAAAAGATCAAGTGTGAGCGACAGGAAGAAAGAAAAGAAAGGAGAGAAAGAGAAGGATCAGAGGAATCCCCCAGGTAAAGAGATTGTTGTGTCTCATTATGTAGAACTGCTCCACTATCTGATGCAGACTCAGCTCTGACACCTGTCACCACTCCTAATGAAACAGCTCCCACAATCCTCTGCTGCTGAATCTTTTGTTCGCTCGCTCCCTCCCTCCTTTGTGTGTGTGTTTCCCTCTCTTTTTCCTTTATGGGTTTGTGCAACTGTGTGTCTTTGTACTCTATATGAAGGGCCCTATGTGCCTCTGCATATGTGTGTGTGTGTATGTGTGTGTATTATCCTGTTCCTCAGAGGAATGTCACACTGTGCTTTTTTATTCTGACTCTGATGCATCAGTAATAAGGAACAGAGTGTGTGTGTGTGTGTGTGTGTGTTGAAGCAACAGGGTAGCAGGGAGGCACAGATGTGAAGTGGTATCAGTGTGTGTTTGTGTGTGTGTGAGTGCACTTGGCTGGATTTCTGTGCACAATCGAAGCAGAACCTGATTGTGGTCATGATAACGTTAACAATGACCATGTCAGGGTGTCACTCTTTCCTTTTTGCTTTCTTTTTTAGTCCAGTTTGACCATTTTATTGCAGGCTAGAAGCAGTTCATTAACAGTCTGTCACCATCTATAAATACTTTACATTTTAGCTGTCAGCCTCACTAATTGTCAGCCTGCTTCAGTGGGCTCGCTGGCATTGATTTGATCTCTTCACTTTCCTTATTTCTTTCTCCTCCTCCTCCTCCTCTTCCTTCTCTGGGAAGAACACACTGTTCATCCTGTTCAGCCTCCTGTTGACCAGCCTTTTTTATTGCCCAACTGTGCTCATAATGTGGACCAAGAGATGCTATGAAAGTTATTGTATGGAAGAAAATTAAGTTAGGTCATAAAGTAATGTGGTAATGCCCTTGGTGGCCTTCATCCATCCATCCATCCATTCTCTTCTGTCGCACGGCTGTGTAGCATACATAGCATTTCCTCGAAATGTCAACTATTAGAAGGCTGACTCACACAGTCCAGCCCCCAAATACAGTTGTGTCATTGTGTAATGTGCATTCCAACTAAGCATAATATAGATTTATACCCCTTTAATTAAAAAAAATAAAATCTCTATTGAGAAATAAAGGGCAGAAACTATAGTTTTAAAATCATCATGCTGTATTTATTTATGGCAGAACCAAACAAGGCTTTGCACTAAAATGTGACTATAAACACTACTTATCAAAGAGAGGGGATGACAAATAAAGGCCTGCCTTTAATAAGGCCTCTAGATAATGGGACATAACTGAACGCTGCAGCAGACAGTGAGGTTGATTCTGTGTATTGGTCTCAAAAACATTCAGCTAAAAGCAGCTAAAATGCTGTGTTGTTTGTAAAAATTCAGATTAGACATTGCAATTTCATTTATTGTTCATATTGTATACTGCATTTGTGAAGGATGTCATCTGGCTTTTATCCTAATTTCTATATTATTAAAATGTAGAAGGTCTCAGTTTTATTCTATTTGGCACCACAATCAGGGATAATTGCAGCAATCTGCTTAGTGTGAACACCCTTTTACACATAATATTTAACTACATAGAAGAAAAAATAATAATACATTGTTCAACCCATGTCCACATGTCACACCATCCTTTCCCATACAGCCTGTATGAGGATCAGAAGAGCCAGAAAAAACCCTCTCTCCACACTGTCTGCACCCTCTCTGCCTTCCCCAGGCCAATCTGCAAGTCATTACCACCATTCCATCAGACAGCACCTCAGCACAGAGCAAACTCATATTGAGATTACTCTACAGAGTATATGAGGCTGCTGGTTTCAGTTTAACTTCAGCTATTCATCCCTGATTAAATACAATGCATCTCCCACTGATTTATCATTGTGGGTATAAACGTTTGCTGTCCTAATAGGAAAATTATGGTTTGCTTGATGGTGCTTAAAGTGGAATGTGATTTAATTCTAGTTTGCTGTTTGTATGGCTTTTTATGATTACTGCATCTCCAGATGAATATCAAACACACGTTGGTGGATACGACTGGTTCAGCATTAATTACAGACTTTATGGTATCGCTAAGGCACTTACACTTCTGAGTATGCATTAACAAGGTGCAGCTTATTAAGGAGGACTTAATATTATTTACAACAGGCAATATTTTTTAGCATTTTAAAAGAATACTTCATCAGTTAAATCACTCCAATATACTAACACTAAAAAGGTTCAGTGCTCCCTTGAAAGTAGCTGTGAGCTTTGTTGTAAAACCAGCATGCTGACTGAGGTAAGAAGTAAATGAAGTAACCCTGACACATGAATAAGATGTAACTATCTCATTCATTTAAGAAGATACAAACAGTCGGAGGGCACGTGCGCTGATATAACATGGACTGCAGCTGAAAGACATTTTAATTTGCTTCAATTAACATGGTACCAAACTACTGTTCTAGCCAAATATTTATTGATTCAAGAAGCACTGACCCCTCATCTAATCCGTTAGGCTGTAGCTGCTTTACAGTGTTAGCACTGTCTGCTGTGTTCCTAAGAGACACTGCCTCAGGCTCTTTTTTTTGAGGGGGGGGGGGGGTTATGCAGAAAGAACTAAAATATCCTTTGGTGGATTCTTTTAGGCAAAAAAAAAAAAAAAAACATGCCTAACAAGCCTTGTTAATATGTGCATGGTTTTATCCCAAAATGGCACATTCTTTTTGTTACAGCCACATTTAGCATTGTTTCACAAATAAGGGAAGAGTTAATGCTTTAATTTGTAGGTGTTTTTCAGAACAAAGGATGCTAGAACTCAGTGTGATTGGAGGCTCTTGTAAAGAAAATGAAAAGGACTCATAATGATGGACATAAGGGACTTCTGTTCAACCATACCACCAAAATGCTTCTAATTATGACTCGATAAGCAGAATAAAAATGACTTTTATTGTATCTTGTATTCTGTGGATGTATGTCTTTCTCTCACTCTGGCTTTTCAGCAGCTTGTCCGGAACATTATGTGCTCCCATTCTCGCATACCACTGAGATCTCCTCCTGTCTTTCATTTCTCATTCTCTTTATTCTTTCTTTTTCTTCTCTCCAGGAGTGTCCTCAGATCCTTCCCTCCACCCAGATCTACATCCCCGCTGGAGTCATGAGGCCCATCACCCTGCTGGCTCAGAACTTGCCGCAGCCTCAGTCAGGACAGAGAAACTACGAGTGCATCTTCCACATCCAGGGCAACACGCACAACGTCCCAGCTCTGAGGTTCAACAGCACCAGCATACAGTGTCAGAAGACCATGGTGAGAATGAAATAAGTACAGCAGCTTACACTTGTGTCACCATTAGGAGGCTTTACAGATGGTTGGTTACATGGTTGGGCCGGCATGCTGGAGCAGTTTAAAGTCAGACATATGTGGCCACAGGGACTGACTGCTGAAAGCCCCTCTCTGCTGATTCCTGCCTCTTAGGCTTCAGTCAACCTGTCATCGTTAATAGGGAGCGACCATTTCTGCAATGTTAATTTCCTCACCTCCAATCAGGCCATGAGGCAGAGGGGGGGAGGATCTTTAATGACACCAATTACGACTTAACTTAACGAGACATACGATTAACATGCAAGGCGCACACCGCAGCTCGCTTACAGTCGTAGCTCCAATAGTGCGTCCTCACATTTTTAAAGGCAGCTGGGGCAAATGTGCAGATCTGTCAGCCTCACGCGGGTACCTTTTTTCCCTCCTGTCACACCCTTGTCAGGTGCTCCGGGGTCATTTCACTGACTTCTGCACCACCACCGACAGGCTCTGAAAACACATTGCTGCTTTGCGACCCCTTGCTGTTTTTGAACTCTACTCCAGTCGCACACTTTCTCCCCTACAAAGGGAAAGATTGAACTTCAACACTCTAATCCTGGAAGTCTTTCTGCCTCTGATGTTGGTCTGTGACACACACAAAAAAAAGTCAAATAGTCCGGGGGCATATTATTATTGAAGTTGATATCCAGATCGTAATGATGGCTCCTACAGTTCTTTTGTGCTTTGGAAAGGTAATTTGTGTCTCTGTAATTGCTTCATGCAAGTGAGTTTTCTTTTTAGATTTGACTGCTCGGGTTGTTATTACTGTTTTTTTTGCAGATTTATCGTCAATGACCCGACTACTTGAAAGCCTATTGAATAGAGAACGAGCCTCAAAAATAGTAATTGCTGTACATCAAGTTGAATGTGAATAACTTATTTAAAGTTCAGACACATTTATTCTTAAATTACTTTGAGTCCTGACTTTCACCATTGGCGTTACACCGCCAGCTCCAGCCAATAGACAAATGTTCTGCTTCAGCACTCCAGCTGAGATTTTTTTTTCTATATCCCATAACTCCACAACACAAACTCCAGGAAATAACAGTGTGCAGTTTGCATCCCCTGTGTTGGATACACTCAAATACATTCATTACTACACCACTGCTACTACTGCTGAGAGCTGCTGATGCTGGAGGACAGACGCCTTTCTCAGCAAAACTCTGATTCTCTGGCAAAAATGAACGGAAACACACACACACACACACATATGCACATGCTTTTCTTCATTCCTCGGTGCACTTTAATGTTTTGAGAAATCATGATGTTATCTCCGCAGGAGTCTGGAAAAATAGCAGATATACAGGTCTCAACACAACTTTGCAGCTGTTGATGAAGCGAGACATAGGAGGTTGAAGTGTGTAAAGTGTGTGTGTGTGTGCCCACTTCCATGTGGTGTTAGGCGAGCCTCCTTCCTCTCCACCCCCCGCCTGTTTCACTCGTCAGGTGGGACTGTGATAGGATCCAATTAAGGGAGCTGTAGATAAAATGATGATGAATTGCAGTGGTGTGGTAGAGTGATGGACACAAACACACACAAACACACACACACACACCTGGCAGACGGAAAAGAAGGAAGCACAAAGAGAAAGCCAAAGAGGAGGTGAGGGAATTAGGAGCAGACAATGACGATGCAACAAAGAGCATGATGGAGGAAGTAGAAAGAGGGACTAGAGAATGAGAAGAATAAAAGAAGGCAGAGGGGGGGGACTAAGCTCTGCAAGCAGGCTAGGGGGAAACAAACAGATGGAGGGAGAATGTATTTGGAATATAAAAGATAACGCACGTTTGAGGAAGTGATGCTAAAAGAAAAGGAAATCATGATCCGTGAAAAAGTGAAACTGCTGAGATTAACTAGAACAGCAGAAGGTGGAAGGACATTTGGGACAATAAGGGGTTGGTTACACAGTTATTCAGCTGTGCAATGTTCAGTTTTCAGATATATCTATTCACTTAGACGGTGTGTAAAAGAGGCTATATTAACTAATGCAGCAGATGCAGCCTCAGACCCAGTGAAGAAAAAAAACAAAAACAGAACGAAGGCAGCACGGAAGACTTTTTCCACTTTGTGAAGTCACACACTTTTGACAGATTGCAAAGTTTATTTAGCAAACATTGTTTAAGCCAACTCTTTAGTAAAATATTTGCATCTTTAGCTGCTAAATGCTTCACAGTGTTCACCCACACTGTGTTCTGTTTGGTGCTGGCTCGTTAGGTAAGCTGATGGAGAGGTGTGACTTGTGGGAGAAGGGGAGATGCTTTTCTGTCACTGTGTCACTTGATAAGGGCCAATACATACAGTTGTTAATAAATTAAGCTTAGTGCCTTATACAGTAATCTTCTACCAGGATATGTCAGGACCAGGGCTCCGATACTTGTTGTCGCCGGAATATTGGCTGAAATAGGACAGCTTCAGCGGTGTACGAGGGAGCAGAAGGCCTACACAATCTGCTAGACTATAATCAAACATAGCTGTCCTGCATCCTGCTCTCCAATGTCTGCTTCCTGGACAATATATCTATGTCTGACCCCTATTGAAAGTATATATTTGACATTTTTATTAATTGTGTAGTGCAACTTTTTTATAGTATTATGAACGTTTGTGTGATACTTTATCCCAGCCTTTCCTTTATGATAGTATGTGTGCAGACAGAATAGAAATTAAACCATAACACAGACACAAGATCCATCTGTGATTGAGAACCTGCACGCCAGCTACTATTGTATTCAGTATCCTCAGTAGGGAAGTGTGTGTATATGTATCACAGCTGGCTGTGACTGGGATAGTAGAGGGTAATAAATCACAGAGAAAATTAGCCAGCAGTACATGTACACTCATCCATTCAATCTTATTGTCTCTTTGTGCATTATTTAGCCCCTTTACCAAACACTGAAACATTGAACTTGCATACTCAAATACACAAGGGACCGGCAGTATGCATTGGTGCACGCTGGGATATTTGCAGGAAAACACACTGTGGTGCGTGCACAGGCACATACACACACATATGATGCATGCAAGCTTTTGGGAATACCTACTGTTTTGTTCATGGCCAAACACACACATGTGCACGCACATGCACGCACCCTCCCCAGGGGTTTGGAAGCCTAACGTGAAGCAGACATATGGAGATTCTCCACATGATCCTCTTCCTAATCATGTGGAGCAGACGGAGACTGTAGCATCAGCAACAACCAGCAACCTGCTTTACATGATTTATTACACTGACACACATAGGATATCAAATGCAGTGTGTGTGTGTCCCACTGTAAGTCCATGCATCTGGCACGCACACTGAAATTTGGGAGGACTGTGTGTTTGTGTGTGTGCGCTGTTGTCTAGACTTTTGCTCATTTTCATGAGCATGCTGTTCATACTGTTTATTGGGAGCACTTTTTTTCCAGTCCAGTGTCATGTTGTCGCATTGCATTAAATCAATAGAGGTCCACTGTGTGCAGACAGCCTTAAAGAAAGTTTAGATTATTTACATAAAGAAATTAAAATATCAGTATTACACATCAGTGACTGTACTTTTTATTTAATATAATAACTAAAAGTATGTGTTGTTACAAAAACATGAAGAAATTTCCACAATTCCACACATTCATCAAACACACTTTATTAACATAGCAGTTTTTGTGCAGGTTAGTGTAGTTCAAAGGGCTTCACAGATGACAGATGTATCAATAATAAGACCTAATATCCTAAAATTAGATTATAAGAACCTAAAAGAAGTAAAAATAAATAAGAACAATCAAAATAAATTGTTTGTGATTTTGATAAAATTGAGCATTTTAAGGTAAAAACTTGTGGTTGGCAAAGGTAGAAGTCACCAATGGTTAAATGCATCACTGGTGAACCGATTTCAGACATTGTGGTTTTCCCAGTGTTAAACAATCTGAAGTATCCTGCCATTAAAAATCTTGATTTTGTAGTTTATGTAATTGTTGTAATTATTGTGAGCTCTTTGGCTGGTTAATTAAAAAGTTATTAGGTCAGCATTACAGTTACAGATCTTACCTGCTGAAAAGAGTTAAACATGTAAAATGTTTATTTACTAAAGCACACTGAAGTAAAACAGTCTGAAACAGGGACTGGATTTCTGTGTGAGTGTGTGTGCGCTAGGAGTGTATTTTTAACACATGCTCAGGTATCCTTCAACATGACTAATTACATGAGGGTGACCTGCACATGGACGCACACACATACACACACACACACACACCTCCATTCCTCTACCTGCCCTCACCCCCCCTCATCCACCAGCCAGCTGCTCTGTTTTGTTAACATCGGCAGTTTTTCAGTTCCTCAGACGCTCACACACACACACACACAATCCCCCTCTTTCTCTCTCATACACACACACGCCAGCCATATCTATTCATACAATCCATGGAGACATGCAATCCATGGAGACGATTCATGTAGCGAGAGAATAAACGAGTGTGGGAGCAGATAACGAATGAACCTGAGCCAGGCTGGTGTGTTACTGTAATGAGGCCAGGGACGGCTTTGTGCTCACCTTGTACTTTTTTACACCTCCTCCCCTCCCTCTCCTTTTTTTTCTCCTCTTGTCACCTCGCCTCCCTCCCTTGTCCCCTCTTGTCGCCCCTCCTCCTCCTCTCTGTTCCCCCCCTTATCTCCTCTGTGGTTAAACTCTCTTTCCCACTACTGTCCTTGTGCTCTTCTCTCCCCCTTTCACTTTTTTCCTCTGTTCTCTAGTTGTCATCCCATACCGGCTCTCATTGCCTCTCCTCTGTTCCTTTTTTTGCCTTCTTGTTGCTGTCCTCATGTCCCTGCTAATCCCCTCTACACTTCTCCTAATTCCACTCCTCTCACTGTACCCTTATCTGCTCTTTAGCTGTCCTCCACATGCATCCACCCAACTTTCCTCTAACATGTCCTCTTCTTCTGCTCACACCCTTGGCCTCTCCTCTCCTCTCCTCTCTCCTCTCTTCTCCTCTCCTCTTCTCCCTAGAGGGAGGGAGGGAGGGGGGGTACCCTATGAGTTGTCTCAGGTAGATTAATTACATGCAGCGACATGAAGTGGCTGGCCAGAGGCTTCTGTAATGAGTCTGATTACTCATCTCCAGCAGCTCTGGGCACTCGAGGGAGGAAAGTCAGGACGGCAGGCCAGCAGTGGGGCCTCTCAGTAGGGGAAGAGCAGCTTTTATACAGGGGTTACAATGTTTTTGCACGGGGGTGTCACCACTTTCCAGCCAGAAGTCATCATCAGGTTTCTGTATAGGACCAAACCATACCTGACTACTTACAGTAAACATCTGTGGCTGTAATCAATGATTCAATTATGCTGCAGTCCAGAAATCCAAACATCTAACCACCAGAAGACCAGAAGAATGCACGCAATGGGAAAAATTAAACACTGAGGCCAAACGTGCAACCCAGAGCGGAATGGCTGACACATTCAAAACATGATTAAATACAAAGAAACTTTATAATCACAAACAGAAGACAGCAATCATTCCTCATTAAGTCAAAAAGTATGATTTATATGAGGCCTCAGGGGGTACAGGAGCCACAGCTTTTTGAAAATGTGTGCACATTCTAACCCTGCCCCCTTAGCATGAGTTAATATAAGAATACACTGTTCAGAAAGTATCGCGTGTGAAGTTTTTGTAAATAAGCAAACGCCCTTGTAAACTGAAAGCTAAGCTGTGGCACGGCGCCGGCATCTAATATCAGGTGCCGCCCAAATCTCATTAGAGATGAATTTTTAAATTTCAGAGGTCAGCGTAATGACTAGTGACTGACAAGAGCATCGTGTTTAATTATTAAAGCATCCACTTTTAAAGGATGCACTTGAACGTGAATTCCCTGATGTGCAAGGGTACACATTTATTTAAGCAGTAACCATATTTAAATAGTTTATAATAAACTCTTAAGGTGTATTTTTGCCAGTTGCGGTAAAATAGACTACACAACCAAACTTCATATCATCATGGGTGCTGAACAGAAGTGTTTCTGCCTCTGGCGTGAACCAAGCATTGATCTCAGCTTCTCTTTACAGTGCTTCTTAGACCCCGTTCACACTGGGGAAATCAATCCGGCTAGAGCGGGATTCGGGCCGTATCTGGATATATCCGGAAATTAGTCTGAACAACGCAAATCCGGATTGGCTTAAATGTGGCTCAGGTCTGAACGCAAATCTGGCTAGCGAATCCGGCTAGCAGCGTGATACTTGAAGTTCACAGGGACAGTGTCAGGGTCGTGTGCAAAAGCCGTATGTAAACAACCGTCGAACTATGGCAGCTTTGCCCCGAGTTTATTTTCGACAGGGCTACAAAGGAATAAACTGCTTTTTGAACAGAAAAAACAACGAAATGAGGAACATCGGACCAATAAAAACACATGATGCATGCACACACGCAGTCCTATGAATTAACTGTATATTATGAGGCGCCACCTAGTGTTTTGGAGGACAACAAACAAGCCGAATTAAGCTGGATTGAGCGTGGAGCGCTATTAAAAATAGGTCAGAACATATCCAGTTTAAAGGCTATGCAGATACAATCCTACTCTAGCTGGATTGACTTTCTCCAGCGTAAACAGGGCCTTAGTAAATGTTAGAGGAACCTAAGAGGGTAGGCATCCCCTGTAAGCATTAATGTATTGACACTATCAACTTGTTAGCATGCTGTGCTTAGCTTCGCACAGCCAGGAGCATACTGTTTTATTACAGCAAAATGCACAAGAATAAATTGTGATCTTACAGCTTTTTTTCCCTTTTGCAAGTTCCATGTGATACCTGTTGTTAAAGAAGGTATTTCTAAAGTGATTTTAGCTCCCCAAAATCCCTCCTGCGCTGCTTTTCACTCCCTCTCCCTCTCCTCCCTCACTCTCTTCTTTTCCTTTCTTATTTTTCAGCATTAAATCAGCTTACAACTTCTCTGGTACTCCAGAGCGTCCCCCAGGAAGCGAGTTAGACAGTGGGTGATGCTCAGTGTGACTGGGTGGCACGGTGTCACAGTGCGGTTTGTGTCAGCATTTTAAACCATGTGACAGCATGAATAAAGCATGATGTGGCGGGCAGCAGGGTGGGTAGGGACTGACAAGAGAACAAACTCACCCAGTGTTTTGGTGACGGCGGACAAGTCGAAAACCCTTAAAGTTTAATGGGGGCCACACCGCAGAGAGAAGGAGGTGAGTGTGTGTGTGTGGGTGGGTGGCTCCTGCGGTTTCACAGGACTGCCGTACACAGGCCTTCAGACAGTGGGAAGTAATAGTGATGCTAATAAAGTCAACAGCCTACCTCATGCGTGATGGATCAGGGTCACGCTGAACTAGTGGGAAGGGAATACGTTTGGCCTCTCCTTTGTGGCGAAGGAGTGTTTTGAATCCTTCTTCTGTGGAGCTCTTGACCTCCCAGAATCCTGCGGTTTCCTTGGTCTATCTTCTTAATGTCTCAGCAGAGATCCAGACTTCCCACATTCCATCTTCAGTGGCTGTTTACAGTGTGGCTTTTTTTTTTTTAGTTTTCCACTTGTTTGTTTCTGCTTTGTGTCCTCAAAGATCTCTATTTCACAGCAAAAGAAAAAACATAGATCCAAAAAAGTTATTTGTTACTGCCTTGCACTATGGATTTATCAATACACATGCAGTTACTTTATGAGACAGCTGGATTCTTGTGAGATTCATGAGATTACATGGCAATCCATCTTGGCTGGAAGCTATGTGCTCGCGGCTAAACAACAGTCCCTCAGACCAGCCGGCATCCTGTGAGGAAGTACTGGCAGCACAGTGAGAAACGATGTTTATTGTTAGCCTGTGATTGACAGATGGTTCACACAATGACGTGCTTGTCCTATGTCATCTGTGTATAACATTAAAATTTAACGTATACCTTTCCCTCTCAGTGTCGGTGGCTGTTTAACACTAAAATTTGACATAAATGCCTGAGTTTGATTTACTTAGATTAGCTTAGCAACATAGCGTTACCTCAATCCCACCCCAATGACAAGCAATTGTTGACTATTTTTTAGACTTTAACCACCTTTGTATGGAAAACAACAACAGATCAACTTCAGGGTAGAGTGGAGAAAAGTTCAGACAGTCATAAGTGTGTGTGTGTGTGTGTGTGTGTGTGTGTGTCAAGGCCCATTGCCCATATGGAATGGTCGAGCCCCATCTACCAAATCCAGTGTGTCAGTGAGCAAATTGGAAATGCCAATTTCACTTTACACTGCTCCGTATCTTATCTCTCCCTCAGCCTCATCCCACCACTTAGCTCATGTGTAAATGAATAAGGTCCTCACACACATCCCACAGTGTTCGATTTCTGGCTCTCTTCCCCTCTCTGACCATCTCTCCTCCTCCTTCTCCTCCTCCTCATCGTCCTCCACTTCCACTTCTTCTCCTTTCCCTCACCCCATTTTCCTCTTGTCAGACTGTCCTCCCTCCATCTCCTCATCGCCTCACCCCCCCTGTCTCCATTCCTCCATGCCCATTCAACTGCAACCCATCTGTTATTTCTCTATGTGTATTTATGAAATATGTCTGTTTTGGTGGATGTGGATTTATGCACGCATGTGTGTTCTCGGGCCGTATCGCTGTCTGCAATGAGCAAAGTCGGGGTGAATTGCTATGCAAATGAAACAATATATCATACAATTTGCATCGGACCCATTATAAATTTCTCACAAACTACTTTCTGTGTTTTCTGTCTGTCTCAGTATGACTACGAGGGCAGCGACATCAGTGACCTGCCGGTTGACCTCTCCGTGGTGTGGAATGGACACTTTGTCATCGACAACCCCTTCAACATTCAAGGTAAAAAAAGTCAGGCTTGTTTATTTCCCTGTAATGATTTTTCTGCAAAGCAACAACAACAACACAGTGTGCAGTTTTTCCCCTTCATAAGAAATCTGTAATTTTATTTTTGACAGCCATCAGGGGACAAAGAGAGAGAGAGAGAGAGAGAGAGAGGTGAAAGTGTGCCAATCTTCAACACTGTTCTTGTCTTTGGGATAAAAGAGGGGCAGAGGGAGTGATTGATGGATGGTGATGATAACAAACAAAACCTCCAACATAGAAATTAATAGGGATGAATGTTGGAGAGGAAGATAAACAAATGGAGGGGAAGCAGGAGGCAGAAGGAAGGATGAAGAGGAAGAGCGATGGGTGGATGACAGGTTGATAAATGCACTGTGTAATGGCGGGGGCGGTGTGTGCATGTGTGTGTGTGTGTGTGTGTGGGGGGGGGGGGGGGTAGATGTGAATAAAGGCACTGATAAAGAAAAACATAAAGCGACATGGAGGGATGGCATTTATTATTTTTAATCTCTTATTTGTGCATGAAGTGGAAAACAATTACCAATTCAAATTCTTTATCAAGTGTAATATATTGGGTGGTAGAGGCTAATGATTTTAGACGTCCCATTACACAAGATAATAAAAAAGTCTTGCTCTCAAGTGTGCTAGACAGTCTTTTGCTCCAAAATGCATGTGTACAGTCAGATTAACTAATCCTTCCTACTTCCTTTTTTCTGCCCCCCCCCAATCCTAATACAGCACACATGCACATTTTAATCTCACATCCCTTTGTGCTGTATCTGACCTCATTTTGATGGATGTCAGACATTTTCATTTTCATTTCGCGATTGCTTGAAAATTAGTTGCTTATTGGTCATGACCTAATTCACTCTTTAATTCACTCTTCAAAGGAGAGAAATTTCTCTGTGGATTAAACATCCTGTGTTCAGAGAGGTATAGTAGTTGTCACAACAAAGTAAATAATCACTTTTTTTAATGTAATCAAGTTGATGGGTCTGATAATGTTTAATTTTCGAAATTCAGATTTAATGACTTCCTCTAATCAGATAAGTACTTAACTGAACATTACATTTAGGAAATACTCAGCATTAAAATATATTGGCTTTGGTGGCACATTTATATTATTAAAATATTGTTTTTTATTTGTTTATTGCATGATGACAGTCAAATCGTTCCCTACCACTTCTCATAACATGTAATATGTGACAGTTCCTGTTTAGCCATCATAAAATGGGAATTTGTTTACAAGTGAGGTGATGACTGGACTCTGTCACAGTGCATGCTTTTAATAGAAATGTATGTCTTCTATAACCCTGCATGTCCCAAATCCTTAGGAAGTAGTTAGCTGGAATAACCATTTTGCTAACTGCATGAATAATCTCCAGCTGGGCTGAATTACCACCCGAGCTAACCTGCTGTTTAAGATTTGTTAGCTCTCAGTTTAGCATTTGGGATTGTGGTGAACAAGGTTTTCGTTTTACCTGTCGAATACTTCATCCTGATTGGCCAATCAGGGCATTCTTCAGTCTGAAGAACACAAGCTTTGATGGGGACTAGACATGACATCCAGGCATATCTGGTGATATAACCTCACACATTCCCGATGTGATGTTATATACGGCAAAGTTATGTGGATAACTCTTGAAAACAGGCCTCAGGCATGTGTGCCACACTGAGCGCTTGCTCGTGACAGCCTGGTGTTGAGCTCTGAGAGTGTGAAATTCAATGATCTTACATGTCTGTGTGAGCTTGACACGTGTATGTCCGTGTTGTTATGACTCTGAGGAAGCTACTGTCTAGGTGGCAGACTTCATCTGAGGCCTAAGACAGACCCCTCAGATTATAATGTGCTAAAGCTTCACACTTTTTAATTGTATGTTTAATGCAATTCTTAACGTTAAAAGTCTAATACCATTTAAAAACATGCATTAAAAAAGAACTGTCCTCACTCATACAAATCTCATAAAGAGCCTCTCCTCCTTTTCTCCTCCTTTTCTCTCTCCATCCTCTCTTAATCCCTCCCAGCTCCATCCCTGTCTTTCTCTTTCTGAATCGGAGCTGTATTATCCGTCTGAAGCAGAGCCGCTCCGCGGCTGGCCCAGCTTCGCCCCGGTGTAAAGAGGAGATGTTAATGTTAATTAAATCATTCATTTGGTTCAGATTAATTAGCGTCGCGCTACTTTTAAGCTGAGCCGTGCCTAATCAGATTAGGCCGAGCTGAGGGCCGACGCAGGCAGATGGATAGGAAAGAGGCTTGCTTTGAAGTCCGGCCGCTCTCTCTGTCTGCGGAGGAGTAGAGGGAGGGAGGAGATTCCTCCATGCTCTGGTGCTCTGTCATTTTTTGTTTTTTTGTTTTTGTTTAATACCTCTCTCTGTTTTTCCACTTCACCTCATTTCAAATCTGTTTAACTGGTGTGACGGCAAACAAACCTGCCTGCAGGTTTTGGCAGTGTAGCATCCACTGAGATAATTATGATGGCGATTAGCAGGATGACAAAACAAAACTGGTAGAACCTGAGATTTTACCGGTACTTTTTTGGCTCTCTCTCTCCTTTACACGTGGCTCTCTCTCTCCTCTGTTTGTTTTTTGCTGCTTTCCTCCTGCTCACTGATTCATTTTTCTCCACCTCTCACACTTATAGTGGCTCTATCTGGTTTCTCTGATTCTGCCTCTGCCTCGCGGGGCCACACCATCTTTAAATTCATAACAATCCTTGTTGCTGTTTTGTTAACAAGCGCAGCCAAAAAAAAAAAAAAAAATTAATAAATGTTCCCTTCCCCTCCTCCCTGCTCTCTTTCATCTCCCTCTCCTCCAGCTTCTTAGGTGTTTTGAGGGTTTCATTTATTTATTTATTTATCTATTTATTTATTTATTCATTCTTTACTTTTAATGACTTTTTTCCCACTCTGCAGAGTTTAGGGATTTTTGTTTTTTACACACAACAAATTATCAATTCCCTATTGGCATTAGAAGACATTACCTGTTGAATTAATTTCTGTGATATCCCTCAAGGTGGCTCGTTCATTTTTTCTGCTCCTCTGTTTATCTGTAGAAACAGTTATTTTCTCATCGTCACACAGCCTCCGAGTGGTAATAATCACCTACTGGAGGTTTTAGGTGTTATGTGGGTGATTAACATTCATTTATGCTGCTCCCCTTCATTCTCTCAGGCTCACAGACACATAAGCTCCTGATTATTATTATTTATTTTCTTACCACCCTCGTTTTTTTTTTTTTTTTTTTTTTTTGAATTAACAAATTTCAAAACTTTCTCTTCATTTAAAAAAAGGATTCAAAAAAGGCAATGGGAGACTTAAACGGTTTCCTAAAGTTGAAATATAAAACAGCCTAAGCAGGAAGATGAAAAAAAATGTGATCATATGACAGTGCTGTAATTCAAAATGGTGCATTTATTTAACACTTTGCAGAAGTGCTGCATTCACAGACATTTTCTATGAAACCTCACACTCTAGAATTTCTACCTGCACCTGTAACATCATATCATAGCAGGTATCTGCTGTATCCGTGTTCAATGTGTATGTCCCAGTAGCATAGGCCTATAGCAGCATAGCTGTGATGCAGGCTTAGTCAGTCCTACTCTAGCTGTGGCCGTAGCCATAACTACAAAATGTTTATAAAAGTCTGATTTTAAAGGTGGAGGCAGGTGGTGTCTGCCTCCCACAGTAGTGCTGCCAGATAGTTAAAGGCTCGTCCTCCCATGATGCTTTTATTTATTCTGAGAGTAGTAGAAATGTTTGATCGGACACATTCTGTCTCTCTCTGTCTCAACCAGCCCACCTGTACAAGTGCAGGGCGTTGCGGGACAGCTGCGGGATGTGTCTGAAGGCGGACCCCAGGTTTGAATGCGGCTGGTGCGTCCAGGAAAAGAAGTGCTCCCTGAGACAGGAGTGTACCGGAGGAGGAAATTCCCACCTCCCGCTGCAGCTGGCTGAAGGCGGAGGATGGATGCACGCAACATCGGGAAACAGCCGCTGTACCCACCCTAAGATCACTAAGGTGAAAAGGAATCTGTTGAGTTCGTCACAGTGTCTGATTGACTCTGCTTGACCTTCCTGCATGTGTTCACCACAGCTGAGATAAAATGTGATACTAAAATAAAATGTTCTGGCTTCTCTTCACACACGTAGTTTCATTTTGAGACGTACAAAAGCATCAGTGTGTTTTTGATTGTGTTCTTTAGCGTTTTGTGTAATCTGAAATGGAAATGTGAACTTCCTGTGCTACCATATAAAGGCAGTGTTGCTCAAGAGCTACATCACACGACTGCTAGGGTAGAAAATAAAGTTGACAATAACCAAAAGAAATCAAAACTCGAGTTCTAAAATCACCTGCAACGAAAAAGCAGCGCGGCTCCTTTGAGCACCACATCATAATCTCGTCAGCTTGTGAAGACTGTAATGTCACCTGTGGAGATCCAAGTCTGCTGAAGCTTGATAGGCCGTTGCGTCAGCTCTCTTTGTTGAAGCCCCTGTGGTTACAAAAGCCCTACGTGTCCTGAACTGAGAATGAAAGCCGCTCTATTTTAATGTGCTGCTATTAAAACACACACACACATGTTGGGACCTTGTGCCTGCCCTTGGCACAGAAATGTTATTATTACTCACTGTTACATCAAACTGGTACTCTGGAGACGGAGTCACGTCGAAGTTTGTTTGCTTTTAAATTCTTCTTTTTTTTTTATTTAAGCGTCTTTTGGAGGGATTGTCTGTCTGTGTATTACTTTGTTTATTTATTTGGCCACGATATCTTGATAAAAATTGTAAAATGTATCCCACTAGTATCATCTATTTGCATTCATTTTCATAGGCGTATAAGAGCTTCATGGAGGAGTTGTATATGATTCCTCCACATCTTGTCCTGTCCTTGTTAGTGAGCATATGTGAGTGTTTTCAGACACCCTGCTGAAATATACTCCTCCCTAATGCAATTTCACATATGTGACATCACTCTTCTCATAGATTATTTGTTTCAGAACATAGAGCTTAGTATGACTCAACAGAACTCTCTGACCAAACAAACAACTTTCCCGGTGGTTGGCCTTCTGTGGGCCCATATGCTATTGGTTACCACACAGACCACAGCAAGATTACCAAGTTACAGAACACACACACACACAAAGAATGTGTGTAGGGGCTGTATGACAGACCACCAGGAAACCACTTGGTATAATCCTGATGTTTTGATGTGGCTACTATGCGGTTAGCATTGCAGAATAAAAGGCAGCGCACAGTGAAGCCTCAATTCTTTACCTCCAGGTCAGTAGTGGCCAAACAAAGAAGATATAATGTCAAAGATTATGATATAAAGTTAATTTATTTCCTCTGGAGGGAAGCTTATTCTTTATCTTTAAATATGCACTCACGTTTTCACATGTGGTTCTTCTAACTGATGTGGCCCCGCTGATGGCTGAAAATGACGTCAGAGCAGCTCAATCTGTTGCAGGAAGTCATTAGTGATTGGTTAGATCAAATTCATATCCACCTACCACACAGAACCGCTAAAAAGCACCGCAGCATCAGGCTGATTAATGGAATCGCAAAATCGCCATTCAGTCTGAATATCAGGCTTTTAGTTAATCAGCTGCAGGATGCAGTGGTTAGTGGCTGGAAGCTGGCGGAGACTGTGTTATACTGGGATGCATCCTCAAACTCTTGTGGTCCTCAATCATGATACCTGCTACTCTTTTGCAGTTATAACTGAAGGCTTGTTGGTTGTGCTTTGTTGTATCAGGTTACTGTATTTAAACCACCAAAACCACCCAAAGTCCTTTTTTTCAGCCACAGGGCGTTTGTACTCTACATAAGCCAAGGCGCAGTGGTTATAGTGTGCGCCTCAATGTTGTGTCAAATCACAGCAGTATGAGTCCAAAGCTGCTTGAGGTCCCATTTCCACACTGTGGCGTCTCCGCCAGTGTGCCCACAGGCTCAGTGAGCACTGCTTATCTTGTTATGTGGTGCTGTACTTCCCAGATTTTCAGAGGTTTCGATGGAAATTCACTCTCAGATGTCAGAGGATATATTATAATGGAACACGGCCATTACATTCTTTCATTGATGGTAGCTAATAGGTGCTGTGGTCTGGCTCCATCTCCCATGTTTCTGTTTAAGAAAGATTATACTGTGGTTTATTAGAGCTACAGTTTGTGAAACAGTGAGAGTTGGTTGCACTTAAGCCCCTATTATCACCAGGACTAATTTTATTTTTTTGTATTACTTTATAATCACCTGACACCAAGTTGTCCTAAGAAATGACAGGGATTAACAAAAATAATCTAGCCAGGTAATTGAATGAACCACCTGTCAATCAAGATGAAGTAAGAGAACACACAACAACCCACAACGGTTGGAGCTTTGTGAGCTATCCATAGTTAGCATGTTGCTATAAATCTCGCCATTATTGTTTTTAATAGGACTGTGGCTCCTCACTGTCAACACCCACACAAGAACATACCTACAAGCTGCAGCAGAAGCACACAGTGATTTTTAACATGATCTCTTGAGCTCATAATTCTCACAGAAATCCAACTGTTGTGCAGTGCAAATGTTATTCAACAATTCACATGGAAGTACAGAACCACACATATATAAATATACAGTAAATATGTATACAAACTGTTTTAATGAGATGCAGACAGGCCCAGGGGAATTTGAGGGAAACAGGTTATAGTGGCACCAACACAGTGCTACATACAGTGTATATACAGGATTGGCTTGAAGTGTTCTAAAGCATTTTTCCATAGTCTGGTAACTATCATGTGTGTTTATGGTGTGATAGTGTATGTTCCCATAGTCTTCTGGTGAATGTCCTTTTGAGATAATAGCAGTAATCTCTTTTAACAGCACCCCCCCCTTCTTTCTGTTGCCTCTGTGTCTGTGGCTCTGCCAGTGTTTATATATCCCAGGGCTCGGTGGCTAGCTGATATTGTGTTTTTGTGGTATCATAGCTTCATTCTTCCAAAACCATCTGAAGCCCCATTTCCACACCCTGACATCTGTTGTCCATATCGTACCCTAGAGCTTGATGGCAACTCACTCTGGTCAGTGTTTACCAGCTATTGTGTGTTTGTGGAACCAAAGTGCTGAGGCTCTGCTGGCGCCTGAGGTTCCAACGTGAGTCAGATTCCAAATACTAGGCAGAATTACCCCCCCCTCTCCGCCTCCCCTCTTGGTATTTTAATTCACTTCACCATGCAGCTTCATAGTTTATTTCCTATAGAAGCATAATTGTCACAGCACACAGGTACATCCATTCACCACAATGATGACTCTCCCTCTGAACACACATTTTCTGCTTGTAACTATTTTTGGATGCAGTGTGTCTCTTTGTTGTATGATATAATGCTGCCAAAGGTATTATGTATTTTTATCCTGATATTCAACAGCCTCCAGAATGTGGTTTGTCTGGCAATCTGTCACTGTACTGTTATTTAGAAGCTTGCTGGCAAGATAAAGAGTCGGTTTATTTGAAAGAGTTATTAGGTAATTACATTGAATTTAAAAAGATTAGATGTCCATATGTGTATTTTAATGTGATTATAGTCTTTACAAAAGGCATCTCAAAACATAAGTTTTTGTTTGTAGAATCAATTCTGTTGAAAACCTCCTTTGATTATGGCACCCAGTGTTTAAAAATCTGCTCAAAACAGCCTTTAACATATTTTTACATTTTTTTCATAATTTGAGTTTGCTCCAGTAAAACCTGTTGAACAACATTCTTTGGATTTTTCTATTTACGTTCAAGCTATGCAGCTTCAGAAGTGAGTTCAGAAGTGACATCGAGGATGAAGATTTCAATGGATGTAGAGAGTTTGTTTTGTTATGTTCTTTATGCTATAGTTATCTGAATAACTGCTAATATTTTACATGAAGGATCTATTGAGTTTGTTTTTATGCTTCATGTAGCTGAATATCCATCAATTTGTTAGATTAGCATACGCCTATTCAGCCTGTTGTTCTCTAATTGGTCTCCAATTTGGTAAAAAATACATTTGCCCCAAAAATGCGGTTTATACCGGTGTATGTTTTTTTTTCCTTCTCCATTATGGATTTTTTGGCTGGTGCAATTTATAGTCCGGAAAATACGATATCTGCTTTTTTATTTTAGTGTTTATTAACATAATGAACCAGATAATACACAACCATCACCTTTGGAAAGGACTTCTTAAAGGATACTCTGCAGGTGATTGGATGAACCATCTGTCAGTCACTTAACCAACCAACCACTGATTAAGCAAAGAGGAAACACAACAAGTTTTTGACAGTCATGTTATGTCATGATTAGAAATGTTGCTGTTTTCGTCGTCACGTGTAAACCACTCCCACAAATGACACAGTGGTACATAACAGACATCTATAGAATAGAATAGAATAGAATAGAATAGAATAGAATAAAGTACTTTATTCATCCAAGCTGGAAAATTTCACTCTTGCAGCAGCAATATACAGGCACTAGAAAATCAACTCAACAAGCACTTGTTTTTTTAAACCTTGGACCATCTCATTGCCATTGAGCAAGGCATGTGCTCCAAAAACAAAGTGCAGAAGAGTCTTGTCCCCTGTCCTCCTTCGTTTAAACCTTTGGAATTAAATATCAACAACAAATTGTTCATCCCACTACTCCTCAGACTACTCCACACTTCTAAAATCCCTATTTGTCAAGCATTGCTGTCTGTGTTGTGTACTAATGATGCTACGTTCTCACCTCAGTCTGCTTTTGCACACTGCTCAGCCAAGCACAGCAGGAGAACAATGGCCATGGCCAATGGACAGATTACACATAATTACCTTGTGATGCTTGTTAGGGATTAGGTTTGTGTGTGCACGTCCACAACATCAACATTGTGCGCTCGTGTTTGTGACAACCACCGTCCATCAGTCACCATATTTGTTTTGTCACAGCACACCTGTCTCCGTTACGCGCCATAATCCGGCCAGATAAATCACATTATAGCCCGGCGACGCGTCTGAGCGTTAACACCGCCGCAGCCCCGTCGGTGAAGCCAAGCCACCGTAATAAGTTTCAATTAAAGCAGAGATGATGCCCGCTTGGTTCTGTATGTCAGTGTAACTTGTTTTTTTGCCCTCTCTTTATCTCATTTTCAGTGTTTTTCAAAGCCAAGAGGGTGATTTTTCTTCATTAAAACTTGAATCAACAGACATGGGCAATTTGCACGTGCTTGTGTGTACTGGGATCTCAGTGTGTGTTCATACAGTATGGTTAAGGGACCATTCTGACTTTTTGGTTGAACAAGGGTAACATATGAACACATTGATTCTTTATGTGAATCATAAAGTTAAAAAACATACATTTTTTTCTATTTCTTTTCTTGATTCTTGATTTTTTTGCCTTTTTTTTCATCCTTTCTGACACTTGTCCCCTGTCCTCTTCTTGGTCTAGTTATTCCCAGAGACTGGGCCACGTCAAGGCGGAACCAGGGTGACCATCCTAGGAGAAAACCTTGGTCTGCAGTTCAGAGACATCCAGATGGGCGTCAGGGTTGGGAGGGTCCCTTGTGTTCCCATCGAGGAGGAGTATGTGAGCGCCGAGAGGTAAGTTCAGAACAACAGAGCAGACATAAGCACACAGCAGGTCTCAGGTCTGAGAACAACAGCAAGTATAAGAAGCTTTCTCATCTTGACCAATCAAACACAAGATTAAATGTCAACCAGAACCGGTTTCTATGCAGACTGCAGATTCTGTTGCGGAAAAAAAAAACATAGTGACATCAGTTATTTTTGTGTGTGAGAGCCCCCCATTACTCTCTACATATGCTCTTTCCTTTATTTTGCTCATCCCTCCATCCTGACATTTACTCCTCTGCAGGGTCCTACACAGCTGAGGAATTGAGTTCACACAGATCAAACAATCTCTCTGTAGTGCAGTTAGTTGGGAAATGATGCATGTTGAGATAGAGGGCATCTCTATTCAAATATTACACACACATCAGTTATTCTGCGTGTTATTCCTGACATTGCTGCACCACTTCCACACCCGATCCTCCCATTTTTCTTCCTACTTTCGCTGCCTCTGTGACACAGATGGAGATCTGTTGTATGAGGTACTTTGCTGCCTACTGTGGTCACATGACAGACCCTTTACCTCCTCTTACTGACATAAACATGCAGTACAGGTGAAGAATGTGTTATTGGGAGCAAAAATGGTTGCATGATTTTTTTATGGGTTTATGCACATCCTTACAGTTTTGTAAATTTGTAAAGCTGCACCATCAATGTGACGTTATGTGCAATAAAGAAGCATGACTTTTTTGTCTGTCTGTCTACAGAATAGTGTGTCTGCTGAACGATGCTACCAGCTTCAGGGTCCAAGAAGCTCAGGTTGAAGTGTGTGTGAGAGACTGCGTCAATGACTACAGAGCCCTGTCGCCAAGGCCGTTCACCTTCGTGGTAAGGACACGTTCTTCATTGAGGATTCTATGAGGATTGTGATGAGTCAAAAGGGACAATGTCCTAACTGGAACATTTACAGTAACTAAGCACAGATTTTAATTTTAGAAGTATTTAGTTTTACTTGTAAACATGTTCTACATTTTCTACTTAGTTTCAATTCAGTGAGTGAGAGGGCAGAGTAAGAAACTTTTATGTTCAGTATATATCCGGCAGGTTTATATCATCATATATAACAGAGCTGTGACCTCCACCAGTGATGGGGAATAACTTGAAACTAGCAATAAAGTTCATGTAAACTCATCTGCCACCAAACCTGAGCTGCTGTGTGCTGGCCATACACAGCTGTATAATAAACATTAGCTTGTTAGCATGCTAACTACACATGTTTAACATTGTATCAGTTTTTTTTCATATTTTGTTGATAGTTTCAGTTCTTTTGTGTTTTAAACTTTTTTTCCTGTCCTGTTTCCAGACTCCATACTTCTCCCGTATCCAGCCGTCTCAGGGACCCATCTCTGGCGGCACTCGGGTCACCATCGAGGGCAGCTACCTAAACGCAGGCAGCTATGTGTCTGTCAGCATAGGACTACAGCCCTGCTACTTCAAAAGGTAGGAGGATTTTTTTATTTTGTTTTTTTTTTAAACCTAAATTAAAATAAAAATGATCCCCTGAGCAAAACAGAAAACATTGCTTTGAATAGAATGGGATTTAGATAAGAAAAAGACAAATAAGAAACATTTAAGGTAGTAAAAGCAATTCCTAATTACAACTGAAGGGACTTTAGATAAAGCAGGAAACAAGCTAAAGAAAATATGTGCATAAATAAGGTTTCGCTGTTTGAAGATTTCTTCATGTGTGTATTGCAAAATAAAAATGTCATTATCATAAAGATATTACATGCACATGTAAGCATGTAATCAGTGTGTCAGGTTAGGCTGTTTTGTGAGTGTGTGTGTGTGTGTGTGGGATCATGACTGTTTGTGTGTGTGTGTGTGTGCTTGTTGCACATCATCTCTTTGTCTGCACTCGTACAGGCTTTCCCTAATCTAGTGCATGAAAAAAAAAATCCAAACTATCACCACAGTTGCTTGCATGTCAAATGCATGGATTAGCCTCTCATAGCTAATCTCTATTGAAGTGAGCGTACGCTAGCTTTGATGTCACAGCAGTCATTTCTGTGCCGCAGCCTCCTCACAGTAATCCCACAGACTCCACTTCACCACAACTGTTCGCTCACCTCAACTCTGTCTTTATCTGTCACACCCTAACTGTGTGACTGTGTGACTGTGTTTGTGGCATCTTGTGAAGATTGCCGGGGCACGGGTTCTTTCTGAATGGGGTTGCTATGGTGACAGGCCAAAGGGACTTCAGAGGGTGGATATTGTAGATTCTCTATCTTTTCTTTTCTGTCTCTCCTGCTTTATGCATCTGCTGTGGTATGTAGAAACACAATAGCATGTGCAACGGTACATGAAAGTACACACACACACACACACACACACATACATACATTACTCTTGTGAAGTCATGTCCCAGAAAAGCAGCCACCACTCAACTGTGCTAAATACATATTAGATAATGTAGCTACTGGGGACTGCACTCAAGACTGCATTTCAAAATGTTATTTTGCCTGTGGGACCAGAAAGCATTGACACGCACACGCACAGGCACGCACGCACGCACACACACACACACGCACACACACACACACACACACACACACACACACACACACACACACACACACACACAGTTTCCATCCCTCCCTTTGTGTTTGTAACTGGTGGCCTTGATCCTTGTGAGTGCACCAGTAGGTCTAAACTTCATTAAACACGACTTTAAATCCCTGTTTTTGTTTTCACACCCTTCTCCACCAACATCCTACTTTTTATCTCAACTCACCCATTGTGTATTATATTTAACATTCAGGTGACATTTCTGTACTTTTCACTTCATTCCAGTTCTTCGTATGATTTTAAATAGAGCGACTCCAACGTACCTTTAGTAAAGAATTTAAATTGACCAGTAAATGGACACCAGCTTCAACTTTAGCATACTGCTGATCTGTTTTTAGTTGTAAATGTGGGAAGCTTTAATGCTGCAGTCTGCTAGGTCTGCAAAAAATTGCCAATCAAAGTCACCTGATGCATGACCTCATCAGACTTTACAAATGATTGATGGGCAGATCAAGGAACGTGTGGTGGCTGGGTGTCCACATATTTTTGTCCACTTCTTGTGTCTGAATATGGGCATCATAATCATCATAAATGGATTAGGGTGTGTACACATGATCTTGGAGCAGTCTGGTTTGTATTGGGATGAGACTGTATGGCATTAACAAATTACAATAAAAATCTTAGGGAAAAAAACAATCAGGGTGAAAAGTCAACAACTGAGTCTTCTATTGCGCAAACACATTTAAAAATGAATGGCGCACATCCATGACATTGCCTTCTTTGTGGTTTGGGACTCGTTTGTTTACATCTTCACCAGCCTCATCTAAATAATTCACATATAGCAAAGAGAGTGCAGCCACTTATCAATAACACAGGTAGTGTTACAGAGGTTACTTTCAATGTTTTGTATTAATTTATGGAAATCTGGAAATCAGAAATTGAACGTACTGAAGCATCACTGTTGTAGTCAGTGTGTGATTTGCTCATTTTAAATTCCCCTTCAAAATGCAGATTGCAGGACTTGACTACTTCATAAAGGCTGAAGTGATCTGGTCACATTATCTAATCAGATTAGCCAATTACAGCATGATTTAAACTGCATGAGATTAATTGGCTTCAGGGGACAAATATTGCCAATTACAAGAACGAGTCATTTGTTTTGTCTTCAGCTTGGACCCCAGTGCTAAAGTATTGCACTGACCTCTTTATCATAATCATTCGGTTGTTAGAGTGATTAGACTGCTTCTGAATGATTTATTTTCTTTAAACCATTTTAAAATTCTCTCCATGCTGTAGGCGTGTTTTCTCTTACTTAAAATACTTGAAAGAAAATGAATCTTTCTGGTCTTCCAGTGTAGGTTTAGAACTATTTCTTGTGTGTTTGAACATATTCAGTGCTTCATAAGTAAATGTTGCCCCCTTTGTATTGACCTTCTTGACTTTTTCCTTTGTGTGTCCATCCAGGAGGAACGCAAGAGAGATAGTGTGTGTTACACCAGCTGGATTCTCACCTGGCGGTACTTCAGTTTTTGTGGACATTGATGACGCTGAGCTCCGAAACCCAGAAGTCAAGTTTAACTACACTGAAGATCCCACTGTCCTGAAGATTGAACCTGACTGGAGCATCGCCAGGTAAAGCATGGTGCTGTGTAATCTTTGCATATTTGTGGGCCAAGTGACCAAAAAGTGAGAAGAGGGGGAATTGTTTCTCATAGGAATTCTGAGTGCAGGTTGTCTGAGGAAGAAATCAGACTTTGGACCTTGGCTCTCACTGTTTGTCATGCAGGACCATTAGCAGGGCAAATTTGAAGAAGACTTAAATGCCAGATGAGAGCTCTGACAGTGGGTTTAGAGGGAGGTAAATTGACGATGCCTCAGGAGATTTTTCATCTGGCTGAAGGAAGACGTTTTTAGTGGAGGAAATCAGCAGCAGCAGCAGCAGCCGCCGCCACTTGATTCATCCAAAAACAGGGGGAGTGTGATCTTGTCAGATTATACAGCCCATTAATTGTTTAGATGTGATTTGTGATTGATGAGGCAGCTAATACTGATCAGCTGATGACGCAGACGCTGTATAGTTCTCTGCCTGCAGCTGGTGCAGTTTTGATGCTTTCTGCTGCTTGTCACACAGCACTGTATATCACCAGCTAAATAAATAAAAACCCTCCACTAGTCAGCATTGAACATGACAGCGGCATCACTGGGGAGGACACACACAAGCAAACAGTTTCACATTAAAGTAGATTTACTGTCAGGGAGGGCAGATGTGCACTCATATTGGTCTTTATGATGGATACTTGGGTTAGAAGTGAAGAACCGAGCCCTTACCTTAGTGAATTTTCTGCAACCCCATTCAGACGAGAGTCTGCTTCTCTGAAGGAGGCTGGCTGATTATGGATTAATCAGAGATTTTTTTTTCACACCACCTGAGTGCTAATTACTAAATACACACTGATTACTGGCAAATGTTAGTCCATGGGTAATTCAATTCCAGCCTGGATCTTGGGCCTCTCACAGTAGGACAATTTACTTCTGATTGATCAATTCTTTTGCACAGGAGTAATGCAATTTTAGTTTTTTAATATAGAGTACCACAACAAGTAAACAAGTTGGTGTAAAGATGGAGGTATGCTGCTCATCCATGTAACTTAAGTTTAGGGTTAGTTTAATCTCGATGTGCAACATTTGTTCTTTTTCTTTCATGAGCCCTCATTGTGGGACTAATAAAGGTTTCAATTATTATTATTATTATTATTATTATTATTATTATTATTATTTTCTGAGAATCACAGCTACTTGGTTAGGTTTGAGGAAAAACCCACAGTTTTGGTTAAATAGAACAAAAATGTTTCCTTTCTTCCTCTGCTGTGATGAGCCCATCTAAAATCTGTTCCATGACAAGCAGCGACAGTGATGGCGAGAGTTTAATGAAGTATGAATTGAAACTGTTTGTGACAGTTTGACACCACTGTACCGCGTCTAGGCGTATGTCATTATAGCCACTTGAAGATGGAATGCTGGCAGCTAACTATAACACTGAGCTCTGTGGCTTGTTATTCTATGAGCGGACGTTATGGCGGAGCCATCTAAGAAACTAAAAAGGATTTTTTTCTAAGGAAATAATGAGTAGAAAGCAATCAAGTAAGCAATCAAAAGCCTAAAACTCATTGGCAGGAGCTGAGAGAGGAAAGGGTATGCAAGCCTGATGTTGGCGTGGCCTTGTTGCTGTTAGATTAGTAAGGGGTAAATTGCTTAGCTTCTATGTCATGTTTTTTGAACTTACTTCAAAAGAAGCCAAGCAATTCAAGTCATGAAGCTGTTTAGCCAGCATGAAATCCTGTTTCATACTTATCATGATTATCTGTGGACATATTTGTTGCCAAGATGTGCCAGTTCCTTTTCCATCACATGTAAATAAATACACATGCTGCAACAAGTATCTACAACGGTGGCACTGCACCTCCCAAATGTAGGCGGAGCCCAAAAGCAATTTTCAATTAAACTTCATTGTGTTGCATTTATTTATCTAGAATGTCAAAACAGGCAGCCATCCTGCTCCGCTTCCCGCCCTCCTGTTCCCTTCTTCCATTCTGTGTTCCTCCCTTCCCTGTTGTTATTCATCAGCAGATTGCAGGAGATAGATGCAGAGCTTGTTAGAGAAAAGTGTTGATGAATCCTGCCCAGTTCCCTTTTACCCAGTAGGCCTGGCCAAAAAGCAGCTGAGGTCCAATCACTGCCCTGCCCACCTCCTGTGAGAGTGTTTTTTTTGTGTGTGGGGGAAGCAGAAATCTTGGGGGGGGACCTACTTCAGGAAGCTCACTCAGAGGAGATGATCCCAAATAAAAAAAAGATACATGCATGCACAGCCAGACACACACACAAACACCCTGCTGATTCCCAGAGTCCCTGATGTTTGGCCCCAGAACCCTCCTCCATCTGGTTCAGAACACCACAAAACAACTCACACACCTCGCAAACAGCAACCCAACCAGAATAAACAACAAAGTGGGAGCTTTTGGCTGTTTCATTTCAGCCAGTGCTCTTTGTCACTTGTTGGTTCAGGTAGAAAATATAATATATGATATTGTATTGGTTCATATCGCGGTGCATTGTCATCGTGCTTTGGGTATGAGAGCAAGAGTGGATGAAAGAGAGAGGAACAGAGGAGGGGTGGAGAGAGATAGTGCATCATCATTGTGCTTGGCTGATGACAGAAAGAAGACGGAACACTTCAAAAATAAATCAATGACGAGTGCTCATCTGGGATTCTGAGGAAAGATATTTGGGCAGTGGTGGAGGTTAGAGAAGCAATTTTGGAAGAAAATACCCAAATCTTCTCCCAAACAGACTGGGTAAATACGGCAGATGGGTATGAGGCTTGCCTCTCCTTCTGCAAATACTGCCAAGGTGCCCTTAAGCAAAGTATTGAATAGCACTAGCTCTCTACAGCTGCTTAATGGTAACCATTAGACAACAAGTCTAAATATAGGACAACAGGCAATTTACACAATGTCCCATGGTAAACTTAACACATGCATTTAATTACAAGCATTAAGAAAGTAAAGTTTATCCACACCACACAGAATGATGTGATCAAATTTTTTCCACTGCAGGAACTGAGGGCAGGAATGGCCCCCAGTCATCCTCAGAAACAACATTACAGTCTGGAATGGTTGTCATTCATCAACAGCTTCAATTATGCATGTTTAAGTTCACCAAAGTTTAACTGGCAGTGAGGGATTCACAGGGATTATTCCACTGCTGCAAGCAAATCCAACAATTTCTGTGATTCCACTGAAAATAATGAATTTTGCCTGCAGATTTCGAGGCTTTAAATGATTATCGATGTGACCGAGCCGTATGTGTGCGAGCGTTTCATTAATGTTTGGCAATATTCAGTGAAGTTTTTCTGTGTGTCAACTTACAATTGAGCTTTTAAGCATCTTCTACTGCAGACAAAAAAAATAAAAATGTATCCAAAGCACTTGATAGTCAGTAAAGAAGAGGATTAGACCAAATACAGGGTGAGTAAAACCTGTTAAAGAGAGGGCAGAGAGAGCAGGCAGACAGAAACACTAACAAGTGCTTGGATTTCCCCAGCTATCCCTGGGTGTTTATTCTGATTGTCTTGTTGTCTGTTCCCTGAAGCATGTACCTGAGCTAAAAAGACTCACTTAGACAAAGAGAGGAGCAACAGGGACACAGGGACTCAGTACAAATATACATCAAGATACGGGGGGAGAGGGGGGGGAGGAGGACAGCTGGTGTTAGTCTGTGTGCTTCTACGATGCCTCTCTGGCAATAATAGGAACATCTAATTAAAAATCAGTTCATTTGTTAATCTGCTTCTCGTTCCCTTGTCTTGACGCACACAAAAATTAATCAGTATTAAAACTTGAAAAACGTTAACATTATTTTTATAACATCATGGCAGACTTCCATTTGCTTAAGCTCTTGAAAATAACTGTGTAGGTGTCATGATTACAAAAACAACAACGACATTAAGATAACTGACAGTAGTGAATAACGCAGTGTGTGGATATCTCACAGCCAGGTCACGACTCATTGCCATGGTAGCCGAAACAAAAACGGCAGGGAAGCTTGTTGCAGACAGGAGAATATTGTACAAGTTTAACCCTCCTAAAAAGGAGACAGAAATTGACATGCGCTGTTCAAACTACCGTAGCTTTGGTTATGTTCGCACTATTGAAAAAATCTCAACGGATTCTGAAAGCTGAGAAACAGCACTTTCGAAAGCTATTACATTAATTACGGTAATGACCAAATTGTGTGTGTGCCAGGGGCGGGAGTTTTGTGGTAAAATAGTTTGAGTTTATTTTTTGTAATCTCTTGTTGTCTTGTCTAGTCTTGTTGATTTGATGAAAAAGTTGTTATTACACATTTTTCTGAGCATTTATAACATAATAGTAAATATGTACCAGCGAACAACCAAAGAAAATTTCTGACAGAATCCCTAAAAAAATAGACGAACTGTTATAATTATAGTAGTGAGAGGGTTAAACATTGGTGGAATCTGTCTGTATTGACCTAAAACATTGACAATGGACACTGGACACAAACCTCAGCTCATATTCAGTGTTTTGTTTACATGTGATAACATGGTTGAATACTGCACTTAAATATATGTGAGCTGTCACAATACATCTCAAAGACTTGATGTCTCCCATAACAATCACATAAAGAATGAGATCACTGCCAGTGGAACAACAAAGACCGAAGCCTTTTATCTACCATCAATGCAAGAGATGGTCCGTCTACCTTTATCATTTACTCCCCGAGCCACCCTATCATTACTTGCTATTATAAGCCTTGCTGCATTACAGTGAGAGATGGATGTCTACTGTTAGCCGGCCAGATATTAAGATGTACGGTGTGTGTTTGCTTTCACCATATCATTTGCTCTGATGCTGTTGTTTGTACAAGTCATTTTGGATAAATGTCAGATTAATGTCCGCTGCCGTATGAAAACATACCTGCTGTAGTTCAGTGAAGTGCAGTAACCCCGTCCTTGTGTGGTGGAGGGTCACGGCTTGCCCACACCCTGCAGATATGTCACCTCATCACGCAGAGATCCCAAGAACATCCACTGATTTATAGCAGCTACTCAGACTGGAAAGTCCTTCCTTATCATGCAGGATGCTGCACTATAGCAACATGATTGGTGCAGTGATGGAGAGAATTGTCAGCTCCAGCCATCACATCATAATCCTCCAATTTAGAAGCAGTGGGTCATTGATGCAGTCACTGCTCATCCATTTGTGGCTGCAAAAAGCTAATAGTGATGAAAATACTATTGGATACTTTATCTGGCAGATCCATCGCTTACACGTGTAGGCAACACAGCCAATCTTACAGGACAGATAAGGCATTTGGAAATAAAGTTTAATACATCCAGCTACTGTAGAGAGTTTGCAAAGATGATTGGTCAACAAAAGGTCAAAGAAAGTGACTATTTTTGACAATATAGTATATCGAAATGGTAAGCAGTAGCAATGAAGCCACAGTGAGAAGATATGCCAGCTGCAAAGGGACTAAATCTCAAAAACGTTTGTCTTTAAGGTGTAGATAAGGGATGCAGCACCCTGGCTCAGGGATTTTTGTGCAGGGAATTAAGGGCATTACATCCAGGATCCACCCTTACAAGACATCTGCAGAGAGATTTTCAGGGAGATCTTACTGTTGGTGCTGGCCATTCAAACTACTGACTTCACTGAGAGTTTTCTAAAAATGCTCCAGCGTCCAGTTTGAAGTAACAGAGCAATGCTGCACATTGCTTATGACTTCTTCCAAATCCACTGTTTTATCCCAGCCTTATATTTCAGACAGCAGTGATGGAAACTATACAGCACAGCCTTCCCCTCCAGGCAATGAGAAACCTGCAGAAAGACACATGATAGGGAATCGTATAAACTATATTTCTCAGTGGCACAGATAGCCTAGCAGCAGTGATCTTCTAGGAGAGGGCTTCAGAGGCTGGAACTAGTTCTGTAAAACAAGAAGAGAAGGTATAAGATATTTTCAGGTAAACCTCATAAATCCAGTTTTAAGTGCAGCAGTGAAAAGGAAAAACTCCATTGTCTCTACAAGTGGCAAGAGTCTGCTGAATGATGAAGATTTTGTTTTCTCTGAGCTCTGCGGTTCCCTCTCAGGGCTAGTAATGTTGAGTTGTTAGAGGACATGAAGAAGGAAACAAGTCCACCAGTCATTTTTAACACTAACAAAAATTGCTTTAGAATAATATTTTGCAGAGATTTGCATCATAAATTTCAGAAAACATTCTTAAATACTTGTTTCTACAGCTAAAGGGGGCTGCCTCCGCACACTGCTCTGTGACAAAACGAGGTTTGGGGCTGCGGCCAAGTTGTGGCAATGTGATTTACTTTATTCAGTCCACTGACCTTGACCAGCTCAAGGCAAACACATTTACTGTAGATAGAGATGTAGAATGCTCCGCTTGCTTTCTCCCTCTTCTCTTTCACTTCCTTATCTGTCAGCATTTAACTACAGTATCACAAATATAAACTTGATGGAGTTAAATGGTCGCTAATCAGTCTGCCTTTGCCAGTTATTCGGTGTGTCTGTAAATGTTGACTTTCTACCTGTTTGTTATGTTCTTCAGCACAATATCCAGGGCTTAGTCCCTAGTATTCAGTTGGATGTACCAACATTTGTACCAAGCACACACACACACACCCTTAAGTGGCCTGTGGGTTCCTCCAGCAGTAAAGACACACTACAAAAAACAATGCTCAGAAACAGCTTGAAGACACAACATGTGAGTTTGTTGTCCGGCTTTCAAACTCTGCAGGTTTTAAATTTGATCAAGCATCTGCAGGATACACAGGAACAAGCTGGATCCATGTAGGCCCCAGGAAACTCCCAGAGATCCGATGTTTCTGGGAACATTTATCACCCCTTCTCTTTCAGGTGCACTCTGCAGGTACATTTGTACCAGCCGTGGGACAGCTGCTCTACTTTCCTCAGACTGTGCCGCCTCTACAACCTGATTCCAACAGAGGATGATTTGCACTACTCAAATTTGGCCAGTCTTGAAGTTTTGTTTATTTCACTCTCTTTTGCAGTGGTGGCACTCTGCTGACAGTGAGTGGGACCAACCTCGCCACCATCCGGGAGCCAAAGATTAGGGCCAAGTATGGGCAGGCTGAATCCTTTCATGTGAGTACACATATGTGTTTAATCTGACACCTAGGAATGCAGTATACATTAATCCAGATTACACATACATTTACAAACATATTAGACAGCCTCCTACACACAGCCGAGTGCATCACGTCCTAAAGGTGGCAGACAGTCTGTCTGTGTGTGTGTGCTCACGTCTCCTCTTTCTACAGCTACAGCTTTAGACATATAACGCTGCCTCAGGCCATATAACTTTTCAAATGTCAGCACACCACAGGAGTGTTTGTGTCACAAAAAGAAGACACAACATGAGAGGCTGTGTGAGTGTGTGTGTGAGAGAGAGAGAGAGAGAGAGAGCCCAGAAAATGTTTTCAGGGAAAACATTTGAAGAGTTTCATCAGTTCTATAGATAATGTTCACAAAGCGTTCCAATGATTGTCACTAGGAGATGAAGCTCTGTGGTTGTCAGGGTTAAGAACTGAACTTCAAACAACACAGAGGCACTTCAACCTGCAGATAAAGCTGTCATTTACTGAGGTAAACAGCTTCCACGGTGCATCCCACACAGCCCTTTATCAAAGTGCTGCTTTGCACTTAAAGGGCCATGTCCATGTTTTTTAATAGTTGACACCTACACCTACTGTTGATGGTCCACTCTGCTAAACATATATTTATTCAACATCCACACACCACTTTGACTTTAGGATTGAATTTGTCAATGGAAAGATACATATTAGGTTTTTAATATTTTTGTGTTCTTTTGAAAACCACACATTGATATCTTTAAATTTTCATCTCTAAACTTTGGTCTCAATTTAACATTTTCAACATTTCACTAAAGATTAAAGAGAAGAGACCAACAATAACAGATTTGTGCACTAGAGCTAGTAAATATCATTCAGCCAATTTATTAGGTCCAGGTTTATGTGTTCATTAACATAAAATCTTTATGTATTTATGCTGAGATTTTACCCAGCGGATCCCAAATGCAGCCAAAGGGCCACAAGGTGACAGTTTATTACAAAACAGTCTGGCGTGTAGATGAGAGGAGACTGGATGCTGGGATTAGATGCTGGGTTAGTCAAGATGGACAAGGGGTCCTAAAATGGTGTACCTAATACCTCAGTGAGCAAGGAGAACTGTGTAACACTTACCTTTGTAGTAAATGGTCTTAAGCAAGCACAAAAATCATTGCCGTGGTCCTCTGAGCTGCCCTGTAATTTGCTCCAAACATGGCCGTGACATCATGTATTCATGTATTCTACAAAGCAATGATGTAAATACTCTCAGGTACAGGCAAAAGCACAGAGCACATTGCACATTATTAACAGCTGATCATAAATTTGCAACCAATTTACATTTCCAATAGGTCTAACAGCATTGTAGTTTCACAGGGCACTGACTTACAAACCAGGATGGGTTATTATACCATCAGATCCATTCTGGGCAAAAAATTATGGTCCTTGGTATTTTTAAAAGCAGTTTTTAATCAAAGGAATTTGCCAAAGTCAGGTCACAGAAGCCTTTAAGTCTTCCTTGTGGTTTCTCTTTCAGAACTGCACAGTGTATAACAACTCAGTCATGGTGTGCCTCGCTCCGTCGGTGGCGGACTCGGAGCTGGGTTTCTCAGACACAGGCACCGGCCCGGACGAGATAGGCTTCTACATGGACAACGTGAATGCACTGGTGGTGGTCAACGAGACATTCAGCTACTACCCTGACCCTGTGTTTGAACCGCTGAGTCCCTCTGGGGTGCTGGAACTCAAACCCACATCGCCACTTATTCTTAAGGTCAGAAAGGCACAAAACACAACAAAGCACACACCTTGCTGCCTGTGCATTTCACTCTCTTCAGCGCTTTTTATCTTGCAAACAGGACTGAATAGGAGTGTTAACCTGTCAGGGTTATGATCCACAATGCAGCTGTGAGCATAAAGACTTTCAAGGGCACATTTTGTTTGCCTTTAAACAGCATACCCAGTTTGTTGAATGTCACAAGGCTAATATATATATATATATATATATATTACAGTTACAGTTACATTAGAATAACTGAGTAAATGAAATGAGTAAATGAAAATAAAAAAAAAACATGAATGGCACATCATTAACTCCTATCGATGTGATCACATCACACTCACTTCATCATTAGTCAAGGAAGTTAATTACTTTATACATTGATTAACTGGCACTGGGTTCCATATGTTCCTGTTGCTGTGTGACCTCATGGCAGGAGGAAGGACAACAGGCCTAAGTAATGAACTGAAAAAAAAAATGGAAATGAGACACAAATAAATGTTCGTCATTAATGTAGTACCAATCGTAAAGTGATGCTGTTTCTTAGGAGAGTTCATCAATACCTAATGAAACTAAAACGTTTGCACCATCAAGAAAAGCCACAATGAGTTAATTCTGTCGTAATCATGAATTCATCATCATCAGTTATCTTTTCATTGATCCCTGTCCAGTTAAGGTAAGGATATGCTCAGCAGCAGCAAAAAGGTGTCGACCAAATAAAGCATTTAGTGTAACTATGAATGAACATCATATAAAACTATTCAATCATTTATCATGAAATATCATTCATTAATTCATGACCTCATTATGATTAAAGTATATAATTTGCACCTTTATTTTAAAGTGTTACTGCTCTCTCAGTGCATGGTGGTATCTTGTGCTACATCAACATGTTGAGTCAATCAATGCACATTTATGTCACTCATAGTTCCTCTTGTGCTGGGAACCTACCGTGAAGTAAGAACCTAAAATCGAACTCTAATTGTGGCACAGTTCTCAGTTCCTGCAGTGCAGACATATGAGTAAATGGATCAAAAAGTTTCTACAACTTGCAGTCTGAACGTGCCTATTAATGAATACAAGGAAATCTGGCTGAGTTGTTGAAAAACTACATACATATCATGCTAAATGTTTAAGGTGACAGCTTCCTCACCCAAGTGTGTGTTAATATATGATGATATTTACACCACGGAAAAGTAATTCCATAACGAAGCATGTGTCTGCTCTGCATCCCAGTTAGACAGCAAACAGTCATGTCAAAGTAGCATGGCTAATTTTTATGCAATAAAGGCTCTCTTACTCTTCTTCACAAAGTGTAGCTGTATGTGTTCTGCAGCTTTCTGCGCAGGATTCCAAAGCCTTACAGGTCGAGCTTCAGTTGCCTTATATATAAAAAAGACATGATTGCTTTAAAACTCTGAAAGTTTACCAATATATTTGAATCTAAAAGTTGTTGATTTTTAACAGAATGTTGATCCTGAGCGGCCTCACAGAACCCGTGGTAGATGGATGATTTTTTGTCTCCCAAGGTTTTTCTGCTTTCAGACTGACTATAAGAGCCTCACACATATTCAGCCCATCTAGTATTAATAATAGCAAAGCCTACTCAGACCACCACACACAAAAACACTTTTTTTTTCTATACAAGATAGAAAATGTGTTTGCAAGGTCTCTCGGAGGAGGAAAAAAAAACTCACAGATTCATAATTGAAAGCTGAAAGCAAATGTCCGCACCTTCCAAGGCAAATTTTCGTCCTTCACTAACGAACAGCAACTTCTTTGACTGCAGCCTCCAGCCCTCTTAAATAACAGTCCTTTCAATTTGTGTAATTAATTTCTAGTGCTAGGAGGGCAGCAGTATAGAAGCACACAGGCCTAACGGTCCAAGAGAGAGAGAGAGACTTGGATTATATTGGTTTTCATTTTCATTAAGAGTGATTGGACATAACTATGTGAAATTCATTTGCAATTTCTGAGCCGTGCGTATGTGACGTATTATCTCACCTGAAATGTTTAGTCGAAGAGTGACTGAGGGTGAATTAATGTGGCTGTTTTGAAGGGGGAACATATGTATGGTAATGCGAATATGAAATGAAATAACCAGCGGATTAGTGTCTAGAAATAACTAAACGAGGTATAAACAAAATTTCCTAAGTGTGAATATAAATCAGTGCGCTCAGGTTTTTATGGAGTGTGCGCTTCACACGATAAAGAGACAATATAAAAATTCATTTCTTTTAGATCAGTGTCGCATGGATGTGCTACATTTGCATTGAATCGCATTGCTTTTATCTCCTGCTAGAATTCACCCTGACTATCTCTTATGTCATCACAGAGACCGTGTTACGCCGCTTATTTCCATGAAGAGATTGAAAGCAGCGTAACCGTCGTAATTTATTTCTTAAATGATAATTTATTAGCAAAGAGCCTCTCGGTAATTGCCAAATCTCCTGCTTGGCTTGTTGGTGGAACTGCCTACCCACTGGAAGCGCTGATGAGATGGACAAAAAAAAAATGCAATTTGGCGAGATGGGATGCGGGGGTAGCGTTTCTCAGATGTGTGCGCTGTGTCTGCCACGCAATTAATTTCTCATCTGTAGTGTCGGGCATGTTTTTTACTGAGGTGTGTAAAAAAGAAAAAGAAAGAAAGAAGAAAGAAAAACATTGATCTGGCCTTTTCTTGAGTGTTTTTCTGTGTGTGTGTTCAGGAGAGCGTGCCCTCCGCGTGATGCTTCTAGCCTGTTGTGTTTATGTGTGGCAACAGCTCCGTGTGTGGCTGTAACTCCTGTTCATGTGTGGCTTGAACTCTGCGTGTGTGGCAAGGATGCTGTTTGTGTGTGTGTTTTGGAGATGGAATAGGATGCATGTTTACAGGGTTGCAGAGCAGGGCTGGGTTGCAGCCTGCAGAGACGATGGGATTGGAAAACGGAGTCTGTCTTTGCATCCCGCTGCTAAGCCAGCAGGAGACACGGCGACTATCTCCACTCTCTCTCCTTTTCTTCGCCAGTCACACTCACTCGCCGGCTCTTGTTGTTACATTCTTTCTTTCTCACTTTAGAGTATACTCCTTTCATCCTTTTCTACCTCTCTCATAATCTTTCCTCTGCTCTCCTGATGTTTTTCCCTCCACATTTCCTATCAGTCTTGTTTTCTTTGTGTTCATCTCTGCTCCTGTTGCTTTTTGTTTTCTCGCTGTTTTTCGTGGGTTTTCCATTAACGGCTCCTTCCTTCCATCACACAGAGACAGAGTGTGTGTGTCAAATCGGACTTGATATTGAAATGAAAAAGTGGAACTGAAATTGACAAATGTTAGAATTTGCACCCCTCCGGCGCAGGCTTTATGTGTGGAATTCAGTTTAGTGGACAGTAGACAAAACAGAATTGGTCTCTGTGGGTTCCTTTTGCTTCTGTGGTGTCACTATGAACTGTGTTTTCAGTATATTTCTATCCTTTTTGTTTCCATATCTGGTTTTTGTCTTGAAAGTTATGTAAAATAAATATACAAAACAACAGTGTTAACCACCATTCATGCATTGTAAAGCACAGTGTCAGTCTTTGCTCTCAGCAGCACAGATTCTGGATGGTCTCCACTGGCTCTATCCTCTTAGACCACTTTCACACTGGGGAAATCAATCTGGCCATGTTTTTCTGAGTCTGAACAACGCGAATCCCGATATATCCAGATTGATTTCCATCCACCTCTTGGAGGTGGATCTAGCTGGATTGGCTTACATCTGGCTAGCGAATCCCACTAGCGACGTGATACTTCCAGTTCACAGGGACATTGTCTGGGTCGCGTACAAAAGCTGCACGTAAACAACCATTGAACTACGACAGCTTTGCCTTGAGTTTGTTTTCGACAGGGCTACAAAGGAATAAACTGCTTTTTGAACCGAAAAAAAAAAAACGAAAGAATGAGCGACACAGGATAAAAAAAACGCATGAAGCATACACACACCGAATATTGTACTTCGTGTTTATGTTTGCTCTCTTTTTACAGTGCAGCTCTATTTGACCTTTTTATTGTGTCATGTCCTTAGTGGGATTTGTTAATAGATGAATAGATGGAGCCACTAGCTTTAATCCTTCAAGATGGTGTTAAGTGGGCAATTTTATTGTCAGTGTCTCATTTCTTCCTATTCATTTACAGAAACAAGAGTGATTTTCATCAAATCATTAGCAGAAAAATATCAGTCATTTAGTTCATTGTTAGTTAACAAGAGGGAGACAGAGGAAAGTCATTTGAAAAGAATAGCTATTGGTGGTGTCTGAGTCATTAAATGACAACTAACATGCTCAATATAATTTGCATAAATGAGCTACTTGCCTTCTCCTCATCACTTTTCTCACTTCTCTCTGTAGGGTCGTAACCTGATCCCAGCGGCTCCAGGCAACAATCGCCTCAACTACACGGTGCTGATTGGAGAAACTCCCTGCATCCTCACCCTGTCTGAGAGCCAGCTGCTCTGCGAATGGCCCAACCTCACCGGACAACACAAAGTCACGGTCAGATCGCCACTTCTGTCTCCTCTTCATCTTCGTCTTTGTCTTTGCTGTGACCTTAAGTGACCAAAATGTTGCACTTCTCACATGCACATGAGCAGGGAATAGTGTCAGCATGTGCTGTATGAAGGAGAATATTAGGGACAGAGGCTTCCACGGTAGATTGTATGGTAGGGTTTATTCAAAAAAAACAATTTAAAAATGTTTTATTTGGTATATCCACTCTTGAAAAGGAAAAGTCTGACAATCTCAGCTCCTAATGTCACACTAACCTTGTTGCAGAATTATGTGAACAACCCCTCGTGTCTTTTCTAAACAATTTCCCTTGACAGATCCAAAATATGCTCCATTGAGTTTGCACAGCAAGGCTGCTGTTAAATACATTCCGCTTTATTAACATGTTGATCTTCATTGGCCCTAAGCTCACCTGTTGCTGAAAAATAGAGCAAAGGACTCATACTGTTGTCACAAGAGCCCTGACGGGAAAGCACACATCTGCTTTTAAAATCATTTACATCATATACTAAACATGAGCACACCGAGCCTTTAGACATGTCTACACATCTAAAACCTGGTGCCTTTCTATCCACTGAATTCACATCAGTGGTTGTGCAGGCGTCAGCACTTTTCTGCTGCTGCGCTGGGTTTTAGATTTGAGACTCTCTCTCTCTCTGACCTCTGTGCCATTTTTCCTGTATTTTATTAGCTTCACTTTACTATGGCGATGTAGACATTTAATAGTACAGAGAATATCATGTACCTAACCCTCAGCAAATCCACAGGCAAGCCAGTCTTCCACCCACACTCAGCTCTAATCAAAGCCTCTCTATGGCACTACATACCAAAGTCTGTCCGAACAGACCTTCTCCACTGTGTTTTATTACACTTGTTTAAATGCTTAAACTCTAAATATTTCAATTAAAATTGTCATTTTCATCTCTATATGTCTATAAAATAACACATTTGCACTTCTGGGCTGCTTCCAGCAGGCTGATGTGTTGGCTTCTACAGTGAAGAGTAAAAATCTGGTCCTATGAATGCATATAGACCATATCTATTATCATGTAGGGATTTTTTCCCATTTTATAATAAGATTGGTAACACCTGCAGTTGCAGATGCTTTTGACAAATCAATAATTAATCATTTTTGTTTTCCATTTATGATCTCAGCTCTGGAAAATGAAACCTAGATCGCTAAGGAGGTCTGAGGTCATCATGGATTGTAGACCTTACACCCTGTCATTTGACGACTGAGCCACAGCACCAGATGTTGCTATCAGTGTAGCCATCTGATTTCCACACCAAAATGTTGTTTAACAGTTCCTCAGCTGTAATTATTATACAGACAAATGCGATGTGCTAGCATACTTGGTAACAGGATATGACTGTTGTGATTCTTTGGGTTGGATTAGGAATAAACTCTAGTCTTTTGCCTACAGTTGTTTTAAACAAAGCTGAGATTAATGCCAACAGGACACAGTTGTATACCTACTTTTATGACTAATTGACCCTGAAACCCTGATCATACAATCTCAAAACTTTTTTATTAAGAAGAGAGAAAATGCACTAGAGCTAGATGAGGCCACAGAGAGACACAAATTATGTCTGATGTATTGAAGAAATAGGAGTTTATGAGTATCCACTTAGCTACAGTTTGTGTCCATGACAAAGCTCTGTCAGCAGTAGAGCGCTGTCCTAGATCTATGCAGGAACATGAAAGGTGGTATTAAGAATAGAATTGTTTCTCCTGGATGCCACTGATATGAAGAGACCAGGCTCGTCTCTAAGCTCTAATCCAGGATCCTCGTTTATTGTATAAACCTTTCTGATGTGCAAATTTTTTTCCCAAGTTTCAGCAAATCTAGCTAAAGTAGGGTCACGTCATCATTGAGTTGTATATCCTGTTTTATTCTTCTGAAGCTGCTGGTTGCAGTGTTTGTTTGTACAAACACCCACAGTGTGAGTGTCACTTCCATTTCTAGTGTTTTCCAAAATTACAATACTGCGGGAAACAGTGCTGGAAAGAGTCAGAAAACAAGCTTACAAGCGCATCCCGCAGCAACTGTTCGGCTTCTTTCGTCCAGAGTGTTGAGCTGTCAGCGGACTCCAGACAAAAAAAATCCCTGATTCACTCTGACTGGAGCAGACTTTCAAAATCACCGCACAGCTCCCGGAGCATCTGCGTTAAGGAAGGTCAAACCTCAGCCGAGCGACGCAGCACTCACTGTGAATGTATTTGGATGTTTGTCTGAATATCCTGACAGTAAGCCCACTCAACCCTCCTCCCCCTTCCACCCGTTTTAAACTTATCACCAATGTCCTTTCACAGTCATTTCACTATATCTTTATGACATTTACTCCCTGCTAGCTACAGCCAATAAACCTAGAAAGCCGCTGACAGCACATCCATGTAATTCAATATGATAGCTCTCAACGGAACCAGCCAGCTCCAAGGTGGATCTCGCTTGGAATATTTCTCTTTTTTTTGCCCCCCCCCATCCCTTTTCTCTTTTTTGAACGGGATGTCATGTTGAATATCGGAGAGATGCGACGTGTTGGCGGGGGTGGTGGAGTTAGTCCTTCGTCTGACAATAGCCAAAGAAAAAATAGAGCTGTCTGTTCCTATCTCTTCTTCCTGCGTTTGTGTGAGTGACTACATGCACCATGTTTATGGCTGGCTTCTGGTGTGTGTGTGTGTGTGTTGGACGTTCATGTTTATGTCTCTGTGCGCAGAGACTGCTGCAGAGAAGGGCACAGCTGTAACACAATAATATTCCCCGTGTTGGATGACCTACATACAGGGGACCCCGATGGGTGTCCAGACATACTGGGCTTGTGTGTTTGTGTGTATGTGGAGTGTACAGTAAGAATTGTGTGTCACTGTGCGTCCTATCAGATGCTCAGCTGTGTGTTGGCAGCTGTGTGCTTCCCTTGAGTTTTTCGAAGAAACTTGTTTGTTGTTCTGGCCTCCATCTTTTTAAGTTCCTCCGCCAGTCCTTCAGCCTGTCAGGAGAATAAAAATAGACAAGTGCCCAGAAAATGTGTCATCACCTTAATATTGCTTGAACTTGAGTCACATCCATGTCATCAGTAAAAAATGGTTCCCCTCAATTGACAGCATAAATGGCAATGTGAGGGGTAACAAAGCAACTCCATGTCTCCGAATTCCACAGCTCTATCACACTGTCTTTGTTGATTCAGAGCTGTAAAATATGTGAGCACAGATTTCAGGTTTGCCTCGGGCAAGCTCTCCTTTACTAAAAAAAAAAAACCTACAAGTGCCTAATCTAACTGGCACTCGCAGTGGCAGTGCAGAAAAGACTGATCTACAAAGCGTTTTTCCATTTGCCCAAAATAAACATGTGAAGACTCATTAATAGTTAAATCCAGTGCCCTTCAGCATTCTGTTTCATGTGGAAACATGTTGAACTGCTGCAGAAAATGACACTTTCAAAGCCGGTCTTTGGGAATAGTGTCAGTGTGGTGAGAGGCCGTTCTGATAGAAGACATCCTGGCTCGTCAAGAGCAAGGAGAAGAATGAAATGTTACCAACACAGGCGACGTACCATGATAATAGTACCTTCCTATCTCAAACCTTAGCTAGAGAGCCACCCAAAAACTCATGTAGCCTATTGATGAAGAAAGTATAAATATGTTCTTGCTCAGTTCTGTAAGAGCTAGCGTGAAGGCTTGGCGCAAAAATGTTGACATGACTAGGTGTTCTTTCTATTATGTTTTTTCATGGCCTCATACTTCAGTGGTTTTATGACACATTGTGAATAACGGACAAAAATCTTTTCTAATGCCCGTTTTACACTGTGATCGCCTGCGATTCAGTGAATGGTCATCGTACAATCTGCACGCATCAAACTTGACGTCGTACCAAAGTTTATTAGATTCACGTAGTGTGTCATGCAATGGTCTTTTAAGCTCGCTAAAAATCGCACAGTGTAGAAAGGCCATAATGCATGTCACCAATAAAACTCTATAATAATTAGGGATGTCCCGATGCCCTCGAGCCCAACTCATTTGATTTTGAGTATCTGCCGATGATCTGCCAACGCACCAACTACCCCACAATACTTTAACCTGCCCAAAAACACATTGCCACAGACAATACTTCACCCCTTGTCGAACTGGAAAATTTTGCAAACAAAACAGCTAATCTGAGTCTTGAACCCAAGACCTCTCACACCCAAAGCAGCAATCGTACCCCTAGACAATGCACCAGAGAGTCATTATAGCCCTAGTACATATAGCCTATATCTTAGTACTGATCGGGAGGTAACGATCAAAACCGGTCTGGGCCTGATTTCCGATCACATTTCTACATCCCTAATAATATCAGTCCTTGTAAACTACAACAGTATTACAAATGAGACTTGCTGAACAGGCTACCAAATCCCTGAATTTCTCCCACTGCTGCTTTTGCTAAAACTTTGCCAACTTGTACCTTCCATTAGCAGTTTATAAAGCACAATAAAGTCTAAATTGATCTATCGCTGTGTTCACCAGCTAATTGCCAATTTGTCTGTTTGCCGTGTGTGCAGGTACATTAGAGTGTTTCACTAAACACAGGCCTTGTTTTGTGAAGGAAAGCAGCATTTCGCCCTGTGAAAGTGAAATAAACCATGAAAGGCAAAGCGAAAGGCTTTAGTGTCTACTGAAAGACACTAAAGTGCTCCATCAAAACACTTTCATCCAAAAAAGCTCAGAGGTCACAGTCAAGAAAGAAACCCTGCTGTACTCGGCTGCATCACACTCTTCATTGATTGACAGAAACTCCCAGAAATGATCAGTGTGCTTGAGAAACGGTGTGTTCTGTAAACCAACTGCACACTAAAGTTAATTAACTTAAGTCCCTTTTGCTAACCAACTTCTTTGCAGCCTGATCATGTCCACACAGCTAATTGGCTGCTTAATCTTTAGACAAGCCAGTGTAATTGTCTTTACTACTGAAAATTTAATTTGTAGGTATTGACTACATTGATATTGATACAGCTTCTCGCTTTTATTTTTTTTAATCAGACTTTGATAATGTTAACATAAAAGTGCACTTATAAGAACTTCAAAGTGCATAATCACACCTCATTTGAATCGGTTATCAACCCCCCTGGTGGATAGCTTGATTTGATGGATTCCAGTGCTGTGTGTGTGTGTGTCTGTGTCTATTTTCCTTTAAGACACACTGTGCTTATGTAAATGTAGTTAGAAAAAAAAAAACATTACATGTGTTTGACTTCCCATAATTACCATGGCTCCTTGGGGAGAGATTTAAATGCTAGTGATTACTTTGTTTGATTACTTATACTGTGTGTGCGTATGTGTATAGTGTGTGTGTATGTTGGATGTTTTATATGTGTCAACCTTTTCTGCATTCCTTATTCACATACACAACATTCACTTTTTGACCTAAATCAGTTTGTTAAAGTTGACAGTGATAAATGAGAGCGTTAAAGCTGTAGTGCAGGACTTCTACATATAAACATCCATTAAATTGCACCCAAACCAGCTCTCTCACTGTTTATTAACCCTCTCAACTCTGTATCTCAAAGTATATTAAGGGTTTAAATTTGTTGCCTGGTGACATTGCCACGCTGGCACAAAGTGATGTCTTTCTATGTAAACAAGAGCCTAGCGGTCACCCAAAAAGGGGAGGGGCTTGTCACCCAAAAAAGGGAAGGGGCTACATTGTTTCTTGCAGGAATACCTGTGAAGTATTCAAGACAATGTTTAGATAAAAACAGACTTTCAGAATTTAGAATTAGCTGCACCATTTGTGTGGAAGCTAGCTTTCTTCTTAGCATTTAGAGAAAGTGTGCGCAGTTGTGTGTCTCACAGTGTACTCCGAAATACCAGCACTACCCATGGATGTCGGCTGTTTCATAATCAATATGGATTGATGACGCACTTCTTACTCTCTGTGATATCTTGGTTTAGCTGTTACATGGGTGTTACACCATACGCACATCAAATGCATCTGTCAGTGGTATTTGTGTATTTACATTCACTGCCATAAGAGGGACGAGACGCAGTATCTAACCCAGCCAGTGGGCCTAAATCTCTACAGATAATGCAGCATTAAAGGAGGTGAGCAACTTGTGAGATCTTCATTATCAAAGGCGTCTGAAGCTTCTCCCCTAAAGGCACGAATCGAAAACCTTTCCTACAAGAAATGTTCACAGCAGTCAAGGTGATGTAAGCCCCCACAGTATAAGCCTGTCAAAGAGCTGCCTGTTTAGTGTGAGTGCAGAATGGATAAAAATTTAATGATCCTTATGAAGAAATTGGGGCAAGCAGCTTCTCTTTCATCAGACCAGCAACTTTTGATCTCTTCAGACCACCTCATCTATTCTCAAACCATCTGCTGCTGGAGAACTGACCTGCTGCATGTTTTCCTCTCTCTCTCTTTTTCTGTAAGTGCTATAGTAGTAACCCATAGACTGGGTAGGAAAAAGTAAAAAGTAGGAATTTCCTTGCCCTTAATGACTTTGGTGGAGCTCCCTTTGAGCAATACACAGAGCTCTAACAGTTGCGGCCATTCAGTGGTCAACAGCAGCAGCAGAAGAAGACGACAGGTTGTACCCAGCAGCTCTCCTGTGAATAACTGTGTGAAAGAAGCAGGGAATTAGAGGAACTTTGGTCTGATTATTCAATATGGCTTATGTGTCTTCAGATCCGTGCTGGCGGGTTCGAGTATTCCCCTGGAACTCTTCACATCTACTCCGACAGCCTGCTAACGCTTCCTGCTATCATCGGCATCGGAGGGGGTGGTGGCTTGCTGCTGTTGGTCATCATTGCCGTGCTGATAGCCTACAAGAGGAAGTCCAGAGACGCTGACCGCACTCTGAAACGCCTTCAGCTACAAATGGACAACCTGGAGTCTAGAGTGGCCCTGGAGTGTAAAGAAGGTACACAATGCAACACACACAAAGCCTAATATCTATATCTATGAAAGACGTTTCAACCGATGATGGGGTGTCCAAGGCTCCAGGCTCTTGTGGTTTGAGGAGTGTATACAGAATAGACTCTGTAATCATCACTAACAAGCCATAAACTGTCCTAGGAAAAATTCATTTGGTTTCAGTTTTCCCTTCTACTAACATGGTTTAGGCGGAGTTTACAGCCTATACTGTCATTCCATTATAAGGCTTTCGGTGCAGCCTCTAATCTTAAGAGTGATTGAGACTTGTAGAGAAATGGACACCTCTTTTGATAATGATGGAGTCGGAGAGCGCTGTCTAACATGTCAGTCATCTGTCTTAACTGACAACTGAAAACACAGTTCAACAGCAAGACAGACAGGGAAAAGAGAGCGAGAGCACAGACGGCCACGTCAGGTCAAAGCAACAAGGGGATCGTGTGCCGACAAGGGAGAGGCAGAATGAGAGAGCAAATGGAAAACACTTGGATGAGAGAGCGTGAGGGAGGACTGTGTGTGTGGATGGCAGATGTAAGAACAGCCCAGGTGTTTACACTCAATACAATGACACAGCCATGGTAAAAAAATTACATTAGTGTTATTACACTACAGACATGACGCAGAGTCACAACTGTATCAGCCATTGTCAGAAGAACAGAAAGTGGAGCTTTTGAGTTAAAGTGCTACACTTTTTCAGGATGAGGTGACATTTTAAAAATGTTGCCGTGCTTCAGTTAAACAGTGTCAGTTGTGTTTTCCCCCCTCAATAAGACAGTATTTTAGTTCTTCCAGGAAGTGAAGCATGGCTTTATTCCCACCCCCTCAAAGGCACCCCGCCCCGCCTGCTGCACTTCCAGCTGGCCTATACAGACGAGGCGGTGCACGTGGGTGGGGGGGGGACAGAAGAGGTGGGCGGTGGCAAAAAGTGAAGCGTGTTTGTGTGTAAGGACGTTTAGTTCAGTCATCCATAAGTGGCATATTAGCAGTCATAGATACTTAGGTATGACAACTGGCAAGTGTCACTCCAGTGTAGAGGGGGTAATAAAGATGTTTGTGAGATCCTCCTTCACAGTAGTAAGCAAACCAAAGGGGGGAATGAATGGGCAAAGCAGAGTTATACTGTTACATCTTCATACCTTACAACCCAGACTGTGTGTCAAGTGAGGTCTTGTCACATCAGGAACACATGAGGACTTTCCTAGCCGGTGAAAGCTCTTATCAGCCGCATATAAATGAAAATCATGTCAGAGCAGCACTCTAGAATATTTGAATGTTTGTTTCACATACGGCATAAGCCTTACACTTACCAGAAGAATTAGAATGAGAGTGGCCATTTTTCCTGCCCTGCAGGCTCTGCAGTTCTCCATCCTGCTTCAGACCTCCATTATCATGCATTTTTCCTCATCACCGTCTATCAAGAGAAGCCTCCTCTTCGTGGCACAAGGACCTGACCTTTTTTTTCTTACTGTAAACTGTAGTAAACTGGAATCATACATTTTTAAATGCAACAGAGCAGAAAATTGAAGCTGAGCTCCGTTTGTTAAAAATATCTGATTATTTCAACATAATACCCTGCAGTCACACAAAACCTCAGAGTGATGATGATAAACTAGCTCAGATCTAAAGCTGTGTTTCAGGCTGTGGTCAAAATTAGTTTTATCAGTGAATGTAAACGGAAAACTCTTAAAATGTGTCCAGTTTATATGTGTTCCATTTGGATGTTTCACAGACTTTGTGCTCAGATAGTGGTGGAAATGTTGCTTAACAGGATAAACACACTTATCATGTGCATTGTATAAACTAAAACACACTCCTGCTCAGTTTTTTTTTCCTTGCCTGGGCTGTTAAGACCATACACTGTATATAAATATGAATAAACCATTTATGATATCCCCCCTCATGTTTCCTGAAGTGCAGTTTTGCAAGTCAGTCACCATTTTGGCTGCACGTGTGTCTGCTGTGTCTGCCTGCCAGACTTAAGAGGTGTGTGGAGCTGAAGCTGGCAGGTAACACCTGGGCAGACAGCTATTGTCTTTATAACCTGAAGGTTTTATTGAGATCTGTCTCTCTTTTAGAGCCACCCTCAAGTGGCACCTTGAGGAACTGCAGCTTAGTTTGAAAAATTATAATCTTATGTAAGACTCTTACATCTAATTTGTATCTTGACTTTGCCATCATCTCTTTCACCTCCTCTCCTGTTCTTTACTCATCACTTTCGCCTTCTGCTTACCTTCAAATCACGCCTACTCATGTGTGTCCTTAATCTTGTGAATCCCCTCCATTTTGCCAGCCTCTCTTCTTTACCTCCTGATCTTTCTTCCTCCTTTTGTCTTCCTTTCCTTCATCTCCTCTGCTTCCTCTCCTCTCCATCTCTCTTGTGGACCAAACAGTCCAATAACAGCTGGGGGAAATTATGCATGAAAACTCATCCGTCGCTCTCTTAATAATTATCCACTCATGCAATTAATTGACTTTCCTTTCCAGGAACTTTATTTTCTGTCTCCTGGTTCTCTCTCTTTCTCTCTTTCTTACTTTTCCCTTTGGCTTCATTGTTTTTTTTCAGGCTTTTTTGCAAAGGTATAAGTTAAATTATCAGGACTGAGACACCAAGTCACCATTTTCCTTCACTTAAAAGTAACTGCAGACTCTGAAGCTCTTACAGTGATTTAATATCTGTGTATCCTTGTATTCCCTCATGGTCTTGTCTGCAATTTGGTGCTCATTTATTGTCTCTGCGGGCTTCTTTCTTCATCATTTCTGACCTTTATTTCTGTCTAGCCATGTTATTAGACCTAAACTCTACCTGAAATTATGCACTCAGTCTGGATCGCCCTCCCTCCTCTGACAGGATCTCCATCTGACCCATATACATTGTTTACAGTGCTGTCATAAGCGTACTTGTACTTGCATACTGCATCCACTGTCCATCTTTGCCATCATTGACATTGTAGCATTTGACTCAGGATGGAGGTGAACTGGCAGCATCATGTTTCCATTAATTTCATGTACATTTGTTTGAAATTTGTCACATTTGACATGTTTCCTCACCCTGGAAAATACATATTTGTGGAAATCTCAGCTGATAACCCTGCAGTTATTAAGCAGCCCTTCTTTCTCAGGTTCCATCCATCATCATTCGTGCAGTAACACCATTCAGTCAGTGCTGAGTTTAAAAAAACTCTCAGGAAGAATGCAAAAGTTCACATTTAGCGAGCTGCTGTGAGTGAATTCACTGATGGTTCACAGACAGTTCTAATGAAATGAACTGACCTTGTAGATTTCCAACACCTGGCCTGGCTGAGCCCTGATGATGAGCTTTACAGAGAAAGCTAACACTGCTAGAAATATCAAGTGTGTCTCTTTGAACCATCATCTTCACCATGATTACTGAGCCACCTCCACCTGCCTCCTTCCTCTGCAGCTTTCGCCGAGCTCCAGACGGACATCCACGAACTGACCCAGGAGCTGGACGGAGCCGGGATCCCCTTCCTGGACTATCGCACTTATGCAATGAGGGTCCTGTTCCCGGGGATCGAAGACCACCCTGTTCTCAAGGAGATGGAGGTACGGGTCAGTACATCACCAACCGACTTGAAACTGAAACAACTAATCAACTGCAAAAAAAATACAAATCTGCAGGCGAGACAGCTGCACTAACAAACTAACACCAAAGAAGCAAGTCGTTCACCTCAGCGAGCTGATGCATTCTGAGAAGTATTTTAAAAATTGTCTTTAATGGTAATAAAAAGCCCCTCCAGCCTTGCTGCCTAATACCTCTGCAGTCATTATCCCATGACAAGTTTCATCAAAGAAAAGACTGAGATGTGCGATTAAACAAACCCCAGACGCCGTTCACCTTAAAGCCATCACATGACCTATATTTGATCCACTTTGTCTAAATGTACTCAACTTTTCTAGTGCCTCAGCATCATGGTTAGTTTAATCTCATGGGACAGACCATAATCTCTTGATGTAAGATTTTTAAAGTGAGTATTGCTTGGAAATGATGTAGGAAAAAATATGTTATGTAAGAAGCAAAAACACAAAGAGAGGAACTAAGACTGTTGCTTGTATTATACATTTATACAATTACTCATTCAGGGAAATAAATCAGACTGATTCACCAGCAGCAGAGAAAAGTAATATTATTAGCACGTCAACAAGGACTCCCCCTTTTTCCAAAGCTAAAAAGCAGAGAGTTTGTAATCAGCAGAATCATTAAGATGTAGAATCTGGTCCTGCTCCATTGACTTTGATTGGAACGCTGACTTTTTGGAGTCGAGGAATAATTTGTTTGACCTTTTATAGCTTAATTTAATCGCTCTAATCCAGAACGCAGATTTCAAAACAGACTCTTTTGACAGGGTATATAATATAACATACTGTAACACTTCAGATACACTTTTAAATGCAACAATATGTTAATGCATTTATACTTTTAATTCAAAAAATGTATTTTTGTATTTTACCTATTGACAAAGTGCCGTATTTTATACATTATATCATCAAAGTTGGATAGTCGCCACGGTCTTGTTTTTGTCAAAATCCACACAGGCCCAGCTGACCGTATGTGTGCTTTCATACAAACTCTGATCTGCACTTCTCAGAATGTGTTGCTGCCATCAAGCTTTATTCTTTGCTTTGACAGGACTTTGTTGTCTGTCTGCTGGACCGCCACTGCTCCTTTTCAGACACATCAACGGTGTCAGCAGTCGCATGCCGCTGTTTTTGACTGCGTCAGAGCATTTGCATACATTTGCTTTGCCTTTCTTAACTCTCCCCTGCAGTGTAGCTGGGTGTATTTTAATGTGTGGAGCTCAGTGGGAGACACAGACAGTCACAAATTGGTCCCAAAATGACTTTCTAGCTTTTTGTTTTTGCCTAATGCTAGTTCCTAAAGCATCATAATGTAAAACATGGAGGTATAGGATGTTTATGTATGTTATTGTTATGTCTAGACCTCCTTCCTTATCCCTTTTTATTTCCCCCAGTGTAATCCAAAGGCCTGGGTAAAGCAGTGCTTCAACCTTTATTGCTTTGTGTGACACAGCCTGACACACACACACACAAACCTACCTGTCTCAAATCTAAAAAGACTTTGCAGTACATACATGCGTTTCCATGTGTCTCACTCTCATCTGATTCTGATTCTCACACACACATCACACTCAGTATCCACCCTGGAGGCCTGAGAATCTCATTTAGCACTTTAGAACGAGGCCCAGACACTTTATTATGGCACGTCGGCGCAGAGGAGGAATAAATGTTGCAGTGGTACATGGGGAGCAGAATAGAGAAAAGAGAGTGTGTGTGTGTGTGTGTGGGGGGGGTGCAGATGTGTGTGTTAATGTGAATATGTAGGAGACATGCAATGGCAAAGAAGATGAGAAAATTAAAAGGAGAGACAGACCAATGATGTGAAACAGTCAACAATAAGAGAGAGAGAGAGAATTAGAGCGGTGAGGAAGACAGAGCGAGTGAGCGACATGAAGGCGTCTTCAGGGGGTTTAGTGTGTTGTTGATAAGTAGTGACAGGTGCCAGCCAGTGGAACAAGCAGGGTGAACCTCTGTCACCAACCCTCACACACACACACACAATCCTACCATGCCCTGATGCCTCTTCCCTCTTTACACTCCTCTCCGTCTCTTTCTTCCTTCTCTGTCTGACACAAGCATCACTGTCATGCTGGCTGGTTTAGGCCAGTTTGATTAGACATTTTTAGAAACTTCCTTGAACAGATAAAAGATAAAAAATAGCCCGGGAGTGACAGCAGCGGCTTGTTGAAGCATTACTAAAAGATTCCGTTAGTGTAACCTATTCAGGCAAGTGGTAAATGTGGAATCTTATAAAAACGTACACAGTGCGTGTTGAACTTCTCATCTTATTGATATTCAGCCGGAGGATGCTTTTGAGCCGTACGCCCCCCCTGATTTCAAGAAGACAATCGTGTCAAATTGTCTGCTAAAAATCGTTTGAAGTGAAACACACATCAGACAGCAGCACAGCAGGGGAGGGAGTAGCCGCTCATCCTCACCTTGTTGTTTAACAAGCCAATCTCAGCTCATCATATGCTGGGGAAAAACTCTTTGCTTTACTCAGAGTGGGTCAGAGTGTTATGGTATATTGTTTACTCTCTCAAAGCTCCATTTTGAGGGGAGGTGAGATGCACCTCTAACCTCCACCTGTCTCCCCCCCAGGTCCAGGCGAATGTTGAGAAGGCTCTCACACTCTTTGGCCAGCTGCTGACCAAGAAACACTTCCTGTTGACGTTCATACGAACCCTGGAGGCTCAGAGGTGAACAAAATTACCTGTTTACATTTACCAGTACAAGAAGCTGTGCATTTTATTAGGGCAAATATTTTTTTAACGGTGTTAAAAAAAACATTTTAGCAGCTCCAAAATTACCTCAAAGCACTTACCCAAATGGTTTATAGCAAAACAGAGTGAGAACACCATTTAATTAAAATTAAATGTGCATTAATATTTCAACAAATCACCATGAGGTTAATGGTGCACGTGCGGCTTCAGATGTGACTCAGCAAAAAGCGTTCAGGAGGCATTAATGAAGTTTTAATGCGTTTCCAGGTCATTTTCGATGCGTGATCGAGGCAACGTGGCATCTCTGATCATGACGGCCCTGCAAGGGGAGATGGAGTACGCCACCGGGGTCCTGAAACAGCTGCTGTCCGACCTGATAGACAGAAACTTGGAGAGCAAAAACCACCCCAAGCTGCTGCTCAGGAGGTGAGGAAGACGTTAGAGGATGAGGGTGGAATCGTCTCAGTCTAACATATTCCAACGCTTTGCACATACATACTGAATAATTCTGTATCTAGTTTTCTTTTCTCATTTTGATGTAGGAAAAATCTTTATTTCTGTCTATAAATTAAACATATTAGAGACTTTGCTGTCATAGGAACAGCACAATCAGTTTAGCAGCTTTCTTGGCAAGCAGTAGAGCAGAGTAATTAAATTACAAATAATTAAATAAGATTATGTACATCTTAAAGAGTAGATGTCATAATTCAGCCATCCTCAGTCATGTTTTGAGTGGAGAGGTGGGGACGTGAAAAAAGTGACTGACTTGGTTTTTACGCCACTTAACTGCAGTTCTTTTTTTTGGCTATGCTGCAGTTTTTTTCCTAATAATTTCTGTAAAATGGTCTTGCTGATGATTCCTGACTTAATTGATCTCTAGTTAGAGAGTGTGTTTTATGTTTCACAGAAGTGTGAATGTTGAGCACACAAATCAACACGTATTGAATTAATAATGAACGAATCGTTACTTGGGTTTAAATCAGTATTTCCCATCCGGGGACTGCAGCATTAATTAGGTCACAGAATGATTAAAGGCAAAGAGATACATGTATGTATGTAACTTATATTTCTGGTGGATGTTTCTGGGAAACATCATTGACCCAAAAACAGAAGTCAAAAAAGAAAATTGTATTTTTTTTTTCTTTTCTTTTCTTTTCCCTGTTAGAACGGAGTCTGTGGCCGAGAAGATGCTGACCAACTGGTTCACATTCCTCTTGTATAAGTTTCTCAAGGTAAGACTTTTAAATAATAATCATTATATAATGTAGATTTATGCAGTACAGCCTGTGTGCTAGAGTTAAATGCCCGTGGCTTATATCATCACTCTGTTGAGTTTATCTCCGTCTGGTTATTAAAATGCTTTTCCTGTTTGGCCGCACACTTTCTAACCTTAGCAGTGCAGTACAAATAAAGAGGCGGATTCATCAAAGGCTTTTCTTCTCTTCTCTGCTTTTAATGTCTTTTTGTATTTTTTTTTTTTTAGTCCACAGATCCTCAAGCCGATCCTAATTTTCCTCCTGTAGCTGACACGTCCTCTTCACTGATCTATCTGTTGTTCTTTTAGCTCACATCTTCTCTTCCTCTGATCTCTCTTTCATCTGTCTCGTTTCTGTTGTCAGTGTCTTCCCCCTCTGCCTTAAGGTCATCTTTCCTCAACAGGGGGTGGGATGTCGCTTGCTCCGTCGTCCTTACACTCTGTCTCTCCTCCTTCTTCCTTGCCATCTACACACCCCCCCTTACCCGACACCCTCACAGTGACTGTTTAACAAAAGCAAGCAAGGCGTTGTCTTCTGATGTTGCTCACTCCCTTCTCAGTAGTTTCCCTTTTCCTCTGTGCACTTTAATTACACATTAGAAGCTTTAAAGTTGTCCTTGCACGCCATTATAATCCTAATCACATTAACAGTGCAATGGATAGTTATTATAGGCACATAAAGCAGGGAGATGAGGAAAGTGTTGTGCATTATACTGTACATACAGGCTGATAATGTATATATGTAAACTGTCCTCACAGTGTATCAAAATGCACCCAAACTGTACATTTCTTCAATGTTTTATCCCTAGAAAACAATAATCAGACAGCATTCCTGCTGATTAATAGTTTCCACTGTTGCAGGGATGTTAGCTTGTTCCTCTGTCTGTACAGCAACAGCCTTCGTTAAATCCTTGAAATGTAAATGTCAGCATACAATTAGGCAGCCTTAATGAAGCCGGTATGTGGGGTAAAGGCAAATTTCGTAGACAGGCGTGCAGCGGGTCGATCGGCGAAGGCGGAAAGCTGAAATGAAAGCATAACAGTGTGATGTATGCTGGCTCTGCCTTGTTAGCAGCTGCCCACCTAATTGGCCCAGATGCTAACGAGGCTTCTTTAAGCGTATGGCTGCGGAATGAGGAAGAGAAAAAGGGGGTTACAAGTGGGCACCAGAAGTGGTGGAGAGAGGGAAGATGAGGGGCGGCATCATGATGGTTAGAAGTTAGGAAGAAGAGAAATGACCCCCCATTCCTTTTTTGGAGAGAAAGAAGGGGGCGAAAGGCTGAGTGAAGTAAAAAGTAGACAGAACAAATGTGGAAGGCAGAGGACTGAAGTAATGGCTGATAGCATGATGAGGGACAATTAGGAGAAAGGAAATGGTGCATTAAACAGAAAAAACATGCACATATATTAGTCCCTCCTACATTTAGAAGAAGAAGACCTCTTATGTGACTCATTAGATATGGTGGACCCAAGTCTCCCATCTACAGTATGTGTGAATTGCCGAAGAAACATTCAGAAGTTGCAGAACGTCCTTTGATGTGTTGAGTCCACTTAAAACTTTCTGCACAATATCTAAGAGTGGAATAAAATGTGTATTATCTTCTTCTACCTAAGGTCACAAACTAATCAATCACACTTACAGGGAACATAAAGGAAAACAGGATGATAGAATCAAAAGCAGCTAAAAGGAGGACACATATTGTGTGGAAGTAGACAAGGAAGATGAAATAACAGCAAGCGTTTGAGGGCTGCTGTTACAGGTATACAGCAGAAAAAAGGAGGAATGTGTGTGTTACACAGAAAAAGCGGGCTGTTGAGTGTGCTTGAAGGTGAGACAGATAAATTAGTACTTTCCCCTGTTCTCATCTGGACCTCATGCATCTCCAACACACACATACACAGTCTGAAGTATCTCCCTGAGCACTGCGCGGCCGATCATTAAACTCTCGTCAGGATGAGTATTGGCCGTGATGTGTCCTCTCTCTCCCCTCTAAACTGCTTCTACTTCAGCTGGGAGTGTTTTCCCTCAGCTCGAGTGATGACTAATGACACTATTGATTGGCAAGTGTCTTTGATGGAGGGGAGAATGTGAAACATATTTATAACATCTGTGTCTGGACACACAGGCTTGACTATGAGAGAAGGATGAAAAGATTTATGTAACATTATTTATTTTTTCCGCAGAAAGAGAGATGTTTATGTAACACTGCAGTGTCCTTCATGTTGTGAGACAGCATTACAGGAATGCTTTCAGGGCTGGTGTCTAAAATACTTTTTGAGTTTCAGTAGAAAAGGGGAAGGTTACTGCGGAAGGATTTTAAACAGGACACGGACAGATGGATCAGTGCTATGTGTGCTATGGACAATTCATCATCTGTTGCTTGTGTTTATTTCCTCTGTGGCTGATTGTGTATTCCATCAACATTTCAGTCTAATACCTACTTTATCCTCTGTCATCCATCTATAACAAGCTACCTTCAACCAATCACATCATTGAAGTGTTGGGATCTTTAATAGAGCAGCATTCTAACTAAATGCTGAAAAATTATAAGGCAAAACAGCCACAGATCAGCCTGAGAAGCCATCTTTCAGTCAGATTTCTTCTGGCTGTGGTCAGGAGCTAAAATACGCCTGTAGCAAGTCCACTCAGAAATAGGTTCAACCCACCGCTTTGGGCTACAAGTGCTTGTCTTTGATTCTCATGAAACTATATATGTGCTGTTGCAGACTTACTGTGTCCCATCCCTCAGGCTTTGTTAAAGAATGTCAGAAATTCTGTCAGTAATAGCCACAGATGGGGATGTTTGCTAAAGATTTGTTGTCCTCTTTATTGCCTAGTGCTATTTTATGTGATGTAAATTTTTTTTTCAGGCAGAAAATGTAGGAAGAAAAATGTGTGTGAGCTTTAGCCAGGCTTCACTGTCATGGACAGTTTTCCCTCGTTAGGACTTCTCAAATAAAGAGAATCCAAGAAAAAAAAAAAAGTCATGCTTTGAACAGCAGATAACTCGTCTGTTTCTGCTTCCTCTCTCACCAGGAGTGTGCTGGGGAGCCTCTGTTCATGCTTTACTGTGCCATCAAGCAGCAGATGGAGAAGGGACCCATTGACGCCATCACAGGAGAAGCCCGCTACTCCCTCAGTGAGGACAAGCTCATCAGGCAACAGATTGACTACAAAACGCTGGTCAGTAAATTTGCTGCGTCTCGAGGCTTGTTTTGTCTGCTTCAGAGTGAATCACTCAATGAGTTGTTAAGCTTTAATCATATTTGATGAAAGTTTTGACAGAAAAGTTGTAGACAGTTTATTATTTTGTCAGGAGTCTGACGGGGGGGGGTCTGGTAAATATGGATCAGCATCAGCTGTGTTTGAACGTGATCTGTCCACGAACCAGTGCGTCTCCTGCCCTGTGTTAACCACACTGTCTCTCCAAACAAAGCACTTCAGGTTTGGATTGGAAACATTCAGACGGGCCTACTTGTCAGCATGATCCGCTGCAGTTGTTTTGGTCAGCACCCAAGTGTGAAAGCCGAGTTATTATGTACCCAAACAGTCTAAAGCGGACCAGGAAGCTGTCCAGCTTTTTCAAATATCTGTGTGAAAATGCTGTCAGATACATTCGAATGCACCTGAACAACCATTCAACGTCTCGCTGTTGGCATGGTCCTCGCGATGTCCCTAAATTAACACCCATTTCTTTTGTTTCCACCTGCTCTTCTGCCAGACGCTGCACTGCGTAAACCCAGAGAATGAGAACGCCCCCGAGGTGACGGTCAAGTGTCTGAACTGTGACACCATCACTCAGGTTAAAGAGAAGCTGCTGGATGCAGTGTACAAAGGCAGCCCCTATTCTCAAAGGCCAAAGGCTTCTGATATGGACCTGGGTAAGACACACAGTTCTGTCCTGTATCATGCATTATACGGCTGTATTTGTGCCTCAGAGTGTCTTCACTTCAGTATTCATGATTCCTAATTTCTCAATACTGAGTGTGACAGGGTGACTTTACCATTTGTACATGGTGGCTTCACCTCATGATTGTCTCTCTGAAAAAAGGGACAGACCTACGAACAGCGGACAGAATTGATGATAGGAGGTATTTGTGTCCATTTTTAGGAAGGAGAAAAAAAAATAAAAAGCCATGTTTAACTATTGCCGCCAACTCAGTCTCATAGAAAGACTGCGAGAGTTGTATAATGAAGAGTACCCCCCAAGTTTAGCCCATGGATAGCTAGAACATGTTCCAGCCCCCCTGCGACCCTTTACTACAGGACAAATCTAGACAGGAAAATGGATTGATGGATGGATGGATAAAGGGTAACCCCTAAGCCATATCGATATCCACACGTTACCATTTTAAATTGAGTTTCTTGCCTCTTGTTCACCTTTTAGCCCCATTTATCCGTCTTCATGTTTTCATGAGGTCAGGTCAGCTTGTTGTTTTCCCGTGCTTTTATGCTGTTGAGAATTTGGTGTACAATGTGTTCTTTCTGCACGTTTAGGCCGAAAATGGCTACCTGTAAAAAAAAAAATAAATAAAAAGCGCTTAACAAAGCTGAGGCAGATTGAACCCCTTTCTTACACAGTCCAGTATTCAATATTGACCTACATTATTTTAAGATAAGGTATATTTCATGTTCTGTAATTCCAACTTTGCTCCCTCTTCTCTAAGAATGGCGTCAAGGTCGGATGGCCCGAATCATTCTGCAAGATGAAGATGTCACGACTAAGATCGACAATGACTGGAAAAGGCTCAACACGCTGGCTCACTATCAGGTACACAAACAAATGCAGGCAGTGAGCAAGGCGAGCCAGAGCCACCTACTGAGACACATTCATACAAGGAGTGTTTTGGTGTTTTTTTGTTGTTGTGCAGGTAACAGATGGCTCAGTGATCGCCCTGGTGCCAAAGCAGAACTCTGCATATAACATCTCCAACTCCTCCACCTTCACTAAGAGCCTCAGCCGATATGGTACGATCCTATTTAAATCATTCTGTCAATGATTCCCATTCCACACACACACACACACACACACACACATACCCTCCAGCTCTCATTCATTCACTCTTTGTCTTTGTTTGTCGTGGCCATGATTGGGCTCCATTTTTTTTTTAACCTCCCTCTGAGTGAATAGCAATCCTTTTTATCCACTGCCATCAGCCCAGGCCAAGGCTATTCCACGGCTATTTCCAAGCAGTCCGTAAATGACAGGCATTAAAGTAGACACCTTGATCCTCAGCTGACAGAGTGAAAAAGAGATGGAGGGGGGACACTGAGAAGTCATGGAGAAATAGGCTCAGCAACAATATGGTGTATTTCACTAGGAAATGGAACTATTTAGGAAAAAAAAACAACATCTGATGCTGAGTTTACACATGCAGAGCTGCCATCAGTGCCACTCATCTGCTGTAAACTAAAAGCATAAATACATGTGTGCTGTCTATCTCATTAAAATATACAAATACATATGGCAGACACACATTCAATTTACATTTTTATAAATCACAGCTTTATTTACTTCAGTCCATTTACTTCAGTCCATCACTGAGAGGATGCCCTGTCCCAAACAAGTAGTCATGTGATGCATTGTTAATACAAAAGTATTAACTGTACCAACTTTAATAAACATGTCAGATTGTATTGTTGTCTCTCTGGAGGAATGGAAATGGCTGAATCTACTGCATACACTGTATGCACGCTGCATTAGTGAAGACAAATGCAGTCATGTGTTTACTAAATGGCTCTCCTCGCTGAAATGGCTGTTTCACGTTGTTAAATTGTGACCACGTTGGTGTGTTGTATTCTTACATGTGTGTTATCACACAGCCGAAAATGTTGGCCACCAATGGTCATGATGAGTTTGGAATCAGAGCCACTCAGCAACCCGCTGGCAAAAGCAACAGCGGCACTACACAGCACCCCACTCAGCCTCGTTCACTTTTCTATCCCATGCTCTCCCATTACTCTCCATTTCACCCCGCTCTCTCCTGACCTTTCAGTCTCTCTGTCCATTTAGCTCACCCGCCTCCTTTTCCTGTCAGCTCCCCAACATATACCTCTCTCCTCTCTCGCCCACTCTCCTCTGTGTCCTTTCACCAAACATTAAAGGGACTGCAGCATGCATCAGCATCTCTCCCCTGGTTGATCCTGCTTTCCACCCCACAGGCAACAGTAGATAATCATCTGTGCACCTTTATTCTCACTCTATGTCCTAAACGGACTGTTGCAGATGTCTTCTTGCTTTAACTTGCATTAACAATGCTGACATCATCTTTTCAAATCATTCTTGTTATCAGAGAGCATGCTGAGGACAGCCAGCAGTCCAGACAGCCTACGATCCCGAACGCCAATGATAACGCCTGACTTGGAGAGTGGAACCAAACTGTGGCACCTGGTGAAGAACCACGACCACTCAGACCAGAGGGAGGGGGACCGAGGCAGCAAGATGGTCTCGGAGATCTACCTGACCAGGCTGCTAGCTACAAAAGTACTCTCCAAAATATTCACGCTCTGCTTCATAGAAGTGCGATTTGATTGGTTGGTTCAGTTTTCAGAGGATCAGAGACTGTGGATAGGAAAGCTAGTTTTTACCTATACATCATATTTCATGAACAGTGAACCGTGATATATTACATGTTTAAACTAAATTGGGTTACCAGTGTTCATACATACTCACACGACTCGTAACCATTCCTTCAATCTTAGAAACTTGCTGAATAAGCCGGTTCTGTTATCTTCCCTTTGCTCCTTCAGCGTCTTTCAGTTCACCATCTCTCCCCTAATTGTAAGAGGGGGTGGAAAATATAGCAATGGGAAGCAGTTACAAGTGAGGCCACTTTTCAATTTCCACTGGTAATAAGAAAAAACAGATTAATAAAGGGTGGGCTTGTGGTGAAGAGTGCAGGGAGGCAGATACAGGAGGTGTCAGGAGACAGGTAATTTGTTGAGGGATTGAAGATTTGTCCATGCACGATGGCAAAAAAAAAAAAAACAGACGCAAATGCAATTGAGAAGCTCATCTTGTCCTTGTCTCTCTATGTCTTTCTGCGCCCATCTGCCCGGGCGCCGCGTCCATGCAGATCTCTGCACTTTCAACAGCGAGTGGAACAGAAATAATTCCTGTTCCACTTTGCAGTGGTTGACTGAGTACAATCCCCAAACATTTCCTCACTAACACATTCTGCCAGATGGAGAAGTCGGGGAAACAAATGTGCTGTTAGGGAAATTCATTTAGATACATTTGATGTAATTACACTGAAGCGTTGTCATTGGTGGAACGAACCATCCAAATCCAAGCGCCAGGGTTCCTGTTTGTGATTTCGCAGGGCTCAGCGGGCCGAGTTATCGCTGCCATTCCCACCAGGGCCATTCATACCAAAAATGTGTACACCCGCAGCCCTTTCAGGTGCCGTGGATACACGTGGCTAAAAATGGTACCTGTGTTCTGTTACACAACACAGTGAAAAAATTTTCATCCCCTCTCTGTGGTGTTTCACATAATTACTCTTCCTTTCTAATTATTCAGTTGATGTGTGTGATTCTGAATGACAGCAGTAAAACACACAACAAAGTGATTACAACAATAAGGCATCACCACCTGTGCTAAAATGTACTAAAAATAGTACAGAAGTCACACTGCTTCAGCTAATTACCAAACAAAATATCCCCAAACAACTCAAGTAATCAACCAAATATACAATTTAATTAAAATGAAAATAAAGAATTCCTTACAAACATTCTTTTGTGTGTCTGCCCTCTGTCTTCTGTTCAGGGTACGTTACAGAAGTTTGTGGACGACCTGTTTGAGACCATCTTCAGCACGGCCCACAGAGGCAGCGCACTGCCGCTGGCCATCAAGTACATGTTTGACTTCCTGGATGAACAGGCCGACAAACACTCCATTACAGACTATGACGTACGACACACTTGGAAGAGCAACTGGTCAGTGAGAGGAATGTTTGATTTGAAGAGAATGCCTTAAATATATCTACTTATATTTGTAGATGGGTTTTTCATACACCTGGCTCCTGAGGTGTTGGTAGTTAAACAGTAAATGCACAGACATGCTGCAGTGTTAATTGTAAAGCTTGTCTTCAAACATCTTCACTGCACATCCCACATGTACTCATTACATTAAATCAATAAATACAAGTCTGCAAAATGCATAGGGGATTATAAGAGTTGCTGCGTCGGACGCTTGGTCATAACTTACTGGATGATTTAATCTTCAGAGCAGCAATATTTTTGTCCTACAATATAATATAAAGTTTATTATATTAACAAAAAATCCTACATTTGGAAAAAAAATACCTGTTTAGAGTGGAGTAATTAGATTGTCTCCTCTTTTCTTTGTCCGCCAGTCTTCCTCTGCGGTTCTGGGTGAACGTGATCAAGAACCCCCAGTTTGTGTTTGACATCCATAAGAACAGCATCACGGACGCCTGTCTGTCCGTGGTAGCCCAGACCTTCATGGACTCCTGTTCGACGTCTGAACACAAACTAGGAAAAGACTCGCCTTCAAATAAGCTTCTCTACGCTAAAGACATTCCCAACTACAAGAACTGGGTAGAGAGGTGAGTCAAAGGTGGTGTTCGGATTGAAATGAATTACACTACTAAACTGAATTCAGCTGTAAGCTGCAACAGAATTACAGGCTGAACTTTATCAGGTGCTGGCCTTTAAAGCACAGAATACATACTTGGATTAAATGAGAGCAAAGAAACCATCTGCTGTAATTACAAGTGTCTCGCTCCAGGCTTATAAATATAAAGCACAGAGTGTAGGAAATGTCAGTAATACCTTTCCCACATGGATTCACTTCTAAGACAAAATCTTTTTTGTGTGTTTATTTAAATAAACACACACACATACAGGTGAAGAATGGTTTTAAATGGTGGATGGCTGAGAATCGTCTTTTATTGAGGAGACTAAACTGGAGATAAGTTAATGCAACGCCTCTTTCCAGACTCTTCATCTAAGTGTGTGAACTGCAGCACCCCCCCTCAGCATGTGGGGGTGATTAAAGAGAGGTTGAAAGAGTGGGGGTTGTTCTCATACCTTTACAGGTTATCAACAATAGTATCTAAAACAATGAATAAACAACATTATGCTTTCACAACCACACCGGCAACAATGCACTGCAATGCATTGGCACACTAATAACAATATGCATCCAGAGTGGATGCATCTACTTTCTATATGCTTCCACTGAATACCAGACCATAAAGTGGCAACCTGGTTTACAGTCAATTTCTTTGTTGTTTAAATGTGCTTCCACAGACGCTTTATGGGCAGTTTGATATTAAGCATTTAATTTGAGGTGAGAGTTAAAAACTCTCCTCCTAACCTCTACCCTCAGCTGGCCCTGCTGCAGTAAACCTCAAGATGGTTGAGATATGGATTCAGGTTCATGTACAGCTCAGCGTTGGAATAAAATATTAATATACTGTATTGTTGACTGCCTCGCTTTCATTGGACCTTTTACTACTACTCCTGTGCAGCCAGCACCTCGACAGTGTCTCCCCCACAACAGCAGATATAAATTTGTTATTTTGTATTGAACATATTGTTGATTAAAACATTGAAAAGTCATTGTGTTTCTGAATAAGATAAATAACAAAAAAACATCAGCATGCCTTATTGTGGGTGTTAATTCTTGTGAGTGCTAAGGCTTTGTGGATTAACCCATGTGACAGCGATAATGAAAGTACAGCATCTGTTACTTCCTGTTGCCAGTAGGTGGTGCTACGACTGTGACTCAGTCCTGGTTTGATTTATTCAGGCCAAAGTACATTAACTCAAATGGGCCAAGGAGTGACTGCCTAAGAGGCTTTATATAAATCTGCTCATGATGCATGTACAACTTTTGGTTTGGATTATCCTTGAGGCTGTTTTGTAGAGGATACTATTGAGGCATATTACCACAACAATCCCCGAAAAAAAAAAAAATCAGCTGTCCATCAGCTAAATATTCTGCCTGGAAATGTGTTATCAATCTGTGTCAGTCCCGCCCCTCACAAGTGGCCTGACCACCAGCTGCTGCTTTTGGCATCGTGAATATTGAGAAGGCTCAGACCGTACGTCAACCTTTGGATGGAATGCTAATGCGGTGCCTTGTAAAACTCTGCCTGACCTCTCCTCTAGGTATTACTCCGATATCTCCCGCATGCCAGCCATCAGTGATCAGGACATGAGTGCCTACCTAGCAGAGCAGTCCCGCCTGCACCTCAGCCAGTTCAACAGCATGTCGGCGCTGCACGAGATCTACTCCTACATCATCAAGTACAAAGACGAGGTGAGCTCATCGCTGCATGCGAAATGGAATCAAACAGAAAATAAGAGTCTTATAATTACTTGATAGAAGCATATTCCGTGTCTCTCCCTCCCTTCCTTTACTTGTCTTGACTAATACCATGAGGTCATTTTAATTCAATTACACTGATAACCAGTCCACATCAGTACAGGCTGGAAGGTATTACCGCCATTAGGATGCACATTAAAGCATGAGCTCAACACATTATGAACTTAATGGAGCTTAATACAATTTATATGATTTCTTTTTTTCACCAAAAGATCTCCACATACAGCATCCTGCAGCTGCAGCCGGCTGATTAAAACACTCTGCACAAAGCAAGAATCTTTTAAATGAATAGTGTGACATTTCCAGAAATATGCTTATTTTCTTGCTTTCTTTCTCAGAATTATAAGATCAATACCCCTCGCATGCTATGTGTACACTAAGTCATGTCATTGCTGTGAAGTTGCTAGGCAACCAGCAGACTGAAAGTGTAAATATTATAAAAGACACCATGTCTAAAGCTATAAAGTCATTTTCTTGCCTCACACACATTCAGACTTGCCTTTTGAAAGATGTTAATTTGAACCATCTGATGCTATAAACACAGTCTTCTTGAGACATTTATGTATTCATACAGCTTCATATGCAATGTCGGATTAAAATAAGTTTTTTAAAATCAGCTGCATTAAAACTTTTAGCCATGTTCCATGTTTTGAAAGCTCTGTTTATATATTTATATTTCCCCTCCTCTGTGACATCTCCAATAAACCTCCTGAGGAGCAATTTTGAACTTCAGTGTGGTGGTCATTGCCATCAAGCTCTGGAGCTGGAAGAGGAGCCACATGAGGTTGACTGCAAAAGTGATGATGATGATACTGAATATCCAGAACCTTACAGCTTTTAGTGTGAAACAAAAACACATTTAAATTAGGTCTTCCATGACCGAGGGATTAGTTTGCTTTTGGAGCTATCCGTATTCTTCAGTGGCCTTTTAAAGAAACTACAGATTTAAGCACCTCATAGCCTCCTTTTCTGGTTGCTAATTGGCTTGATTTCCCTGAAACAAAATCCAGCACACACACATTGTGGCATGCTAATTGGTGAACATTAAATGTGCAGGTCAGCTTTGGACAGACACTCTTGTTCCCCTGCTGATAATCTAACCACCTGCAGATGTGTTTTGTGTGTATTTTATGCTCTAATTCTCCTTTTTTCAATCATGGATCCTTACTGTATATCTATACTACTCCCTTCCCTCCCTGACTTCATCACACTTCTAAATGGTGAAAGATGGGGATGCATCTTTCACCTTCCTCCTCCTCCTCTTCTCTATCCCTCCATACCAACAGTATTACTGTAGTTATGCTTGCTGGTTGCAGCTGGCTCCATTCAAACCTACTGCTCCCCTTCATTACAGCCTATTATCCAGATGTAGGCAGCTGCACGGTCCCTGTCGCCTCTTAACACATGCCCTGACCTTATACACACACACACAAATGTACGCAGACATGCCAAACATGCAGACGTCCACATACTGTACCAGGTCCTCCTTCCTCTGTTCATGCCATGCTAAATAACACACCCACACTCCTATACTCACTCTCAGTGGCAATTAATATGCAATTATAGACATCCCACTGGCCCTCACACCTGCCCTGCCAACCCTGCCTATGTTGTCAGCATCAGTCTAATTGTAACCGCTAACCAGCAAATGGAAATTAGCATCAGAGCGCGCTGTGAGTCACAGTATATCTGAGAGCACAATTGGTGCACCCAGTGCTGCATGCTGTAGGTTTAAAAGAAATTGATTATGGGGAGTAATCTTCTTCTTCCTCTTTGTGTTCAGATCCTGTCAGCGCTACAGAAGGATGAACAGTCACGCAGACAGCGGCTACGCGGCAAACTGGAGCAGGTCATCGACACCATGGCCCTGTCTAGCTGAGGACCGGCCAATCACACGCCTCAGCTGGCAGAGGACTGGCTAACCAACACGCCTTCCCTGACAACCTTTGATGCCCCATGACATTTGAACCCTCGACGTCTGAAGTCTGTCGTTATCACCCTCACTAAGAACAGCAAGGAGGAAAAAAAATAAAAAAAATAAAAGGACTGTGAGGGAGGACACAAGCACCCAGCAGCAGCAGCACACTGGAGAGACAGCAGAGTTTGGAGCGACAGCCCCATCAGCTGGGTTGGCTTCTTTTTTCTTCTTTTCTTCTTCTTCTTCTTCTCTGAGCCACCAACCCTGCCATGAACAACCAGCCTCAGCCAGTATGGACCCCAGCTCAGGAGAGCGTCTATTTTCATTAAGGCCCTCATCACATCAGCAGTTGAGTACTTTGGCCACAATCAGGACCCGACACATGCACAGTAGTGACCAAAAAACTCATCTAGCTGGAGCTACAAGGAAAGGTGCAGGTGTTTCCTACCATACCCAAGGCTAAGGTTCAGACTGTGAGCCAGTGAAAATCCAGGATAAACAACTCCCGATACTTGATCCCTGTGTGGAATTATTTTTCTTTTTTTCTTTTTCTGTTGCTGTCCTCCGCATGGAGGTCAGAGGTCAGGGACAGAGCAGGCAGGGATTCAGCATGTTGCTCAAAAGAAGCTTCAGCAGGGAGGATGCTTGGCGACAAGCTGCTACCACTGCAGGGCAACCAGGAGGAAGTACTCTGCAGGGAACCTCTTCCTTCAGTACTGAACTCCCCTTGTAGTCCTAACAGAGGACACACACCATCCATAACTCTGCTTTGGGTTTATTATTGAATTTAGTTCTCTTTTTTTTGTTCCCTCCAACTGCCCACTCTCCCCAGTGCTGTGCCACTTGTGTTACTGCTGAATTTGCACAACAAAGTTAAATCAAAAGAGAGAAGAGGATATATGAATATATATATATATATAGATATATAAATACAAACCTGTTGTTTTTAAAACAAAATCAAATGTTGAAAAAAAAAAGTTTTCCATTTCAGTGTACAAAAAAAAGATGAAGTTGGAGGAGACGATTTGATATTTCCAAGATGAAAAATGATGAGGAAAAAAAGTCGTCCTGTGCCATGTTTTTACTTTGAATGTCGTTTAGTGCAAAGAGACTTCTTTTTGTTAGATGAAATGTGCTATGATGAACATGTTGTCATGCTTAGTGACTGAAAGTGAGAGTTTTAAAAAATAGGTCAATGGCAAAAATATATATATTATAAATATATATTACAGACACTTTCTATATTTCATGAGGTCTTGGGGCCATTTTGTGCAACATCTTTGGCTCGAAAAAGAAAGACAAACGATGTCTGGAAGCCGCCTACAGTGCTTTTGTGTGTGTGTTTTTTTTTTTTTTCTTAGAGAAACCAAATACATCAAGGCCTGGTCAGCTAATTTAAATACGTGTCTACGGAGCTCGCCTCGCTATAGTGGCGCTCTGTTAAGCTGATCCCTGGCACACTGTGCTTTACAGCTTCTCGATCTTGTTTTCTAGGCTTTATCCCTGTTGTCTGAGGAGCCACATGCTAATTGAAAGCTAGTTTTTACCGTACAGAAAGAAGTGGAACAGTATTGTCGATATATATATATTTTGTTTTCTTGTCCTCGGTGAAGACAGTGAAGCTGAAGGGTCCATTTTTTGAAAATGTGAATGTGGTTTATGAAACGTAGCTTGAATTCTGTTTGTGTTTTTTTGTACCAGTCAAAGGCCTTTTCTTTTTTTTAATTTAGTTTGTTTTGTTTTGTGTTCTTTTAAGACGTAAACATGAAAAAATTAATGTTTTTCTTCCACTATGTGCTGCTCTAAATTTATACATTTTACAAACATTCCTGTTTTTTTCCCAAGGAGTGTACACAGCTATTTATGAAGGCTAGAAAATACAAATAATTGACCGACCGTATATTAATGTACATATGATCATTCATTCAGCTTCAATATCATCAAATATAGAGACAGATCACATGGATGGAATACATATCCACTGAAAAACAAAATATCATGAGAACTTTCAATGGGTATGCCTCAAAATTGTTTACTTTTTCTTCCTCTTCATCAGTGCTTCCCTCAGATATTTTTTATCCCTGTGGAAAATCAGTTCAGTTCAGATGGTACTGAGAAGCTTTGCAGTATCAGGGAGATCACACACAACAGGTTAAAGTAACCCTATAATTTTCCTTTTATTTTAGTTTAAAACAGGTTTAAAAAACAAACATTAGTCAACTGGAAATTTAGACACACATTATCAAATATAAATATTACTATAATAAGCTGACATGAAACGTTCCACATTTTAATGCATAAGACCAGCAGTTAGCCGACTAAAGTGTTAGATCAACACCTGGAAAAGGCGCCAGATGGGCGGCTAACAGATCCCAAGTGATAATTGTTCAGTCACAGCTGTTTTACAGCATGAAATGAAAGTGTGACTACTAGGTTTAGGGTGCTCTGTGAACTTTTACACATTTTAAGATTGGAGTACGTTTTTCATCTTAGCCCCTTTGGATTGCATCTTTCAACAACAATCCATCCAACCTAAGGCTGGGATTACACTCCTCTGTCCACATCAGATATGTGCAGCTTATTCTTATACTTCCTTAGTCCAGCTGGAGCAGGATGCTACATACATGTACTGTACAGTTGATTGTCCACGCTGACACACATTAAAAAAATATATATCTTTAGGTAATGTCCCCGCACATTTGGCTTCTTGTCTGATGTGAGCTACATTGCTAACATTCCATTGTAAAGATCAGATCTCATAAAATGAACTTTAATTTATCTGTTCCTCATTCTGGGACATCAACAATGTCACACTCCACACATTCCTAATCCACTCCTATAATGTCCACATGTAATTACCAGGGTGTATAAACCCTCATGCCATACCAAACCACACACATATTTCTGCTGCTGTCAGTAAAAGCTCTTGAACCTTATAATGCGGAGATGTTTTCTGAAAGCCCTTTAAAAACATAGTGTATCTCTAAATGGAGCAGTCATCCAGTTTTTATCTGACAGCACACATGTGTGTGGACAGAATGAACCGCGCTGTATTGCTTCGCTACTTGAACCGCTGATCTACACAGGGTAAAATAACATACAGGGCGGCTGACCAAAGCTTCGTTCATCCATGTCAGGCGAACATCTCCATGATGAGAGATCATCTTTGATCCAATCGATTTTCAGTTCTTCCAGAAAAAAAAACAGTTTAACTACTCAGTTTCAGTCATTTAAGTACCCCCCCCCCCCACTGCTTTATTCTTGATGATGAATGGTGAAATTGAGGCAATGTTACTTCCATGTACAGGCACTTGTTAACAATTCTTCTTCAATCTGAATGAATGACTCAGATAGTCTGTGGATGTGGACCACCGCATTTGATGTTGGATGCTATTCACTTTGCTAAATTGTTCTTTTTGATGAAGATGTGTAAAGATGATTTTAGTGATATTGAAAAGTGTAATGAGGCTTAGCTAGTATCCCTTACTTTGTAGGGATTGGAGAAAAAAAAAGAAAAAGAAAAAAAATGAGTGAAGATGGTGAGATAAGGCCACCTTGCTCACTTAGTGCTTTTGTTTCCGGGTTTTTTGCTTCTTGTTTTCTGCTTCACCACTTGTTGGGGTAAAAGATTAAAAAAAAAAAAAAAGACTTGGGCAAGGAGGAGGAACTTGCTTTGAAGGCTACGGTACCGCTTCATTTTCCATTGTGTCACATCTGGTGGCATTTTTTTTTTCCATATACAAAAAGATGGTTTAGCAGGTGGTGGAGTAAAGTAAGAAAAATGAAAGAGGTGGAGGGAGAGATTCTCTTTACTGAAGCAGAATTCTTCACTGTGCCTTCTCAGCCATGTAGAAAATAATGTATTTTTCCATATACTTAAAGGACCAGTTTGTATGATTTTGAGTAAGCAAATCTATGGTAGCCCAGATTGGACAAACCAGGCACACTGACTCTGGTGCGGGCTTTACCCATTTTTTCATTCAAGTTGTACCTACTGTAGTTTACATACTGGAAAAAAAAGATTTACAACCCCATCACCACTAGGTGTCTCTAAATCCCACACACTGGTCCTTTAAAGGCTATAATACAAGGTACGTGTCAAAGATGGATCAGCTAATCTGTATATTCAAACACACATTTTAATAGTGCAATATAATGTGAAACATGTGACATGAGATTGATACCACTCAGTGTGCTGTGTCTGAAGTGGAGATTCTTTTATTTTATTTTTTTTTTATTTTTTTTATTTTATTTTTTTGGCGGGGGGGGGGGGGGGTAATAGGCCAGAGACACCACTGTTAGTGGAGAAACACACCTACAGACACCTCCAGTAACAACCTTTGTCTTATAGAACAAAGATGGTTAACATAGTTTAACTATGACTGAAAGGGAAACAGGTGAACAGGTAACTTAGGTGCTGTTACCTGAACATGAGTGTTTATTGGCTGTTCTGTGGTCATGTGATTAACATGACTACAACAGATGCAAACACTGACTAAAATGTGGAGTTATCCTACCATTGCCTTTCAATTTGTGTTTGGTGGTGTCTATTTTAGGAGCTGTTAGAATTCTTTTACATCAAGCTAAGCTAACAGGCTACTGATTTAGGTTCATGCTAATCGCACAACCACAAGAGTGGTGTCAATCTTCTCATCTCACTGATAATTCTAGAAAAGTAATCCTATTCTGGGATTTCACTGGAACCCAACACCATTTTTTGTACATTCTGGAAGCCATCTTCAATGTATTCTGAAGTGTATGTGAAATATACCCAATTTTTTTTGTTTATTTTTTTTTCAGTATGGGCTACAACCTCCTCAGACCCATAGAGAGACAACGCCACCACACAACATTAACATTTTCCCCTCATCTGTCATTTCTAACCCCAACAGCAGCACTCACAGGGTTTCTCATTCCTGCAGTTCCAGCTCTCCAGCCTCCTCACCTGCTGAGTTCACTTTGATTCAAGTACATTTCAGAGACGGAGCAGAGGACGTAAAAAATACCTGCACACACAGATTAAAGAGGAGAGGAGAGAGGTAGAAAGGAAAAGAAAAAAATACCTTAAAGAGTTTTAATACTTTATGAATACTGATACCTTTTTAAGAGTTTCAGACTTGAAGCTGCTGTGACAGGTTTTGGCTGTTTCACGCCCGTGTAAATATTCTGCTCTTTCCTATTTTGCAGATTTATTACGTGTAAATAGACACGCATCAAGGAGAGATTAAACATGTTTTTTGCTAAATCTGGCTCGTGATGGTTTTTTTTCTCTCTCTCTTTTCCTTTCCTGAAAGTTGTGGATTTGAAAGTTGTAACAAGTTTGAGGTTTATCTCAAGTGCACGTCACCACAGGAGAAGATATGAAAAAGCAGCACATATGAGACGTAACAGCAGTATGACCGTACTCTGCATATTGTCGTATCATGTTTGATTCCCCCTGTTTTACCACAGTTTATATTGAAGAGAACGTTGACAATGATAAGAAAGGGAATGACGATAAGCCTTTTACTTTGCAGACTTTACTGTCAGAAATCCTTTTACTGATGTGAGTGGGAAAAGATACAAAGCTCGGTTTCAAGAGGACAATCATCCATCCATCCATCCGTATCCACTCACTCTCCCATTCATGTGAAAAGACTGAAATTATCCCAGTGAGTGTCAGACCAGTGAATCCTTAAATGACACTGTCAGAGTTGAGCGTTGTGTCACGGTAATGATGTGACAGAAAATGGGCCTCCTCGTACCATTGAATTTGTCTGTAGTATAAATCTTTCAAAATGGCTGCGCCATTGTGAGTCAAAAAATACAGTGTGTCTAACACATCTTAAAAAAAAAAATCTCTGTGTGTGAGTGTGACTTTCTTTGTCTGTTGGCAGCTTTTGGCCCATGTTTTAGATAAGGTAGCTGTGTGGCTCTGTCCATCGGTCCACCGCAATACATCATGAACCATCAGATGCATTCTCATTAGATTATTAACCCTAAAACAGGATTTGTAGCTTTTGTTACATAAAATATGGATTATCCATCTAAAAATACACAATTAGTAAAGAAGGGTTAAATTATGAGTCATTTTACCAGGGTGTAAGGCGGTGGTTTGTTGGCTGATAGTGCTAAAACTGCTGTTACCTGCAATGCCAGCATTTGTAGCAATGAATATGGTTTTTGAGTCACACTGTGGCTCCTTCTGTGTTTGACTTTCACTTATAAAGGACCAGGTGTACAGACTTGACTGAGTGGTGTGTCTGAAAGAAAACAGTCAACAGCCCCCTTTACTGTCAGCCTGATCACAAGCCGATTACCTTTGTCTTACCTTTTTAACAGTTAGAACGGCCATTAGATTAAAAAATGCTGAATTCCAGCTGAACAGGGTGCCGTCGACCTGTTTCCATTCTGCTGCAGCGCTGCTAATTCCCTAACAGCTGATGAGCTGGATAGCTTCTACATCCGGTCTTTAAAGAATGAAAGTCAAACACAGAGGGAACCACATCGGACGTGTTGGTACAGCCGGTCGACAGTGTAACACCATCTGCCAGTATATACAAACATATTTAGCATTATGGCTAACAGGAGGCAGCACCGCAAACCAACAAGCCGCTCTCCACTTAAGAGGGAAAGCATGAAAGTAGACGATCTTTTCCTGCTTATTGATTACATCCAGTGGCAATACAAACATGACCTAATCATTGTCAAAGCTGTCACTGGTTAGGCAATGTCAGCTAATGTCGGACTTTCACAATTGTAGGGGTTACCCTTACCATTGCACTGACTGGACTGCTGGTGAAAGCATGAATTCTGATACAGATGTGTCCCGTGTTATCTCTCATTTATCTTGACTGTTATCATCTAGCCAGAATTCAACCATCCTTTTGTCAGATGACATGATTGCCTGTTAAGACAAGAATCCCTCTCGTCTCTTCGCTCCGTTCCTTCTTGCTCTTCCTCTTCATCTTTTCCTCTTAAAGCAAACGATATCGAACCAGATCAAGTCCTGCTCTCTCCTTGTGTCTCTCAGAGTGTCCATTTACCAGGTGGAAAATGTAATGTAATGTGCCGAGCCCTCCCCTTTGGGAACACGAGGATTTGACAGGCAACCCATCAGTCAAATTAAAAAGTCCATTATGAAAACATAAAGAGGAGAGATTCAGACCTCCGGAGAGAATCTGACCTGGATATCACAGACACCTCGTCTTTGTTCTGAATGGGATTGACCTCTCTTTATTATCCTAAGTGCTTTTTTTTCATCCCCTTCTTCCACCTGTGGGGCCATCTCAGACTCTGACATTTTTTATTCTGCACGGTAGAATTTAAAGCTGAAGATGGATGGACAGAAGATTGTGTCATTTGTAATTCTCTCTCTCTCTCTTTTTTGCTTCCAATCTACTTTCTCTTCCCTCCTTCTGCCTGCTGTTGTCCTTCAGATTAGCAGAAAGAGTTCCACCATCTCTCTCTCTCTCTCTCTCTCCTTCCTCTCCTTTATTACGCCCCTTGCATATTATTTGGGTTCCCTGCTGCAGCTCTTGTCACAGCAGACAGAGCACAGCAGTGCTCAGATAAAGCCGTGGGTCGCACACGTTGGGGAGACACCACCTCCCCGTCGCCTGCAGCCCCCTCTTCTGTCTGGCTATGTGTTCAAACATCTCTGGGCATCAGATTACCATGTTTGAATTGTGCTTGTTGTGAAAAATCTTTTATGACTTGAGGCTATTCAATCACCCTGACCACTCTAAACACAAACACTCAGCTGTCCCCTACCATACCCCGACACAGAATAAATGACAAAGTCACATTGGGGACGGGGCCCCACACTGTTGACTCTCAGCTGGAGATTAAACTGCGATAAGATTCCTCTGTTTCTCTGGAGAAGAGGTGAAAATAAGAACAAAGGATGAGAGAAAAAAGCATCAAGATGAAAGGAGAACAGTGAGAGGGAAGGAATGGAAAGCAGGAGAGAGAAAGAGAGAGAGAGTTGACTTTGGTCCTCTCTGAGGAGGCCGGCCGGGTGGGGGGACGGGTGGTTAATACTGCCTGGCTGAGATCTCTGCTCATTCTGTCTTTATGAAGCTCCAATAAGTGACGACCAGCAGGGGAAATAAGATGATGGAGCAGAATCTGGGCAGCAGACAGAGTCACGTCTGCTTCCTTTATGTCAGAGCTGAGTGGCTAAATTGTGTGTGTGTGTGTGTGTGTGGGGGGTGGGGGGGGGGGGGGGGGGTGTCACGTGTGGATGTTCTTTAGAATGAACAGAAAAGGTAGTGAGCTCGCATAATTTAAAGTAACAACTCATCTAAGTGTTATTCCACACACAGGCTCGTCCATCTGTGATGTCCAGCAGGTCTGTCAGGTGAAAGGGAAACAACGGGCCAGCACGGAATCAATGTGTTTGGAATAAAAGGGAGAAAGGGAGAAAGGAAGCAAGCAGCGCACAGTGTGTGTTTACATTTTATGAAATTTAAATGAAAAGATATCAGGTTTTGGGGGGCTTATCATGAATACTGTGCAGAATTTACATATTGTTTAATGAAATCATGGGAGAAGAAAAAACCTAACTTGGTACGGTAAGTCTTTACATGATGATGCGTTTCTTGAAAAAGAGTAATAGAATTTTTTCATTTCAGATTGCCATGAAACAGTGCATGGTGCCCAGAGGATACATTCTAATGACTTTGGTGATCTCTTGACATATTTTCATATTTGACACAGGTGGTTTCGAGAGAGAGAGAGAAAAAATTGCCAGAAAAGTTGATAGACTTTTATATACGCCTCAGGAGGAACACTCAAAACACTCCAAATTCATCTTGTCCAGTTAATATGAAAATTCCTGCACAATGTTCCCACCTGCTGATCTAAGAAACACTATACGCACCGGGGAACATGTTAGCAAGCTGGAGTTAGCATTCAGCTGTTAGCATGACTATATGCCGACATGATGTATGAATGTCTGGATGCAGGGAAACACTGGGAGATAATTCTATATAGTTTCTATGATCCTAGTGTTGATGCCTATCAGATAGGAAAAACTTCACACTGAGCTGACCAAATAGTAGGATACACATACATGCATCCAAATGCAGTTTTACGAAAGCACTCTCCAGCAGCTACAGTACAGCAGTTACTGTCTATAAAGGGAAAAAAGCTATTTTCTGAGACTGAACACAGATAAAATGGACTTTCATTGCAGGCTAGATCAATGAATTCCAGAATAGCACCCATAAGGGAGTTCCTATAATACTTGAGGTCTGATTGTAAGTGCCTTTCTGGCAAGCAGCGAATGACGGACCACCAGAGCCAATGAAAAGCAAACGTGGCATTAGGAATTCAGCTGGTAGTTCAGCTCAGGCTATTTTCACCAGCTCTAACCCCCTGCCCGCTCCGCTCCTCGCCATCCCTGCAGGAGATCTCTTCACCTTTCCTCTCACTAGCCGCCAAGCTATCCTCCCCACTTTCATCTCTTTTTGTCTCAGCAGGATGGACGGATGCTTGGGAAAGCTGACAGAGGAGAACAAACCTGACTAGACAAACTAGTCATCTTAGCTCCCTCCCCCCCATCCCTTCCTCTGTCTCCCCCCTACACACCCTTCTGTCACTCTTCCACTTTCCCTGTCATCCTTTTATCTCTTCCAACCTCTCATCTACCCCCTTCCTCTCTCGCTGTCTCTCTTCTCCCCCGCGCTCTCCTGCTTTCTTTCCTTCTCTCTCTGTATCACTTATGGCTTGGCTACAGGCAGTGCTGCAGTATTGGAAGCAGCATGGGGCTTCGAGGAGTCATCTGGTACTAAGCAGTGCTAAGCCCGGCTCCCGAAAAGCATCTTAGCACGCAGGTCTGGAAAGGTTTACAAAGAATATCACTTGGCTTCAGACACCTCTAAGTCAGAAGGTCTGAGGTGACAGAACTAATTAAGATTTCATCGAAGAGGATTCTGAGGTTAAGTTGGACCGTATACTAATTTGGCAGAACACCCAAAGTGTACATTGGCTCAGGCTCAAGAGCCAGTAGCAGGTTGAATATTTGAAGATGTGATGCTTTGCTCATGTGTTGAGGCATTACTAGACTATACACTGCATTTACTGAGCAGAAAATTATTAAACTTAAGTCAGATACATACTTCTGAACACATAATCCCTTTACATTCAGTTTATTAGTATAATAACCATGGCAACAAAATAACACAACTTAACAAAGCAGCCTTATTAGTATCAAGTACAAGAAAAAATAAAAACTTATTACACACTGTGACATGTATGGATCTATGATAGCAAGTAATGCTAACACAGATTACCTTATTAGCCATAGTCACATGCTTTTAATTAGAAAAACGTGGTTCTAGACGACCCATCTATAAAGCCTCAACACTTCCACTTCCTGTTTCAAGTCATCATTTTTTTGAGTTGAGTTGTGTTAGTTTATGTTCATGTTATGTAAAGCTAACTCAAGTTTTCAAAAGTTTCAGAAGTTTGAAAACTCAAGTTTTCAAAACTTGAGTTTGATATTAAGAGACAGAATGTAAGGTGAGCAAACAAGCAGGAAGTTTAGTCTGTTGTGTTTAACTCTTGTACTGTGAACCTAGGTGCTCGCATCAGTATGAAACAGTGTTTTGAGCTTTCTGATTTCTTCTGGTGAAGAAAATGCTTTTGTCCTCAGGTTTTTCTTAAAATGTATTTTCTTCTCTAAGGTTCTGCCAACCGCCTCTCGCCTGTGGATGGCGCCTCTTCACATGCACAAGGTCACACCAGCACCTTCCTCCACTCCCATAGGTGTTTCACCAGAAATAAATGTAACCTGGGCCTAAGATGTGTCCACTGGCTGCTAGGATCTGTCACTGTTGTAAACATAATTATTAGATCTTTATATTAGGGCCACCTATTACTTTAACTGTTGTTTGTTGCTGTTAAAAAGCAGCCTGTATGTACTTGGAGTTTAAGACCCATATGGAGCTGCAGCAGAAAGCTGCTGAGGGCAACTATCACTGAATACAGAGTTGATTTGTTTTCCTCAGATAAGGTCAATCCATTCAGTCTGTTTGTGTCACTGTGATTACAATGCAAACACTTCAACACCTCATCTAACCAGACTCAGACAGACAAGGTGTTTGTTCCAGCAGAATACATTATTCTGTGCTTCATATTTGAACATTTATTTTATTTAAATCCACCAAAAGGATTAGGATGTCATCTTATGTGATGTTTCATCAAAGATGAACAGGCTGAAGTGCACAGGTGTTGGAAGTTATTTGAATGGCAATGGTGTACTTATAGGACATGTAGCTTTGGAATAATCTCCCAACAGGTTAGAGGTGTTGTTTGAGACATTTGGACTCTTAAAAAAAGCAGGAAAGCCCATCTTTTTTATCATATCTTGTCTAGTTAGATACTAGCTAAAATATGAAATATGCATCTATTATTATTATTATTTACCTGCTTAATAGTTGCTCAAAATATCCTTTTAAAATATAATTTTCAGTTGTTTTGAATTTGCTGCAGTCTTTTGTCCTTCTCAGCCACCATAGTTTGTGTGCCTCTGCACTCCACAGGCCATGGGGCGTGGTTTACATATGTGGGGGCGTGGCTTGTGTTCTTGCCGGTAATTAGCTTACTTGTTTGTTAGTTTTTATCATCCCACAGAGGACTAAACCTTCGCCCAGCGATGGATACTTTCACACAAAGAGTAAGCGCCTGTTTTAAGGTAAGGCAGCTGGTTTTCTGTTGCGTTTTATTGTTGATGGCTGGGTAAATGAGCAGCTCTAATGTTTGTTAGGATGGCTAACTTCTAAGCTAGCACTGGTGGTTTGTGTGCAGTCAAGTAGGATATAGGCAGCAAATGTTGTGCTTCTCTCTACTTTCAGTCCCCTATGTTTATCTGAAAGCTTGAGTTACTTTTATTGTTGAAGTTTGAGCTTGCTGGATTATGTAACAGTCCTTCAAAAGCTTTTCTTTAATTATTGAAATGATTGAGCTAATTGGAATTTCATGTCCTGCACCTGTGTAGTCCAGGACTGGGCTCATATGAGATAATTTACAACAACAGTGTAGGTGGATAACAATGTTTGTAGCAGTGGTTCCACTTTAGGCTGTATGCTGCTGATTATGCATCTTTTCTACCACACTCATCTTTCTGTGACTATGTTTGAAACCAGCCTCTTCAGCAATAATCTCCTTGTGGAGGGTGTCAGTGACTGTCTACTGGACATCTGTCAAGTCAGCAGCTTTCCCCATGATTGTGTAGCCTACTGGACCAGACCAGAGACCATTGGAAGGCTCAGGAAACCTTTGCAGGTTTTTTGAATTATGTAGCTGACACCATTAATTTACAACACACCCAATATCCCAGTTTTATGAGATCCTGAGTTTTGGGGTTTTCATTAACTGTAGAACATAATCATCACTATCAAAATATGTATGCATACAAAAAAAAAAAAAAATCTATTTAATATACTTTTTAAATTGAACTAATAAATAGAGTAACTTTTTCTGATTCTTCTTATTGATTCAGATGCACCTCTATTGCAGTGTTAGTGAATGTCTGTCAAGGGTGGGGTGTGGCCTCACAGTGGTGGTTTCCAATTGTGATGTTGCTCAGCCATCCCAATGGACAGTGATATCGTCTTATGGTACACCCCTCGCATGTCCTTTGTTTGCGGTTGCTGAAGCGGTTTACTAGCAAGGAGCTACATTTGTGCGCTTGTAGATCTCTGTAAGGTAAACACAGCATCATCTAATATTTTGGTTGATAAAAGGTTCCTACAGAGAGCCTCTATTGCTGCCACCGCCTATTCTTTCTTGAAGCTGGTGGAATATAAATGAATCACGGTGTCTTTCCTGCCACTTGCTGCCAGAGCACTATTTATGGCTTTTGACATCTGAAAAAACAAGTGAGTGAATACAATTTTCCCCCACCAAAAACCACTCACTGGTGGAGTAAAAATAATTATTTATTTGGGCAGTTTGTATTTTATTTTTCTTGATGTTCAGACACAAAATGGCTGCTTAGAGGTGAACAGACAGGACTAGTGTGGAATTTTGAGAACGTGTCTTCTGTTTAAGGCATGTATCAAACAAACATAACATCCGTGGATTATTTTCTGTCAGCTGTCATACACAAGCAAAATGTTTAAAAAAACAAGGATGAAATCTTCAAAGAAAGATGCTTGCTTTCTTGCTGAGAGACAATCAATACTTACTGTCATCTGTTCAGATCAAAGTTGGAACTATTTATCCAATTTAGTTTAGCATTAACATATATAGTATTGTAAAAATTAGATCTTCATTTCAAAATCAAGTGAAACAATGTCTCCCCTGGTTGCCTAGCAACCTCAGATATATGATAAGGCTATGGCATATATAAATGAGACACAAGCCAGATTTAGCCTTGGTAAGGCTTGCTGCTTCTTATGCTACGATATCTAACTGGTAACTGGTGTCAACGTCGTGTTAATGCAGGCACATACGATGGTGGTACTGAAGGTTTATTTAAAACTATGAAGTTATTTACATGAATGAGTAAGTGCCTGTTCTATATTGTTCTATATGTTTGTTTTGTTGTTACATTCTGAAGCTTCACTATTGAAATATACTTGTCAGCATGTGTTAGAGACGTTGAATCATTCCCTTCCTCATACGGAGAGTGTGTGCATTCACAAATACAGCCAGCAGAGCAATGCAGGCCAAGGCATGGCAAAGGAGAATGTTGTTAGAGATGGCCTCACTGCACCAGACAAGGTCAAGGCACCGAGGGTCTGTATGTGTCGCATTGATTATCAGATACGCGGTGCAGCAGCACAGCCAAACAGCCCAACAGACTTGTAGACCGCAAACTACACAAATAGAGACAGACAGGAGAAACACTGCTTAGTACTTAGCAGACAGGTGTGGCTGTCAAATACTGTGTGTAGAGACAGTAAGTCTGACAGACACAATGCAAGCCAGGCAAACAAAACACAGGACAGGTAGACAATTCTTCCTCACCATACAGAAAGTGCGGACAGAGAGGCAGGCAGATAGACAGTCATTCTGACAGGTAAGTTGTTGGCAGACTGCAGACACACAGAGAAGGAATAAACAGCACACTGTTTGGAAATTGCTTTGGAGGCTTGGTGATAATAAACTGTGCTAGCTGGGCATAAAGGAAGGATGGCTTGGATTGTGTGAAGAAAGTGTTTAAACTGTAGCATGGGTTAGAGCAGGGTTAGGCCATTAGTGTTTCTGCAAGGGCCACAACACATAAGAAAAGCAAAAGGCCACGTTTTTTTTTTCATAAATAATAATATTAATTGGAGACCACTGGCACAGCTTACCCCTCTGTCCTCTCCTCTCCCTACACTGTGTTTGTCCACATCTACTTTGAGTGTGCGCTGGTTGTATGTTGAAACATACTCCTGAACACACAGTGCAGAGCAGCACAGATGATGTGAAGTTATTTTTACAGAAGTAAACCTTTAGAGTTAAAACAAATTTTTACTGAAGTAAACATTTAGAGTTAAAACAAATTTTAAAAAGCATCAAATCCCAAAGTTCTGAAAGTCGGACAGGAACTGTGCTTTTTAAGATCAGATGACAATCAAATATGTCGACTGCAGCACTGCAGCAACATCTGAATGCACCGTGGAGTTTCTCTGTGCTTTACTGTACATTTCAGCATAGTCATGCAGCATTTTTAAAGTGTAGACAGCACGACTGCGTCTTTCCAAAGAATAGATGGGATGACAGCAGCACTGCAAGGAGAGACAATGGGGGTTGGGAAGATGTTACCAGTAATGCCGAGCTCAACAGTTGACTTTGCTGCCTTTGGTAATTTTTGGTTGGGTGGTCGTTTGTGGACTAGACCGGTCCGCGGGCTGTATTGAAGTCACGCAGGCCATACTTTGCCCAGGTCTGGGTTAGAGTATAGAGTGTGTTGGGAGAAGATAGAATAGTTTACCTGTGAAGGTATAAACTAAAACAATAAACACATTTATTTATTTATTTATCTAAATCATTTGAAGTGACCTGGCAAATCATGGACCATACAAGGTCTGTGTTTTATGCAAAAAGCTTTAAATGGTAAGGGGTGAGCTCAAATAAATGTGGGTCCATTCTGCTCTTTGTTGCGTGATGCGCTGTGGTCAGATGTCATTTTAGCCAACAGGTTTCAATGCATCTGTGGCTGGTGTCTATACATCAGCACTGTGCTAACATTGTCCTTGGCATCACTGCAGTAGATTGCATGCCACATTATGCAAATAATTGGCTGCGTTTTGAATTGACACCAAACTGTGGACATTTCTCACTCCAGTGAAACAAACTGGAGCACAGAAGGACATTGTCTGTGATAGTTACCCAATGTCTGCTAAAAGAAAGCAAACAAAAGTGCTAAAATAAGTTGCCAAATATAGTTTGGCAGGCAATAACCTCACTGGGCGGTTTGCCCAAGTAGATTGTTAGTTGGAAACTGTTGCAGATGTTCTAGAGATTGACCCAAGCTTCTTTTTCCTTTTTTGTAGATATTAAACTGCAGTCCACTACTGATATTTCACTATAATTGATCATAGTGATATTTGACAGACATTGAAATACTGTGACAAAAACCCTGTCGATTCTTTCACCCTGAACTGACCCCACATCAGGGTTCATCACTGTATTCAAAATGGCAGAATATGTAAGACTTCACAAAAAGTGGGACAGGAACACATACTGTCTGACACATCTCAACTCTGTTATGCATTCATTAGTCTTTTGAGCATATAGAGAGGGGAAGCATAACCCACGCTACAGTTTGAAGTAATATCTAAAAATAAAGATGTTTGAGCAGCAAACACAGGATATGCATATGTATAAAGCACAAGCATTTCTATGTGACATATGCAGTGCGTGTGGAAAGACACTGACTCATTGCTGGGCTGCTCTCTTGCCTGGAGCCAAAGATTCTTTGCTGGCAGCATACATACAAACAGAGCAATGTGGGAATCAAGCAGATATAGCACTATGTCATGTCGTAGTGCTTCTGTTTCATGCCATGCAGTCATTGGTCAAATAGGCAAGGGCGGCAGCCAGTGAGAGATTAAACCACATGTGGACACAAATTTTAGTAGATGAATGGTTCTCAAAGTATACTTACAGACATTCTTACTGTGATTTTTAGCTCCGTCTTTCAGGCAGTAGCGACTTATTGTATCTGAAAAGGCCTGAATAAATGAACACCTACAGCCTATTCAACAGCAGTGCATTTAATTATTCATTGTGCAGCACCATTCATTGATGATGTTTTACACACAAAGTCTATTAAGCTAGGCTGTCTCAAACATCTACACACAAAAAATGTTTTTTTTGATTATCCCATTGTATTTTGAGAATTTGTCATTTTCTGTAAATAAATCCTTGAAATGACAGGAAATTTTAGAAAAATTTAGAACTTTATAGAGTAAAACAGCAATTATTGCACTCAGCTCTCTCTCCCTCTCATTCCTCCTGCAATGCCTGACGTCCATAGACCATTTAAGGAAAACTCCACACAGTGGGATTTGCAAAGAGAAGACTACGATACTCTACGATATCTGGAGTTCACCAAAGGATAGGTTAAAAAGCTGTGTCATTATTTGTGTTAGTTGCGGGGGAAGGTCCAGGCAGGGTTCTAGTAAAAATGTATTTATATGTCCTATCAGTCAAAACTAACTTAGAGAAGGTTGAGTAGATTCAAAATGCTTCTTGTAGCTTTAAAAATTGTCATCAGATAAGCATACAGGTGTATATTTAACCTGTAGCAGCTATTTGAATCCTGCTTCCTGCACACTTACATAAACCCAGATGACTGACTCCACCGACCGTCACAACACCGCCAAGGTGCCACCGCATATTTCTACCTGGCCTACACTGTTGACTGTTGATCTGTGATCCAGGGACCTATTTCCATATCAGTGGGCGGCTTAATTCTGACAGTGATCAAGTAGTTCCTCTTTATTTTATTGATTAGCATTTGTATGGAGTGTTGCCTTTAAGATCGTAATGTGGGAGAGACGCGTATAGTTACAGTCCACACCAACAGCATGGTGAAACCTGAAGACAGCATGCATAAAGCACTGCTGCGAAGTGAGCTGGACTAATGAAGTGAGCTGTAGGGTATGAAAGGCAAAGGCTGGCTGGGTGAGTGAGAGTCCAGACAGCAAGAGTTGCAGAGTTCAAAAAAACCCTGTCTCTGCTCTTTCTCTGCTGCTTTCGCTCCAGCAAACTGACACCACAACCTCCATGCATTTTTCATGACCCATGTTGGCTGACAAACTCTCTCTCTCTCCTCTTCGCCTCTCACCTTTGCAGTAACACACACACACACACACACACACAGGCTCTCACATGCCCCACCACACACTCTTTCACTCTCAACTAAGCTATCTCCCGAAACCCTCAAAAACCATCAGTCTCACCAATTCACTCCCTAATGCAGAATGGCGTTTCATTCTGAGTAGACAGCGAGGGCAGAAAAGACACTGAAGTGGATGAAAGAAAGTAGAAAATGAGGGTGAATGAATCTAAGAAGAAACCCCACAAAGCATGACATTCTGCCTTTCGATAATAACTGCTATGGTACTATTTTTTTGTGTTATATGCTCCATGTGATGGGAATGCACTAGTGGAATTACTGTATTAAAAAGTATCTGCAAGGTGATATTCTTGTTTTTGTATATTATATCAAGTCAAGTAATACAGACAATTAGACTTGCGTTGCACTCACATGCAGGTAATCAGTCCTGTAGCACGGATGCATTTGAAAGCCTATCCCAAAAGACTTTTATACCGCCTTGTTATTGTCATCCACAGCATTGGTCACGGCAACACACCGAGGACAATCTGAGCCTGTTCAATTAATCTTTTAACAAATGTCCTCCAGCATTTTGAGGTCTAATTCATTCCCAAGATAATTAGTTTGTTATGAAGACGGTGTTTACCGTTTGCCTCTCACTGCACTGGTGCACCCACATTAACACGGACATTATTGTTTACTTTTTGTGATCAGTTTCTCACTGAGCCTGTGTAATTTCTGAACATAGTGTTACTCTTGTGTTTCCTTTCCATTTTTCTTAATAACTTCAAGAAAAAGGGAGCATAGCATGTTCAGTTGTACAACCATGTCTCAAAAAACATTTTTGGCAACAAAAAACAAATGTAGTCACAGGAAAAGTGTCAGTTGCTCATGCAGCCAACTATTACAAACAAAAATGACTTTGCCATTGCTCCTTTTCATTCACTAACAAATAATCTGGTCACTGTAGAAACATCTACATCATCACAGATGTCTAGCTAAACTGTGTGGTAAACCCCCATCTTACATTAGTCAATGTTTAGCAGCATGCTCTGGTAATGATAGTGAATTTTCTTTCTTAATGACAAGTGGAGTCATTACGCCTGCAATGGTAAAAGCTTGTTAAATATCAGCTTCTTCTCTGATGACAAGAAAAGTCCCCAGTATATAGAATTTATAAGAATTGCAGTCCTATTACAGCTGAGAAATTTCTGTCGCGGGCTGCACTGCTTACAAACTGCAGAACGAGATAAAATGCCTTGAAGTGTGATCTGTCTTTCAAACGTCAGGCTGAGCTTGCTGCAAAGTGAACACCATCTCCCCTCAAACTGTAGCAGAGTATCTGGGGATCAGCCTTAATGTTTCTGATCTTATTAACTTTCTTTCATTGCCAGTAAAAGTAATGTTTGACAAATGTACTGTGCTCCTGCAGGTTTCACGGACTCAGGTTGAAGTTTATATTCAGTTTTTATATTTTCACCTACATTTGTAGGTGTATTATCATAAATAATCCATTAATCATTTAACAATAGTATGACATTGCCTGTGTTCTTATTGCTTATAGCTGTAATCTTTGATAAGTAGATGGGAATTAGCTGGAAAATGTTCTATACCATGCCATCTTCAAATTACAGGGCTAGTGTAGGTCAGTCAGAACAGTCAGGCAGCGATAGTGAGGATGAAATCTGCTGCAGAGGTGACTGTGCAGAAAGCAGATCAAGAAATAGACACAGCAGGAGCATCAATGAAGCTTTATGTCCCATGAAGTATAGACTGTATGTTTCTATCTGTGTAGCTGTCTATTCAATGTTCAAGCAAGGCAACCTTTGAAACTCTTAGTCATTGGTAGTTTCATCCTAGTATAACTGAAAATACCTTTATGATCTGGCAGTAATGTTTATTAATAATGACCTAAAGAGTATTGTGCTGCAGTTGTATCTCTGGAAGTTTGAATTAATTTAATACTTTTCTCCCCCCCCCCCCCTTTTTTTTTCTTTTACAGAATTTTCTGGTGTGTATTCCATCAAATATTTATTTTATTCTTTTGTCCATTCAGATTTTAAAATGTGTTTTAAGCTGTAAATCACACTTATTCTTACAGTAAGGTTTTTTTTATATTGTACTGCCTGATGCATATTCTTGGTCAAACGCGTTGTGCTATATGATACTTTTTTAGTTGTTTTGTATCCCTTGTCCTCTCAGTAAACAATTGAATCCTTAATTTTAATGAATGTTACAATGTTAGCAGGAGTAATCAAAAGTAGCTAAGGTAGAGTAGGAGATTTCATTCTGATGCACTTTTTGTTAAATTAGTGTAACTTCTCTTTACAATCCGATAGCAACCGATTAGTTGGGCAGTTTCGCATTAAAACATCAGCCAATCCTCCGGGACGACCCTGCGTGGAGTATTGGCTGGTTGTCACTCTCTTCCTGCTCTGCGTGCACCAGAGAGGTACGTGCATGATGGAAGTCACAGTCTTCAGGCAATGCGCGTCCATGTGATTGGGAGGCGTGGCTTCGGGGTGAGCTCCGAGAGAAAGTGGCGTGTGTTTACTTTTGAAATCTGGCTGACTCTCACTGAGTTTTCAAAAAACTCCTACCCACCTTTAAAAATGCCAATCCAGTCACAGACAATGCTTGTTTTTAAAGGGTCTCTGGTTCCAGTGATAGAACTCTGGACTTTGCTGAATTATTTCTATTACTTCACTCTGTGCTTGTGTTCTTTCTGAGAATATAAAGTGTTGTTTCTGCTGCATGGGCCTTGACTCATATGGAATCCCTGCACGGCACTCTCCAAAAACACACTCCAAACAAACATCACCTCATGTTTTTCTCCATCTCAGCAGTCACATCTAACATGTACCACACATACAGAAACGCATGCACACACCTTGCACCCCACGTGTAAACCTCAATCTGCTTCACCTCATTCAGCGCACGTCCTCTCCTCCTCCTCCTCCTCCTCCTCCTCCTCCTCCCCACAGTCTCTCCAAACCCTTCTTCTCTTCCTGCTCTCGACTGATCAGGGGTCAGCCTGCAGTGTCCCCATTAGTCACGTCTCATTTCTTCCTGCGCCCCCCCCCTTACCCTGATCCAGGGTCAGGGACTGCCCAGCAGCCATTTCCCCTCCCTACCGGCACATTGGTGTTCTGGCTGACCCTACCTCTTATCTCTGTTAAGTCAGACACTCGCTAGCGGTGGTCCTCTCATCGCCTATCAGCCTCTGTACTCTTCCTGCTGCTACCAGCTCATACACACATGCAGGTGTGCTGACAACACACACAGCCGCATAAGCCTCATTTAAAGTCAGCTGGAGAAGCTAGTGATTCCTGGCAGTATAAAAGCATGCATCAGCTCAGAAAATGCATAGTAACATCTTGAATGTGTTTTAATTAGTTGTTAAATACATGTTTACTTCTGATTTGTAAAAAGTGGCTTATCGCACTGATGTGTACAGCTGTCAGATGCTAAGAGAGTTAATGTATTAAAAGTCTGAGTCATCTTGACGTTCAATCTTAGTAGTGAGTTTGATACTGATGCATTCAAGATATTCAGTAAATGTTACTTAATTGTTCTTAAGTCATATGTATTTAAACTAAGTAACATGTATTATTTTTTACAGACAGTAACATTATACTAATATAATACTTTATTACATGTTTTTTTTTGTATGACATATTCAGTTACTTAATCCGTACAATTATTAAGTAAATGAGTTTGATTCTGACTGTAGATCAAACAACAAATATTGAAGTTCAATATTTAAAATGGTAACTTCAATAAAACTTTACAATTATAAGGAGACAAGAGAGCCATTGCTGTGGGGTATGCAAGGCTGGCTGCATAAACCAGTCCCATGCGCAGCATGCAAACTGTAGCAGCACTACTGCATCCTGGCAATATGGTATTGCCTTCATGAATGTAGGTCCTCTCCTTCTGTGTCATGGTAGACCAGGATCTAAGTATGTGTTCTATAAAGACTAATGTGTCTTATTTTACCCGTCCTCTTTTCTAAAAATGACCATGTTAAACAGCGCTGTGATGTGATGTGCAACACTGGAAGTTACACAATTACTAAACCGTATGTTGTGGATTGTCGTTAAGGCTTTATTTTCTCAACCGCTTCTCACTCTGACCCCTCACTCATTCGTGGTTCTCCTCCAGTCCGACCCTCTTAGTTGGAGCCAGTCAGGGTCACTCTTGGCTACACAGCTCAATACTCCCTTGTGTGTAGCCACTGGGTGTATTGCCTGGCTGTATATGTGTAAAATGATGTTTACGTGCCTTCCCTGACTCTCTCCTCCTTCCTTCCGCTCCTAGCTCTGAACCTGTTGACCTGTTGGAGAAGTTGTAATTGTCTAGTTGCAAACTGGAGAGAATGAGCTCACCTTGGTGTCAGTGTCATGCTGAGTTTGAAAGAGAAATTGAATATATATATTTATTTGACATGTTTGTTATTGTAAGCATTTACATCATGTCGCTCCTGTTATTTCACTTGTTATTTCACACAACAACACATAGACCAATTTCCACTGAAATGAGACCTGACTAAATTGCTTGCCTTGATTGGCAATTTGAAAGACAATCAACAAATCTTGTCTCCCTGTGATGAGCCTTTCTCGTGATTTTGGATCCAATGTAATGTCACAATATCACACTTTGTCCTCTTTAAATGATTTGTCCAGGTGGCTGGTTTCTACTGACTTAATCCTAATAATATTTCTAATAACATTGTATCACTTGATGCTCCAAATAGCAATTTCTACATGGTCAGCGTGTTTTCTGTGGCATGCTGATGAGCACTGCTGCCATTTTGTTATGCTGCTCGTCCTGTAATTTTTTTTTATTTTTTTCATCATGCTTTGAAAGATGTGCTGTCTCTCATCCAAAGTGGGTTTTCTTCTCAAGCGCTCAGAAAGTGTGTAGCCTATGGGCCAAAACAAAGCTAAATCTATAAACGCATCTGAAGCGAACGCCAAGTGTTTTAAGTTTCCTGATTTCAATCAATAGCCCAACCTTGGTTCATTTTAATCATTCATAGTCTAATCTTGAATGTAATGGTGGCTTCAGGGCCTGATAAGCTGGGCACCTTGTCTATAAATGATGGCACAGCATTAGCCACAGGCTGCAGAATGACAGGGAATCGATACAGAGGGTCCTTTTTGAAATGCAAAAGGATATTTACCTGTATCACTTGAAATTAATGAGAGTGTAAGCACTTGAAATTCAATTCCAAAGATATTTTGTTCATCTATAATTAAGCCTGTGGTATTGACAACTGGCATCGGCCTGCTATCATGTTCTCGCATTATTCCCCTTTCAGTTTCTTCTTTCAGCATACATCCGCAGCTCCTGTACACTGTACAGCAGCATGCTCACTGAGGGGCCCCTGACCTCTGTAGATTAGTACATGCGAGGTGTAAAACTGCAACCTTGGCATACTCCTGTTACCCTCATCAGGTGTTCTCTGCTCTAATGTATAGTGGATGTGAAGGGGAAAATATGAAAGGCTTTCTATGTATAATGACACAAAGCTTGCTGCTACTGTGAATTTAGGTACAGTGTGTAATCGCTTGTGTCTCGCTGCAATGAATGCACATGAGTCTCCCAACAGGATGTACAGTATGCTGTGTTTTTGTCTGAGGAAAAAAAAGAAGAAGAAATAAAGGAAAGTGGGTTAACAAAACCCTTTTTTTTTAGACCAGTATGTCATTGGCTGCTCAGCAGCTCCTCTCAATAATTAGTCTCTAGATAGTTATGCACTACAGTAAAGAAGAGAAAGAGGGCATACAGTGGGAAATGGGTTAACATAATAATACCCAGAATATGTCTGACACTGTGTTCCGTCCAAACCTGACACAGACTATGTTTAGATGTTCCAGTAAAACACCTGGTCCCTTTCACTTCTTGTATAACTTCCGGTAAAAACACAACCTTTGCTGCTCCTAGGTTGACATCTCAGACATTGTTTCCTACAACTTTTTTTTAGACTGATGCCAAACTGTAGCTGGTAGCTGGGAGTAAATTAAGTCATCCTTGGACCAAATACTGTTCCTCATTTAATTGTGTTATTGTGTTTTTAAATAGCAAGAATCAACCAATAATGACCAAGCATTTTAGTTCAAATAGACTAAAACCTAACAGATTCCCCCTCTTTATTCCAAGCCTAAGAACTGTGTTCAATGAGAAAAAAGTGGCCAGAGAATCTGCATTTATTAACCCACATATGATGATATCACAAGTTCAGAAATCAAATTCAGCCGGCGGTGATATTAAGGTACAAATAGATGAGAGCATGTTGTACTTCAGCAGCTAGAACTCATCATCAAAGAGATTTGTCTGAAAATGAATACACTCTAATGTGGTTTATTAAATTATGACTGTGTCCTGCTACGAATCAGCATGCCTGTTACACAGCTCCAGGTAATGTGGAACTTGTATAGGTCAAATTGTAAATTAAGCAAATACATTCTCACTGCTATAATGATAAGATTTTTATTTCCCTTGTAGCACATAAAAAGCCAAAATTAGATGCATTGTGAAGACATCCAGGACATTACCAAATACCTATTTTCAATCCCCGACAAGAGGTGGTCAGCAATTACAAAGATGTTTATCACTTATCGTTTATCACTTTAATAGTTCTTTCTGCTCTGTTTGGTACTTCCATAATCACATCAAGTCAAGGCCAATCTGTATTCACCCCTTCAGAGCAGCTTTCATCCCAGGCAGATTGAAATGATGGTGTGCAGCTATTGTAAAGGCCAGAGCGAAAGAATCTTATGCAATCAAACTGTCAACACCTTCTTCTTCTGTCTCACCATATGTAATAGTGTGGACACATTTGTTATTATATTTGATGTGCAGGATGCACGTAAGGTTGTGCTAAGCAAACCATCAGTAAACCCCCACACCTGTGTTTACCCTGGGGGAGAAAAAAGTGCTGCCCGTTTTTTTGATACTGGCCAGTGGCCACACCAATTTAGCTTGACCATGCTCTATTAAAGGTAGGGTAGGAGATTTTGAAAACTCAGTGAGAGTCAGCCAGATTTTGAAAATAAACACACGCCCCTTTCTCACTGAGCTCACCCCGAAGCCACGCCTCCCAACCAGTCTGTTACTTCAGCCATCATGCACGTACCTCTCTGGTGCCCGCAGAGCAGGAAGAGAGTGACAACCAGCCAATACTCCACACAGGTGTGCCTCGTAGGATTGGCTGATGGTTTTTAGTGTTTTATAGCTTCCACAGATGATTAATATTATTTGTTTTAAAGCGAAACTGCTGAACTAATTGGTTGCTATCGGATTGTAAAGAGAAGTTACACTAATTTAACAAAAAGTGCATCAGAATGAAATCTCCTACCCTACCTTTAATGATGATTACTGTACATACACCACGAGAGTAGAGAAATTTGGTCTCTCTCCCCAGGGTCCGGTAAAAAAAATGACATCATTGAAAGGATTGATGATGCCAGATGTCACCCAGTATATGCAAGAATAGGTATTGTTAATATTTTTCTTTCCTGACTTCAACAGACAATTTAAAAACAATAACCTGTGTTCATTCTTTTTAGTGTGGTAAATGTTTATTGCCATCGAAACAAAGGTGCCACAGCCACTTTGTGATTTACAGGTAGAGTTGTGATATTTGAAGTGTTCACAAAATCTGAGTTAGGTTCGGGAAAATGCACCATGAATAAGGCTGATAATTGTCACACATTTTACTTTGAAATTTTTAATTTGAGTTTTTCAGAAAAGTTGAACGTATCTAAATTCAATTTGTTAGGGACCTGTATAATTTAGTGTCTCCATACCTGCATTTCAGAAACTTTTTTGTATTTCCTTATGCTTCTTTTAGATTTATAAATAACTGCTGTGGTGTGCCTGCATGACTTGCTAAAACTAAAAAAAAACAAACAAACTAAAAACTAAACTAAAACACTAAAATTAACCATAGAACAGATAGTGTGAAATGGACAGTGTGTGTCCCAACTGATAATAGAAGCTCCTTCAAAAACATGACAGAAAGAGTGAACACAATTATTCTCTCCTTCCTTATACATATCGTTATTCACTAGCTGAAGATATTGTGGTGTGAGGCATTAGTCCCACTAATGAAATGACATTTTAAAACATGCACACATGGTCTTCCGCCTTGTGAATGATGAGACAATCTGAGCGAGGTGAATTTAAAAGTGGATGCTTTGTTCTGTTTCAAAATAGCTGTCTGAAGAGATCGGGGCGAGAAGTTTTCCCCTTGCCTTTATGATAATTACTTTCTTCTCAGAAGACAGTGCCACCCACATTAAGGCCGTTCTGCTTTTTTGTGTGATGAATTTAGTTGAGAGACAGAAAGAAAGTTGAATCTTGAAACTTGCAAACGCTCTGCCTTTAGCCCTCAGGGGGAATAGACAAGTTTGATATTAAGAGATCCCAATGTTTCTCCTCTCATTATGTTGGGGGGCCTGCCCGACCCCCACCCACCCCCAGAAGGTCAAGTCAATTTTATGACTTGACCTTGGCTCATTTGTCTAACCTACATGTAATTTGCTTTTAATAAATTGTGCTTATTAAACATTAAGTAAGAGAAGATTAAAATAGGCAGATTAGGTAAAGGTAGGATCCACAGAATGAATACTGCACTTAATTATGGAACAAGTATTTGTACAACCAGTCAGAAAGAGGCTTTTATTCAATTATCCCTTTCTTTCTTTGTCTGTTTCCCTTGTCCTCCCACTTGTCTGTCCTATTTTTCATCTGCATTGTTATGGCCATTCTCACCTCAGTCAGACTGCATCAGCTGCTTTTAATTACAGCGTCTGTGTTGACAAGGAAGGGAAAAAAAGGATGTTATTAATGTCTGGTCTAAAGTGGGGTAGATCCCAGGGCACAAATATTTTGCATGTGTTTTTTCTTTAATTAATATACAGTAGAGAGCAGGCAGTGAGTCAATGTGAGATTGTAAAATGACACAGGACATGAAGATGTTTGAATAAGACTCCCCAGAGCTTACAGACAGTCTGTATGGCTGTATGTTGTATTTATTTATTATTTGATCATGCTCCTGACAAATCAGACATCTATTGACAGAGCTGACAAGACTGTAAATACAGCGAGATCATAGAGCACTTCATAAGCAAGGAAAATGTCTTAAAAAAAACATCAAGTTCAGTTTTATTTATTGACCTTCCTCAAACTTATAAAACAAAAGCAAACCCCATTGCCTAAAGGACTATATGCCCAGCTTAATTCAGATTTTAAGTTTTTCAGGAGCTGGAAATTCATTGTTGTTGTTTGTAGGTTTCTAGCTTGGGTGGATGCTGGGTTTCCTGCAGTGCTTTATAGTTAAGGTGGCCCGCCTTGACAACAAATGACTCCTGCCTTTACTATGTACCTTGGGGGAAAAAAAAAACACCTTTATTGTTCTACACTGTACATTACATGTAATTTCTGAGGAAACTTTAACAAACAACTCGCCACTAACGGGCTCATGACCTCTCTCATCTCATACACATACACACACTTTCTCGCCCACCCCCTCCCAGGTACGCACGCACACACACACACACTCACTGCCCAGTTTCTTAAAGAGACATGCCACTCACACACACACACACACAGCTATATGCAATTCTTTTAGGTTTTGACTTGTCTACAGTAATGGATGGGAGAAAGACAGAGAATTTGTGTGTTCAGTGCAGTCACCTGCTTATGCATACAAGTAGATGTCAGTGGGGAAAAATGCTGCTGTTAAAATGTGGCACTGTGTTACATAGACAGATCTCGTCTCAGCTAAGGGTAGAAATTCCTCATAGTCTCCTGGTTCAGAATATCTGCCCTTCACAGGTAAAACTGATTTTAAAAGGGAATTCTCTGTGGGATCAAACCTCGAAGTGCTCAATCTATTGCAGAGAAAGAGGTGTTTCTCATATTTCATACCTTGGCTTATCAGTTGTCATTACAAACTTCCAGACAAAACAAAAAAGGAACACCCTCCAATGTATTGTTAATAATATTGTGTGTGTTTTCTCCTGGACTATGTCCTCCTCTCCCTTACCCCCCCTCCTCTGGTGGATGGTGCTTGTTTAGACTTTGTTATTGTTTCTTTATGTAACGCTGCTGAGCCAGAGAAAGAATGGGGCCTGTGAACACCACAACAATACTGTGATGGATGAGGGTTGCTGCTGTAATTATATGAGGACCAACAGGTAACGGAGCACAGAGACAGAGAGCGGCGGCCTGCCTGGGGATGATAGCGCAGATCTGCTCGGCTCTGTTTTGTTTCGTTTTGCTGTGCTGCAAGGCCGGCTAAGGCTCAGATACCGGGGTGAACAGGCACGCAGTACACACATAGCAACACAGTTTCTAAAGGATTGCAGTATACAGACACACACACACACACTAGAGTCCATGTATCAGTTATTATTACAGCAGAAAACGATGTGTCTGTATGTTGTAACACACCTCCATTGCTTATTCTAAAAGCTGCTTTGGCATTAGTGTTTCAGATAAACAACTCCAATGAAGTCGATGAATTGACTGTAAGAGTGCAGAAAAGACATGACTTCAAGGTTTCCCCACTTGAGCGTATTACAGAATTATTGTCGCAGACAATAGCTAACAGAGACAGACAGATTGAGGTCGTTACACAAGAGAGGCAGATGAGAGACTGAGAGGGAGAAAGAGAGAAGATGAAAAGACACTGGGTCTGCATCCCTGCTGTTACAATACAGTGATGCACTAAGAAGAGGGTGATAGGAGGAATGAGGAAGAGTGTGTGGGGTTTAAGAAAGAGGTAGTTTAAGGAGGAGAAAGACGGATGGGAGAAACAAAATCTTAATGTTTAAACCTCAATGTACAGCACTGTATGTTGAGTTTTTTGGGCAGAGTAGAATAACAGAAGCAATAAAGTACATCCGTGTCTCCAGGAAGATCCGGCTCTGCTTTTTTGTGTGGATGTAGCACTTCAGAAGATTTCCTCTGACAGTGAAACCCCACTCAATAACAGGCGTGTGCACGTTTGTGACTGCTACATGCATTGGTATTTAAAAACAACAAAAAAAAACAGACAATTTTTTCTACTGAAATAGTTTTTGCATTTGTTAAGATACCATCTTGGTACCAAATGGGTTGCATTCATGCATCGTTATGCTCCTGTGTCTTAACTGCTCTACTGCTAGGCCTATCCATGGTTAGGTTCTAAAAGCGTCAAATATACGAAGCAGATAGAAGCAACTTGGTGCTGGTTTTCAATATGAACGGTAGTTCAGTAAACTGCAGTCAAAGCAATCACAAAGAAGAGTGGGGGGGTTATTTAAGTTGTGTGTGGTTGAGAACCAAAATAAATTCTTTAGCTAATATTGACAGCATGGGAATGTGATAGATCAGTTTCGTCAGAAAAACATCCTTATGAATTAATAACGGCTGATATAAATAATTCCCACACTCAAAACACTTCCATCAGCAGCTCCTTTAATCTAAATACACATACTGTTATTACATTGAATGTATTTAACCCATCCAGCCCACACTGAAAATAAGAGGGGCACATTTGGTTGGCTGATACTAGCTTAACATTACCGTGTTGGCATTGCATAAGCTATTGTGTGCAATAGGTATTGTAAGTTTGAGATGATATAGAAAACATGTTGTTTTATGTCCTGATGCAGCAAATACTTGTCTTATTAAACTAGTGCCTTTGCAGGAAAGATGCAAAAATTCTTACCACAGATGTCAGAATTGAGAGCGTGCAATGGTACCATAAGTGCCATAAGATATAAAAGTAATAAATAATTGCTGAACCTCCAAGACCTCCTCCATATCCTCACCTAACATTCACACTTTACCTGAGCTTCCCCTGACCCCAATGTCATTGAACTTCAGTGTGCTGTCATTTATTAGCCTGTTCTTCTCTCCACGTCCGACTTTGCAGGCCGGCAGAACAAGGTTGTCGCTCTGGTGCAATGCAGTTCATCATCATGCATATGTTCATACACTAATGTAACTGCACCATAACAAATGAGCTGATTATCCACACCTTGTCTCTGGGTGGGGGCGGTGGGGTGGTGTGTGGGATTGTGTGTGTGTCTGCATCATTGTGTGTAAGGCAGAGACAGAATAGGTAACAGGAACAGGTGTATAAGGGGTATGGACACCCCATATATCATGCTGTAGCAGGTATATGCACTCTTCATCACACCCCCCAACACCACCTCACACTGGAGAGCAGTATGTACCCAGCAGCACGCACACCCCACCCCAAGTGCCTCGAAACATACAGGCACACACACACACACACAGCAGTAGACGACAACCCCTGGAGCTCGACCTACATTGTGCGTCCTCCTACCTCACATCTGACTATTCATCACCACATGGCACCAGTCCCCCACTGGGAGGGAGGTGTTTTTTTGTGGGGTAGAGAGTGTGAGAGGGGAGAAGGAGCCATGGTATGCTCCATAGTGTAGGACAGGGCGTCCTTTACACCTCCACAACAATAGGACCTTTGTCACTGGTGCTGCTAAGTAAAAACTCTGTGAAAACACAGGAAGCAGGAAAACGTTGCTTGTGTCATGTATGGATTGAGCTAAACTTCCCACAGCAGTTGATGGGAGAGTTGCTGTCCACAAAATTGTTCCTGTGTTGGATAGCCATACTTATTGGCTGAGATCGTATGATGTTTTAAATCCAGGAGTAGCTATGAGTAGATCTGCTACATCTAAGAGGGGAGCCAAGTATGGCTGTTTGGACCTGATAGAGATGCCTCACGAGCACCAGTCTGCGGCGCCTCTGCTCCTTCTAGTTTCTGCACTGGCCCTGATTGACTACGAAATATGTAGAATTAAAAAAAAACCCCACTTAAGCACAGGTTTCGTGATTTTTTTTTATTGATGAGTTTTGCTATATTAAAACAAAAATCCTCCACAATGATGTTGATCTCTAACTTTAGCGATGTACTGACTTTGAAAACACCTTTGTGCTAAGAAAATAATCATTAAATTTCTCCTGCCTTGTGACTTGTATTCCTCACTTGGTTTGTTCATTAGTGGCCAAAGCTGTTCATCTGGAACAGCTTCACATCTGAAGTCACTGAAGTCCCCAGTGGACTGAGCAACCAAGTTCAAGTTCAGTGTAGAGAAGGTAGCATCTAATTATAATTTATTACCATTTTATCCATGCTTTGGTCCTGACATGTGGTTATAACAAGACCTAGGAGAATAATTGGTCACACTGTGGAAGTAGTCTATCCATATAGCTAACAAAATATCTAGCACTGTACCACTGTACTGAGATTGGATTTAAACATAATCGGACAACCAAAACCAACAAATAAAATAAAAAAAAAAATGTAAAAGCTGGAACCTGCCAAATCATTGAGTACTGAGTAGCTGAGAAGCTCTTTTTTGGAGATGTAGCATCTCAGTAGGACATGGACAATTCAAACCAATCATTTTAGCTCTATTTGTTGGGCACAGTGATTGCACTGGTCTTGACTGATTGCACTGATTGGAGAGTCTGAAGATGATTGGACATGGCCACATAAGCATTCTCCAAGAAGGGAGCTGAATTCTCTGTTTTTTTCGTTTTTTTTTTTTAAAGACAGGGAGAGAAAGAAAAGACTTTCCATGAAACCCTCAGTACATGTAGTTCATTTCATCAGGTGCCTGCTGACAACACCAAGTGGTTGTAAAGAAAACAACTACAATTTTTTGTGTATGACAAAGACAGATGACAAATATGCTTATCACACTTTTTACGGTAATTTGTCTGATTATAGCCATTTCCATGAACTCTAGGCAAGGTCCAGACAATTAAGTCTAGGCTTAGGTCATCAGGTGTACAAATACTGCTCACAGTGGGCAGATGCCTGTGGAAGACATGGCTGCTCCAGGGCAGGTCCTGCAGCAGAATATAAGGGCAGCAGACAGGAAGAGGATTTATCTGGCATATTAACTGTTTTTACATTAATACAGGTTAAAGACTGGTCACTGTCCAGTGTGTCTGGGTTGAACATTTGCATTCACACAAGCAGCCACGCCTTTAAAGTCTTCAAAAACAGTTGGGGATTTGGCCAGAATTAGCTGTCTCATCAATGCTGAGGAAATACAGCAGATTACGCAGTACCATCGGGAGGTGTCTGATTGGTCCCAGATTCATTCTGCAGTATGACAGCTATGCCAAAAATACAGCCAGAGTCATAAAGGATTAGCATCAGTAATAAAAAGAACAAGCAACAGATGGTCTGGCCCCCACAGAGCCCTGCTCTCGACATCATGGAGTCAGACTGGGATTACATGAAGAGACAGAAGACACTGAGTCAGCCCAAGTCCACAGAGTAACTCTGGCAAGTTCTCTAGGATTCTTGGAACAACTTACCTGCCAAGTGTCTTGACTGTCCAGTACATTGCATGAGCCACTGCCCATTCTGAGGCCTTATCTCTTGTTTACTTTTATGCGAATTAATTGCAGACTACCCCGTTCATAGCAGGCACAGTCAATATATCTGGTCACTCAGCAGGAGTGAGAGTAGTGGTTTCATGTGAATATTTATATCCTTGTGGGTGGCATTGCACTGAATAGGTGTGCTCTCCACATGGATCTAGGTAGGAAGGTAAATTTATTGTGTTTTCTTTGGTTTATAAATATTTATACCTTTATATCTTCATTTCTGATTGTGTTTGAAAGTGTAAATGTACCCCCACAAAGTAAAATTGAGAGAAGAGTCTTCTAATAAACAAATAGCACAGTCGCATTCTGATATTCAGATCTCTTACATGTGCGCCTTTCTATGCTAGAATTATGTCCTCAGCAGAACTAAATGACCTTGATTCTGCACATGAGGGGGTCCTATAAAAGCTAGTAGTTCTTTTGTCTTTATTCAGCCTTCAAAATAGGCTTCTCTGATTGAGATAAGATAGATTTTTTTTTTTATTTTGTGCCAGACACAATCTCCGTCTCCCAGTTTTCCCTGTGGATCTGGAGAGGAAAAGGGAGCAAAGAAGATTTTAATTGCTCTCCTCTCATCCACATCTGCCCCACCACATTCATCAGCAAGTCTTCCTCTTTTCAGAAAAGGGCTGGAGGGTGCCAGGGAGTAAGGCCGTGGGATTTTATTTTATTATTTCGGGATGATGGGGGATTCTCTCCTGGGATGGGGCACTTCTGGGAAAGGGATGGTGATAGAGGATAAAGGGATGAGGCAGAGAGATTGGCGTTTGTGTGCGTGTAAGTATGATTCTGGTTCTGTGTGTGTTTGTCTCCTGGGGGGGACACATGATTAGAGAGGGCCTCCATTCCTTGGGGAGTAAGTGAATGGGAGAGAAATGTGGAATTGGGAAATTGGGAGTGTGAGGTAGAGGCAGTGGGGTGAGCAAAAAGACAAGCTGGGATATAAAAGGGCAGAGAGGGTAGAAAGAATAGAAAGGGCAAAGTGATACAAAACTCACAATTATACAATCAACATTTTTTAAATGTTTAAATGGATTGCAATTTCCAACAAGCAGCAACAACTGTCCTTGAAAGAAGCAAAAAGGTGTCTCACTGATCAGAACCACAATTTAAAAAACATATTCACCCTGAACCTGTACTTTGACTTCTTCTGAAAAAAAAGAGAATCTACAACATGTGGACACTTTTCCTCTAATAACAGCCTTCAAACACCACACAGTGAATGGGTTTCATCAATGAAAGGATGCCTTTTCTGTCTTTCAAATAACTTTTCCCACTGAAATACCAATCTTGGCTGCCAAACTGCCATGATGCACAGGAGCATTTTTTTAAGAAAGCTCTTGGCAACCGACCTGTCTTTTGGTGCAATATTTGACCCTCAAGCAGCAAGGTTGAAAATCCTTAGCTGTCAAACAGTGCTGGTTCTGAACAGCTGACTATGCCATCAAGAAACCTAAAAAAGCTGAACTACAATTTCAGTATTATCGCTTAGGAAAGAAGTATTTTGGCCACGGGAAAGTCTATGGTGTTAACTCTCATTTTGAGCCAGAAGCAAGTGGTCAATCAAGAAGTGTGCGCAAGAAGTCAAGTGCAGTTTTTACTTTCGCATTAGCTTTGTCTTTTAGCATCAGACTCTGATAATAGACCAGTAGGTTCATAGACATCTTGAATGTTGTCATAGGCATCCAGATGTCAAGAAAAGTAAACATGTGCTGTCTCCCATCCTGTCTTAGATTTATTTAAATAGCTTATGAATTAGATGGTCTTTCACCATATTATATGAAACTAAATATTTCATCATGACAAAGATTAGTGTTAAGCAATAATGAGAAGAAAGAAGAATAGTGGGAGAAAAGGGAAAGCAGGAAGGGAGGGGATGCCAAAAAAAGAGGGGGGGATAGGAGCGACGGTGAAGGAGTTGGACTCCCAAAGGTGGTGTCCCGAATGCTAGGAGGCCTCAGAGGACCCTTCAATGATTGTCTGTGACCTTCCCGCTCTCCTTACACTGTTCAAGGGCATAGTGTGTGTGTGTCTGTCTTTAACCACTTCAGCATAACATTAGGGCATGGCAGTCTGCATCTGTGCATTTGTTTGTTAGATGTATTGGTCTCTTCAAGGACTCTTAACACTAAGTGTGTCTAGATTATGTGCAAGATGGATTATGTGACAAGTGGTAATAATTTACCCCTGCTGAATCGGGGAGATGCAAACTTTCTTGTTTAAACAGCTCCCGCATCTCGTTTCTAACAGATTGTCTTTATTTCAGTAAACCAACATCTCATGTATATTTCAGCAGCTGCACCTAGAGGCAGATGACTCAGCCAGCGAGGAGGGGCAGAGAAAAACACACATTAAAACACAGAGTGGAACAGGGGAATGCCAGATTAGTCCTCATTATGCAGCATTAATCATTTTTAATCTGCTCTTAATCCAATATCTTTACCCCACTCTATTAATGAACCATACGTCAAGACTGGATTAGACTGCAAACACCGATTGCCAGAGATCTTAGGAAACCGGAAAGAAGTAAAAGGGCAGCAGGAAGAGGAGAAAAGAGGGAGGATGATGGAGAGATACAGACTTGGACAGACAAAGTAGTAGGACTGTTTGAATATTTAGGATACTGTTTTTACATTGAAATTATCACATATTTATTATTTAAAAATCAAAACTGTGGCTCTTTGTGACATTGACAGTAAAAGAGGGCTCTTTTATTTGAGTTAATTGGAGTGGGGGCTTATCAGCATGGTAGCTACAAATATGGTGGAGGACAAAACCCCAGCTCCTTCGGTGAAAATTGTTGACATTCAAAGGCATGTACACCAGCCTCAGAGGGTGCTTAGGCCAGATTATTTTCTTTATCTTCTAATTCAAGTGAATGTGTCATTCGGGCTAGTGGTGTTGCAGCAGTTACTTTTTAATATTTTACAGTGGCTGTCCAAGAGACAGATGGAATTTGTGGCTGTGATGGCAAATAGCTGCGCATTGTTAGCAATGAAAATTGGACACAAGTAGCTGTAATGAAACAAGCAGGTTTACAATAGGGGTGAAATCCAGCAGCTGAATACAGAGTTTGTGATGCGTAAAACATTTACAAAGTTATAGGTTAAAGTTCAAAAAGGTGATCTCTTCAAAAGTCAGTATTGCCAGTCATATTTTTGCTCCACTCATTCTGTGTGTGTGTGTGTGTCTCTGACAGAATTTTTAATGCAGCCTCACCTGTGTCTCCATAGCAACACAGGACATTCACCTGGCTGCTCTGTTTCATACATTTATGTCTCATGGGCAGAAAGGAAGATAAGAGAGCTGCAGAAGGCAGGTGAGGAAGAGGAAGATCAAAGGAGAGAAAGATGTAGAAATAGCTCAGTCATTCTGACACTTGTACTCTCAACCTAGTCCATTGTTTGTGCTGTTGCCTGCCAATAAACATACCCTGAGATATGTGAAAGAGCTTTTTTGTTTAAAGGTGTTGGAATATGTGAGGGATCTGGTTCTAGTATAAATGGACCCAGACCCAAAATAAAGCTCCTGTATGACCCCATACACAGACAATGCAGGCCTAATTGTCAGCCAACTGCTGATGTTCAAGAAACAATAAATTACATTGAGTGTATTTAAGTTAAAAGAGAATTAGGAAGGTCAGGCGTAGGTTTAAAGCTCTGCAGTCCTCAGAAAGAGGATTAAGACTGAAAAATAGTCAACTAGCATCGTTGGCTAGTTGTGCTTTTTTGCTGTTTGCTTTGCAGTCATTTATCATTCCAGTATGTTTATAAGAATTCAACAGTGAAGTTATTTATGTGAGCATTAAATAAGAATGCTAACAGATGTGTTTTATTATGTTTTTTGGATTTTGTAACACAAAAATCATGCTGTGTAGGTAAGTTACACTCTAAGCGTAGCTTTCTAGTGCATTAACTACTTTCTAATGGTCAAGAGTGATGCAAGGCAGCGGGAGTTAATCAGATTGCTTGCTTGTGTGCAGACACACAGTGAGAGGATGTCCTAATGGGAATTTAATCAGGGAAATCTGCTTCCCTAATTTTTGCTAAAATCTATTGAAAAAGAGGTCCCTTCCTTGCTTTGTGTGCCTCTCTCTCCTTGTAGTAAAAGCATTTTCACAATAAGAATGGCATCTGCAGCGTAACATCCTCCCTCTGCTGAGCTGCCGATCAGCTGTGTTAGTTTTGTGTGGGTGTGCAAGCCAGAGTTTTTGTGTTGTTTGCTTTCTTTCTGCATACACTGTATGTGTGCACTGAACTCCAGGCTCATGCTTGCGAATGAGTGCAGAAGAACTCAGGGCATCGCTGTAGGCATGAGCTGACACTTTATAGTATATACTCCTAATAACATCCTCTCACTTCTGTCTTCCAGTCTCACCCTCCCTGTCTCTGCTTACCTCTCTCTGCTCCGATTTGGTCTTCTTCAGGTCGCGGTGACCAGCAGAGCAGAGAAATTGCCTGTTATCTAGGGGGTCGATTCTTCATGGGATCCCGTAAATTGCTTTGTATTGACACCCTGTCAGACTCAGGATCCTCATGTTAACCCCCACATCTGGCCTCAGGTGAGATGACTCTCCCCAACACGGGCCAAACCCCCTCTCAATGTGGGGCAGGCTTGGAACTAACTGCAGAAATAAATAATAACAGGATCAGAGGTGACAAATGGTCAGTGTGTGCCAGCCACACGGTGCTTGCGAAGTTTATCAACATAAATCTGAATTTCTTTAATTATTAGAGGCAAGTAGACTGAAGGCAGAAGATAATTCAGATGGACGTCCATGCTGTATGACCCTTGACGGCTCCAGTACCTAATCTTGTGGGAGGTATTTCATCAAAATCCATCATATTAGGATGACAGCTATAGTGGCTGGCAGGGCTCACACAACCCACAGAGGGTGTGATAGATGTGATGGTGAAACATCCACGTACTAATGGAAAAGAGATGTTAGTGGTTAGATTTAGAGCTGCATATCATCTCTGACAGATGTCACACATGAAATAGGAATAATATGGTTGCCATGGATGCAGTGAGTTACCCTTTGGGCATTTTGGAAATTAAAAGGAAACTTTGCTGATCTTTGTATCATTAGAAATGATGGTACGATGTGTAAATGTGTTTTCCCACCCTGCACGCAGTCTGTTACCAGAGCTTCACGCTTAATTACCAGCAGCAGTCCACTGTCTGATATAAAATCTGTTGGACTCATGGATGTTGATCATGCGTCTTTAGTGTAAACATCAGTTTTACATAAGCAGGAAACAATCCAGTCCAGAGGATTAAGGCAAATTTAGAAAGAAGACGCCACTATACCTGTGAGACATGCTACTGGTGAGGCCATTCTTGGCAGGAACAGCTGTCATGTAATAGTATAGCTTCTCTATAAAATTACTGTTGATTGTTACTTGATATCTGTTGTCCATTATCATACACATATATGTGATTGCAAGCTGCTGGCAGGCAGGCTTGTGTTGTTCTTTTGTACTCTCCAATGGTCTGTGCCACTCTGACCCCACATTGCTCTGTTAGGTGGCTGATGTGCGCTCCAGAGCAAAATTCTTCATTGTCTGCCAATCACTACCGGCTTTGTATCTTGCTCTGAGAATCTATCTATTTTTTACCTTTAGCCAGCTTGTAGCTACATGTCTAACATGCTGCTAATCTTTATATTTAGCGTTTCCTGCTTGTAACATCAAACCTCTGATTGGGAACTCTTTATCTTTTGCCACTTGTATTCTGACTTCTTTGTATGATTGTTGCTTAGAGGTAAAACATTTAATACAACCAATTTGCCTGAAAGTGACAGTCCTGTTGATCAAAACACTGCGCTGCAGTAGAATTCTGTAGCCTGCCTTTCCTTTTTCACACTATGCATATGTGTACAAGCTAAATGCTAGTGCTGCAGGTACTGTTTTTTTTTATATAATTTATCTGGCTTAACTTGGCTCTAACAGCAGTGTTGTTGGGGCTCTGTCCATTATTTGGGTCTTGCATGCACATATCCTAAATGAGATCTAAATATTATGCTATAGTATCCTGCTTTGGTTTATGTGCTCAGCATCATTCTCATAACTAGGATAAAAGCTTCAACGGATCTCTGAAACAAGGATATTTCACAAAATAGAATGCACCAGTATTATTGGTATATTTCAACCATGACAACACACTCAATGTCTTCTTTTTCATCATTTGCTGCAGAAGGTATTCATTAAAATAAGGGCTCCATTGAGATCAGGGCTCTGTGGGGGTCAGACCATCTGCTGTAGGGCTCATTATTCCTCTTAACGCTGGCTCTGTGTTTGTGATTATTGTCATGCTGCAAAAAGAAACTAGCTAGACACCTTTTATTGTATGATCAGTGCCCAGTACTGTCCACCCATGCCACATATCTGCAATATAATTTAGCCAAATGTTGGCCAATATTTCAGCCCAGCCATTCATTTTAACTCTAGTTCTGAGTCGCAAAGATACGTTGTCAAATCTTATACTTGAATTGAATTACTGTTAATAATTTAACAGAGAAGTGAAGATCGTATTATGCAAAGGAAGTTTCTTGAATGCTGACAGATGATAATGTGAAATTATTCTGCTGTCCTTACATGATGCAATTTGATTGTTCTCTAAATTTAATATGCAGCCTGAACAAAACACTTAAGTAGCTCCTTTTTAAATTTGGTTTTCATTTTATTTCATTAAGGCGTAACTAAAAAGCTTTCCTATTCAATGTGTGCAAAGTAAGAGGATGTCACGTGGGATGAAGAGTGGGTCCACTAAGGCTCTCTGCATCACTCCTCCACTGGCCTTCTCCCCAATAAACACTGGGACAGCATCCAAAACCTCCCACCACACTCTGTCTCTGGCTGTTACTCAGATATACAGCACAGCAGTGGGCAGCATAGTTAGTGTGTGTGTCTGTGGTGGTTTGATGTTGCGGTGCGTGAGCATTTAAAAGTGTGTGTCTAAATGAGAGAGATGGATTCAGAAGGAGGTGAGAGGTAGAAACTGTGTAATGTGTTGTGATAGGAAACCCAGTGGGAATGGCACGAGGAGCTGTGCATATCTCATAACTCATACAGACAAACACACACACACACACACCAGCTGGCCTATTCCTCCCACTTTTTGTATGTCTGTGCGAGCGTGTCTTGTCTGTCTCCTGTGAAGTGCTGCGAGCCCAGGTGGTTCAACCGAATCCAAAGGACACCCTGGAGAGGGGCCCAATATCTTCTATCCATCCTTCCCCTGAGAGAAAAGGAGGATCACTGCTGAATGGAGAAAGAGAGGAATATGAGGAAAGAGGGTGGTGAATAGGAAACGAAGAGGAAAAGCAGTGATTATATATATAAAAAAAACCATAGCAGGAAAAACCTGTGAATGTGTGTGCAACAGATTTTTGAAGGTGTGATGTGAAAGAAGAGTGTGTTGGTGATGATGAGGAGACAGAGATAGAGACAGAGAGAAATCTCAGACCGACAGAAAAAAGAGAGGTCAAAGAAGGAGAAGTGTGCCTCGCTTTGATGTAGAGCTGTTTGTCTCCTTTCGCCTCCTCTCTGCTTCCTGTCTGCATACTACTGCTGCTATAAAAAAAAAAATAGAAAAAAAGCCTTGGTTTGAAGCCCCCACAACAACTAGTGACCTCTAGTTGGCAGAGAAGCAGTTGTGGTATGTGTTGTGGAGTGAGGCTGAAAAAAATAGAGAAAAACTTTATTTTATTTTCACAATAAAACCTAAAAATATTCCATGTCTTGCAGCACTATTTCTGCCTTTTGTTGTTCACATCTGGGACATTTCTACACACCTGAAATGCAGTGTCATTCAGCTGAGATTATTTCAGGTTAGAGGTAGACAAGTTGCTGCACTCATGCCTGGAGAGAGACATTTATTTGTTTTTAGTGCTTCTAAAAAGATTGTCAAATTCACATTTTTTTTGAACAGTTACTGTGTATGGAAGACTGGAAACTTCCAAGATGCATATACATGGCAAATAAGAGTGTTTTCTTAAAGGTGCAGGTTAAGCTGACAGTTTATAAAATGTAGCATTTTATTTAGTTTTCACATAATAAAGCAAACAAAAACAGAAGAAAATGTTATAATTTTGATATTTAGTAGTTTTTTCTTTTCTTTTTTAATAAACAGAAAATAGGGTCCCACTTTTTGTCACAGAGGCAGTGGTTTTGAAGCTAAGCTTGAAGCTAGCTCGGTGTTAGCATCAGTGAAAACCTTGGCTAACGTTTCCATATCTGTTATATGTAGGATGTCTTTATCATGTCCTTATCTGTCATTAGCTTTAACACCCTAATAGTCAAATGCTGCCCTAAACAATAAGATGGAAGTTCCTCACCCAACTCTTGAAGCAGTGTCCATAATTGTCTCTACAGAGCTCCATTTAAAAAAAAAAAAAAAAAAAAAAAAAAAAAACCTTTTGTATACATTTATTGTATTGTTTGGACATGGACTGATGTGAGATTCATGTCAGAAATTATTTTTGTTTGTAATTAAATCTGAAGTTTGAAAAGCCAGCCTAACTGAATGTTAGTGAAGTGCTTATGTAATGTTCCACTTTAAAGACCTTGGCAGTGTTTCTTTGCTGTTCTGCAGCAGCTCTGATATCAGGCCGACATTTACCAAAGCTATTCAGGTCCGTAGAAAGGCCTTTTATAAATTTCAAGCAGGACTTGAGTGTTTTTCATCATCTGGTGTTTACGTTATGAAAAGTTTGAGCCTGTGTCATCAAACTCGCTTTGCCAATTTTCACCACTCTCCAGTAAAACTGCAGGAAAAGAGGATGGGAAGCATGTGAACCCATTTAGTCTGCCTTCCAAGCTATTTGTGGCGTAAATGCATCTTTCCCATATGGTGATACACAGATAGTGAGCAGCAGTGTTGGCTGGGCTCCACCTCTATTTGTAAAGGTCAACATCTTTACTTTAAAGAAATGTCCCTCTGTGGTGAGCTGCCAAGGTCTCTGGAGAGCCAGAGAGGGAGGGAGGGTGGGGTAGGGTAGAAAAAAAGAAAACATTTCCCTCAACACAAAGTGCTGCTATTATTCATGTGGAGTGTTGAAATATACTCCCTGCAGACCTGGGCCGTGTACTCTTTTGGGGACTCAGCTGGAGTCAACTCCATTTTCAGCCTGTTGAAGAAAGTGGCGTCTTGTGGAGGTAGAGAGCAGCTGAGAGGCTCTGAGGTGACGCTGGCATACAGGTGTTAAATGCTAAAGTGCTGAAACCTGCCAAACACGCATAAAGACGCAAACACACAGTGAAAATGCGTAAGAGCACTTGACTTCGAGAACACAACCTCAAGCTATGCACACAAAATCATTTGATTTTTTTTGTGACATGGCATCTTTTTCAGCTGAAGGAAACATTAATTTATTGTTTGACTAAAATTTGATCGCCTTGTCTCTAGTATGACTTAAATAGATTTTTTTTGTACTTCAATTGAAACATTGAAGGTACTAACAGCTGCAGGTCCTTGCAAAGCCACTTGAGGCACATCAGTGAGACATCAAAAATGATGGAAAACTGGCACTTTTTAACACATTGGGAATTGAACACGTGCTTCTTTAAAATGTATATTTGCCATATAATTTAGGACAACAATATTATATTTGTAAGTAACAATCCTAAAATATAATGTTACGACTTTCTGGAATGGACCTTCTGTTTGTGCAGCTTTACACACATTCTGGGCAGTCATGGACACACACACACATTCACAGCTGCCTTCTTTCCTGTCCTTCACACAACTCTCCCATTGGGCACTGTCATCGTGAAAGAGGGATGAGTGAGATGTGAGGAAGATGGAGAGGTGTGAAAAGGCTGCCTGGACGCTGCAGTCTTACCTACTGTTAAATCTTTTGTGTGTGTGTGTGTGAATGTGTTTGTCAGCATAGCCTGTCTGCTTAATCTCACATTGTCGGCCATCTTGTTTATCTGCGTGCACGCGTTTTTGACAGTATCCTCGTTTGCCAGGAAAATGTCTCTCCAGAGACCAAGAGCATGCTGCCACTCTTCTCTGGAGGTGTCAGAATGTTGTTTCCTCCAAACAAAGTGAAGACATCCTGTCAGTTATTCAGCCCGCCCGCACAGATTCACACCCGATACAGCGGACAGCCTCGGCTCTGTAATTCAAACGGAACACTCAAGTGGGCTCAACAATAACAATAACCTAACATTCTGATGACACACACACACAGATGTGGTAGAGGGTGTGTGTACCTGGTTTTCATGCACCAGGCATACTCTGCTGTTCTTCTTCACTAACAGTCAATGACTTGAATAGAAAGTGCCCTTTCATGTCAGACAGCACTGCAACGTCTCAGTATGATAAAGCAGCACAAGGTCTTATTTAAGTAGGACCATTAGAAAACCACTAGAGGAGGAAAAATATTGAGATGATGTCAAGGCAGAGCTGCTGTCACTCACCTCAACTTTTCTGTGTCAAGAAAGAAATTTTGAAAGCCTCATTTGCAAGCTAATGCACTGCCAATCTACAATGGATGTGTAATTTTGATTCAATCACTGTCAGTCTGTGGCTCCGGCTGATATGAACTGCCTCCGTCTCAAAGACAGGTGTTAATCATAGGACTAACTGTGAAAGTTGTAGTCTGACAGCTCCTTTTCATGTCTTCCGGCTGATAAATGCTGTGTTCATGACTGTAGGATTTATGAATTGTACATACCTGCAGTGCGAAATTTAAACTTTTCTGACTTTTCTTCTCTTCCGTTTGTGTTATCAGTCCCATTGTATGTATGTGTGTGTAACTTATGAATATTTGTCCCAAACCCAACCAGTCATGAGTCTTTATGAGATTAGATTATTTATTCTAAAAGTAAATTTACCTCAGTGTGTATTAGAACGACAGAAAATTATATGAACATTGTTGCTAAGCTTGTGGACAATGTAGGCTGTTAAAATAACTGTGTTGCATGTGAACTGTTGCTACGCAAGCTTAAAAATAACATCTGTTTGGTTATAAAACAGGTTTCCATTGCTTTGTGGATCACTTTTCACTCTGTGTGGTTTCTCTTTCAATTATTGAAAAAGAGAGGCACGGAGAGGAAAGGCTTGTGTCCCACAGCTGAATACAAAATTAAGACCGAGATGCAGTTTCATAGAAAATGAAGTTACACTAGATAAGTGCACTTAAAATGAAGAAGTTGAACCAAAGTGAAATATCGGTGTAATTACATAAGTTAAGCTTTATCTTTAGAGGGCAAGGAGAACACACACACACTCACACACACACACACTCCTGTTGTTACAGAGGCTACATAATAAAATGAAGCCATGTGCTGTTTCAGAGTATTCTGTCGTTGTCTAAAAGAGAATGGCCTGGAGAAAACAGATCACATTTCCACACACTGAGCAAATGATGGCACCATTCCTGCAGTGTATAATCAGACTTCCAGTGTATATTCATTATTTCACAGCTCCCTCTTTGACTACTCCATCTGTCTGCACAGTCAAGCAGCTTATTGATGGAGAGGAAAAAGCTTTTGTTAATATTTTTAGAAGTTACACTTTTGCTACACAAGTTTTACCTATATTACAGAGATGTTTGGTCCCATTGTTTCTAGATTATATTTAAATTATGAGATTTACACGGCATAACAGCTGTTGATAAATAAACCCTATTTTTCATGATGTCATTACCGTAGAATGACTCAAAAAAAGTGCCTTTGAGTGTTACACCTTTGCTGATCGCGGCTCTGCGTCTGCACTCTGGGGGCTGTGCCTCACAGCGCTCAAAAACCTGATCAAAGTGACTGCTCACACAAAAATACATTCTGTGTCATGTGTCTGAAGAAGAAAGCATTACAATGTTTTGCTACAGACATAGAATAGAAGAAAAACCTGGGCAAAATACACAGAAATGACAAAAAGCCAGCCAAGTGCTGAAGTCAGAGCTCATCTCTTCCTCCCTCTCCCTAAGCAATACCCCCCAAAAAAGTTAGCCAAAGATGTAGGGGGAAGTGGTAATAAATCATAGGTGTTATTGCTTTTGAACAAATTTCATCAGAAGGTACGAAGACAGGTGTGTGATTTGCTTCAGCTTGGACCAATAATGTCAACTGCGGTTTGAGGACACAGAGCACTTGTAATAGAAAATTGGCATTTCAGAATGTCTTTCGTCTGAAAACAACAAGCATAGCTTTAAGAACTTTCTCCACTGTGCAGCAGACGCTATGCAGTCAAGATGGAATACATGTGGCTTTTTGTCTATACCTATGTGCAGAGAATTGTCATCATCTATATGTATCTGACATGTCAACAACAGCTCCCTTAACCTTTCATTATACTGTGAACAATCAAGACAGGCAAATATAGATAAGAGTTAAACAACATACATCTTTTTCTGTCTTCAATGAATCTGTAAAGAAAAAATGGCAGAGACGCTTGTTGCAAATTAGATTATTTTGTCTTGTAAAATGTGCATATGTGGACACAGAAAACTTATTGCCTGCTCTTACAGTATAAGATTTAAATAATCCAATATTCCAAAGTCTTTGCAAGCAAAGTTGCAACTTCCATCATTTTCATACAGAATCAATGTGTGCCTGAACAAAAAATGCCCTTTATACAATATTCAACGTTAGTGGGACTGCAATATCCACTTTGTTGCAAATGTAAACATGAATGTTTAATTTATTTGAATGTGTAACTGTGCAATAGTATTCATGCGTGCAGAGCTCATTTATATTTCATTCTTATGAATATGAGAATGTTCTGTAGTCTCTGATGTCAGGCTTTGTAGCATCACTGCTTTTGTGTGTGTGTAAGGATGCATTTACTGTCATTCAGCCCAGTGTGGTCACAGATATCGAAACAGAGAAAGACATTTTATTCTGGATTTTGGGCTGATGGAGCCACTCTTTCCTCTGGAATTACCCAGTGCTAAGATTGTATCCAGCGGGGCTACAGTGTATATATCAGGGTGTAATCTGCAACACCATCAACAGGGGGCAGTCTTCTCTGGTGGCTCTTTGTAACCCAATTGGTACATGCTATTCTTTGCACCTCCTCCTCATCTCATCTTCACATATACGTTCAACATCTTCAGTTTGAATACCAATAGAAATAAATAAAGAGACAGAATCTAAGATTACAATAGCATAATAAAGTAGTCGAAGCCATAGACAAGTTCACATAATGACCTGCAACTAATATCATATGTAGCAACATACTGTTATGCACGGTAGGGCTGGAACGATTAGTCGAGTACTCGAGTAATGTTCGAGAGCAGCGCTAGTGCAGCGGAGAATGTTTCTCTGGCTGTGGTGTAGCAAATGATTGGCATTTTGGGTGCAAGAGGCCCTGGGTTCGAAACCCGGATGAGCCGTTTGTAGGTCTGCGTGGAGTAAGTGTCTGGATCTATGGCGGTAATTTGTCACACACTAACTCACTTTTAAAGCACAAGGGTTTCAGCTGTAGGCATAGAGGCGGTTGCGGATGAAGCAATGACAGAGCAGCGGTCCAAAGTAGTCATCCAGTATTGAAATAGTCATTAGTTACAGCCGTACTTACTGAAAATTATGACATTTAGGTGTAATCCGATTACTCAAATAATCGCAAAAATAATCGGTGACTATTCGATTATCAAAATGCACAGTAACAGAAATAATAGACCACAAAAAACTTACAACCAATCAAAATCAAGCATTCATCCTGAAAATTTAGTAAAATTTGATATACTATCTCAACATGGATTATTTAGAATCAATGATCACATGCTAAGGTTCAGTAACATAAACCTGAAACCTGTTTTTTAGTCTTTGCTCAAGGATTTTAATCCTGGAGCAGTATTTTATCATGTGAAACTTCTCCTACTTAACTGCAGAACCCCTGCTCTGTCTGCTTAGAGATTTTTGTTGGATGTCATTGCTGATTATAAGATCATTAGTTTGTGCACTAAAATGTCACCCAGTGAGTTTCTTTGCTTTAAAGTAGCAAGAAAAAAACAAACATCAGTGAGTGCCACCACAGAAAAATAACACCTCAGCCAATAATAATCACACTCTTCACTTCAGCAACAAAATTTGTGTAACGTAGGTTTGGGGTTTAGAGAAGAAGGCATGACAGGAGCCACAGTTGGCTTCTGCTGCAGCCAATAGCTCACATGGAAGCTTAAAACTTTTCCACCAACTTTAAAAACTGAAAACATTTCTTCTCCCTGACGTTCTTTGCCTTTTGCTGTTTTTGCCCTCCATCCTCTCTCTGACTGTCTCTCTTTCTCTCTCTCTGCCACTGGTACAGGCCCATTTGGTTGGCAGCAGGAAGGAGTTCAACTTGAGTGGGCAGACCAGAGGGAAGGGGCAGAGGCCAAGGCAGCACCGAGCTGATCGGAGAACAGCCAAGGTAAACACACATTGAGAGAGATGGAAGCCGTGGATGTAAATATAGAAAGATTACAGAGGTTTGACACGCATCCCTCTCCATCTGATTCACATTCTGGAGCTTTAGCTATCCCAATCTGCTCTGAGAACAGCATCATTGACTGAAGGAAACCAAGAAAATCTTTTAAAAAAAAATGATTGTTACATTCAGGTATTTTTGAAACTGCTGGATAGATTTATGTTAACTTACTAAATATTAAACCCAATTAAAACGTTGCCTGCATCATTATGGAGAACAAAATCCACCCAACTGTATAGAGTAATTTTAAAAAAGAGTAAATCACTAAGTTTCAACATTTCAACAAGATTCACACTTGAATGTTGCCATGGCAGCAAATGGTATTTAATGTATATTCAATCTAATCACACAATTATAACAAGACTGTCAAAACAATAAAGTATAATTACATGAAGACTAGGATAGTTTTATGTCAATACCTTCTAATTTAAAATGAAGAAGAGTTTAAGCCTCTTCCTGGCCTGAATATGAAGAAGCTCACATGTTTCCATTGAGCATATTAGCAAAATAACTTCAATGGATATCTTTTTGCAATTTGTTAAGTTTCTTGTTAACTATTAAGTTTAACAAAGTTATTGTTGAAAGGTCACAAATACAAATTATGCTTCCACCCACACATTACATCACTTTCTGAAAGTTTTTCCTATACAGTGAGAATATGAATTTAAAAAGCACAGATTGCAGTTTATTGTGAGTTAGTGCGGCGTTCGATATTCATACTGTAGAAGTCAATGCAGAGGCTATTTCTCCACTTGACAAAACTTTTTTTTTTTTCCTTGTCTTGGTGTTTTTTATTCAATGTCGGCCTTATGAAGTGTGACAGCTTCGATCGCCTGGAGACTTTCTGTGTTCTTACTGTATCTGATTGGAGACAACACAAGGTCATGTATCTGGTGCAAACAAGCCTCCCGAGGCGTCCGCCCACCAACATCATCAGCTGACAGGGAGAGTGCATTCAGGCCGATGTAGAGTACGCATAGATTAGACTGAAAAGTTGTGCCGTCTGACCTCCTCACAACCTAATCAGGACTGGTGTCAGTGTAATTATATGCATTATACAATGTACAGTAGCTGTGCCAGATTTTAGGTTGTGGTTGGTGTTGCAGTATAGTGTTATTAACAAATATTCTGTGGCTCAGTGGTATGCTGGTGGACAGTGAGTCTGCTTATGTGTGAAGTGTGTGGGATCAGTTTGTTGATCAAAATATATATGTATGAGCTCCTATTCTTCTTCCTCCTTTCTGCCGATGCCAAAACTTTCCATCTGGATTGTTTTCTGAAGAAAATAACACTTAAAATCCGTTCATGGTAGCAGTGCATATAAGTACAGTCCATTTAGAAGTGAACAGCTGACAAAACTATAACTATTTTAAAGTTTTAAAAGTTTAAGTTTAAGCACAAATCAATAATTAATATGAATACTGGATATAATAGAATGAAAATTGGAAATACATCCCAAAACATTCACAAAATGCACACATGAGAAACCAATGATTTATTATTACTTGCAATGCTTTTATTTTAAAGTCGTCTTTCACTAGGCTGTCACTTTGAAAGCTCTTTCAAACGCAGTCTTTTTACACGAACCTGAGATTTCCAGTGACAGTTTGCTGCAAATAGTTGTGTGCCGGTCGACGTGTAAACTTTGAAATGTATCGGTTTCAAGTGTCAGAGATGCTAGGTAACAGGAGCAGTGTTTCCTGGCAGCTGTTGATGTGAAATAGTAAATGAGACACAGCTATAAGTAAATAGTTAATAGCCCGTTAAACATGTGAAAATGAATTAAGAGCCACATCACTGAAAAGGTTTTCATGTCTTGAAGCATTTGCATGACTACAATGGTGTTAGTGTTGAATGCAGCTTGTTGTGCACACAGTGATTAAAAAAAAATAAATAAAATCGTTAATTTTGTTGATGTTGTTTTAACTTTGTCTAGTAACAGGTGAGAGCCAATAATGTGTCCTCCTGCTGCTCAGCCATTTGTTATGAATTTCATTTTCAGTTGTAATTGTCTTCAAGGACCTGCCTGTCTGTGTAAAATAGAGGATGGTGGTGCTAATCAGTGGGTTAAAACTGTGTAAGCTATTGTTAAAGCCATGGTGCTGGATGGAGTGGGCTTATGTGCGATGGGCAGATGGACGCTCGGACAAGGCAGGTGGAGCGCTAGACTGGACAGACTGGAGGGAGGGCCCCGCGTTGCGGCCCACAACGCCTTGTCACAGTCCCTCATGGGATGAGATGCCACCTTTTCCCTTGCCCTCCATCCGCCATGTTTCACCCACGTGTAAACAGACCCACACACATACAAACATTCGCAAGCTCATGGTTTTGGGTGGGCACTGCGAAAAGGCAATCGCTGCCATCTGTTGTGTAGACTTAAGGATTTCCCTGCTGAAGCACAGCAGAAGCTCCCAGGAGGGAGAGGAGGAGAGGGAGAGAAATTTCATTTCTTCTCTTTTCTCTTTTCTTTCCTTTCCTAACACAGAACTCTGAAAACAGAAGTGGCACAATACAACAATTCTGGACAAATGATGTAGATTTAATGCTAAGAAGAATTGCTGCTGCCATGTGCGGGGCTCGCCGTGTGATGAGTGTTGAGGCACAGATACTTCAGGTGGCTGTCATATTGCCTCTGAATGTTATAATGTTAAAGAAGGGTGCAGATATAGAGAAGAAAATGTGTTTTTGAAAATGTGTGTGTGTGTGTGGAGAATGGGCGGAAAAGCTCAGCTGGCTCCCTGCTAAAGTATGTTCAAGGGACACAAATATTTCCGAAGCTGCAGAAGAAGTGGTTGAAGCGGTTCAGTGTGTTCATACGAGATGCCAGCTCTTTAAAGCAGAGCTTTAAAAGTAGTAGGGCTGCAGGCGAGGCCATCCATCAGAACACAGTGCAGACATGTAACTCCCAAAACTCTCTTTTCTTTCTCTTTTTGCTCTCTCGCTCTCTCATCCTTTTCAACACTGTTATTAATCTGTTGAACTCTACATCAAAATATCAGGACGTGACTTAACAGTGAAACAGATGGAGGGAGGAACTTATCACATAAGAATAAATAGATGATCAAAAATGATAAGTTGGATGAATGTCAGAGTCTTATCTTATCATATTTCTTAAAGCTGTGCTTATCAATATATATATATATATATACAAATATCTGTTTGTCAGTACACAACAGTTCTCTCAGCTTCCCCACTGTGTTCCTTACAGCAGGTGAAGAAGCCAAACTTCAGAGGTTAGCTCGCTGGTGAACATACAGGGCTGGAACGGCAACAGTGTGTAAATACTGTGGAGCAGGGTCAGTATGAACTCTGCTTACCTCTGCTCTTAATTGCTTAGCAGCAGGAATGTAGACGATGCATAACTCATAAGTCTTCAGTATGTGGAAGTGAATCTGTATCTGCTGTATATCACATCTCTGTAGAGATATGGATTCATTATATCACCTCCTGAGCCCTGTGGATCTTAGTCGGATGTTTCTGCTTCTAGGAGCGCTCCCAGGTTCCTGCAGTGGGAAAACACCTAGATGCATATCTCTGAATTGAGTCTGGAATCCCTCCCGTTCACAGCCAGTACAAACCTTATTGTACCAATCATAAGCTTTTACCTGAAATTGGGCGGGCTTTATGACTCGCTGCTTGTCTCCTTCAGAAATATTTGCAGAATTAAATAGAATAAGACTGGATTTTTTTCCATAGTGAAAGTATTTCATTTTGAAACAGTCATTCACCAGCATACCCACTCGGCTGCACACTATTTGGATGTCTGTTGTTGATACTAGTCTGGTTGTTACTTTGCCTTTGTCACATGCTTTCATGATTTTAGAACAAACCCAAAGTCTGACTAGTTATGTATAGGGAGCTATGGAGTAATTGATCTTAGTGTCTATCACAAAGCTGTTCTCCTGGCTGAGGCTGGTCCATGACAAACTAATGGGTGATGCTATCCTTGGCTGTTTGTACAGTCTGTGCAGTTTAAGGTGTGGGCTGTATTTGTGTCAGTCTATGAAAAGTCAGCACTCCCACAGTAATGATATGTCTATGTAAGACACCCCTTTTCTGCACTGTCCTCATTACTCACAGCATAAACTGCAGTAATATAATGCACTTTTTTCGCCTGCTGCTGCTAACGCAGGAAACTTAAGTGCATTTTCTCTTGTTGGATAACTTAGATATTATGAAAATAATCCAAACCAGAACTAAAATAAAACCACGTTTTATTTTACTTCTGGTTTGGATTTAATGATCTCAGGTTTGCACACTGTAATTAGGAAACACGGATTCCACCTGTTACCTGCTACCTGTTGTTAACCATGCAACATGTACAACATTAGCTGTATGCCAGATGCCATTACAGAATATAATGTTATGGAACAGCTGCAGGGGATCATGAGACGCTGTGCAGGTGTGTGCTTTTTGACTACATACGCACCAACAGGATGCATTTGGGTCTGCTTGAAGAGGGCATTTCCTACCTGCACAGAGTGGGAACGTATCATAGCACATGGTTAGATTTATAACAGCTGCGAAGGTCTAGCTAGAGGGACACATTATATCTGTAGGCAGGTTTTCTGCAACCTTTGGATGAAGACATTCACATCACACTGACTTCTGCAATCCTCATGTACTGTATAACATCTGCCTCATATGATTTGTTAAATTTTAAATTTAAACATTTACATTGCACATGAGTAGCTAAGAAAGTAAACTTTGTAGAACCGTGTCCACAGATATGTTTTTGTTTATTTTACTGCTTGGCTATGGAATGTCATCCATTATACATTTGATGGTGTTTTTTTTATCAAACGGCATAAATTAATTGAGTTTTGTTATTTATTTTTATTCATTTTCAATTATTCAGTTACTCTTTGTTTTTGTTGTGTTCAGCTGCAGACAGAACAGCTGTGCACCTGAATATATGGTTTTATAATGATGTTTATTTCAGCCCTTTACACAGAAAAGGTAACAAAGTGACTCCCTGCCTTTAATGAGTAATTAACCTGAAGATCTGAAGATGTATTAATCATACTTGTCTGCCTTCTATATAATTACAATGAATGCATGTCATTTTATTACTATTACTTCAGTATAGTAACAATATAAAAAAACCAACATTTTTTTCATCATTGTTGCACACACACACCACTAGGAGTGAAGCATTAATGAATAGTTTTTTTTTTTCGCCTCTCAAAGACAAGGTTGCCAGGGCAACAGCCCTAGGTTAAGATGACTCCAAAACTCTGGTTTTTATTTCTGTGGTTTAAATTTTAAGGTGAATGTGTGAATGTCATCTCTGTTGGTCGATGCTTAGGTGTGTCTTCCTCTCTTTGCATTTCCTCCTGTTTATTTGTTTAGAAGGGCACAAAGATTTGTTTTTACATTTTTATAATGGGCGTTTAGGTTTAGTGATGGAGGTGTAGTCATAATGTTACTGCATCATAACTAGCTGCCTTTATGGTAATTAAAGTCAACAGTGCCAGCGGTCCTATATATCCTGGAGGAAGTTCTGATGCTATGAAGACAGATTCATATTAGCATGTGCAAATAAGCTGATTTACCAGAGAAAGTGGAAGAGTGTGTACATGTGCAGCTGTATAAGTGTGTACTTGAGTTGTCATCATTGTACTTCTTTTCTTCTTGCGGGGTCTGCCTAAGTGTGTCTGTGTGAAAGAAATATGAAGAGAGAGATGACGCGAAGAAGACGATTGCTCTCTCACAAGGGTCTCTTCTCTATTCTCATTTTTGGGTCCATACTCTTCTGAAGCTTTTTGTTTCCCCTCCCCTCCACACACACACACACACACACACACACACACACACACAGACACAGGGAGCAAGACAATCATGTTACATTGTACCCACCTCAATATGAAATCACGTTGTTCAAAACAAGTCTTACAATGGAACTAAGTGCTGGGGGGGGGGGGCATCAGAAAAGAGAAGACAGGGGGGGGAAAAATAATTGTTAGGGCTCTCTATCATTATGGCGTTTTCATACCAAAAACCTATTATGATGTTTGCAGCATGATTACATGCTGTGGAGTAGGAATCTATCTGCCTGTGTGCAGTTGTGTGATATGTGTCTGTTTTTAGACGAGGTAATTAGAGGTAATTACAATGCGACCGTATCCACTGCCAGCTCTGCCTTGCTGTGTTTCAGCAGCTGTAGCGTGTGAAGCAAGAGATGATGTGTTCTGCTTTTTTTTTTTTCCTTCCCTTGTTTCTTTTATCAGGTATCTCTCCATGGTTACAACAAGCCACACCAGGCCGACCCTCACTTTGCAAAAGATTTGGGATTTTTGTTTCCCTATATACTGAGAAATGAGGTCTTTTCTGTTTCTTTTCTTTTCACCAGCATGAGCTGACTTCAAAACAAAATCGTCTCATCAACTCAAAAAAAAAATGGTAATCCCTTTTGTCCATAGTAAAACATCACCCATAATGCACTGGGACTGCTATTTGTTTTAAGCTTGTTGCTTTTAAAATGAACTTTCAGAAAAAACACGTAATACTGGATCATATATCTTCAACTAAGAAACAAACAACATGGAAATAATGTGGCATCACAAGAGGCATGTTCAAAGTTGATTATGGTCTGAAGTTAGTGTGAGGTTGTTTTCATCCCCATCTAAAGAAGAACACAGCTTATATGTAGCAAGTCTAATGTGAAATGCCAGGTACCCCCAGCACCAGCTTACTAAATCTCTTTGTGTCTCTATCACTTCTTAATGTAAAGGGAGAACCCGCATGCTGGGATGAAATGCTTTTTCTAGCCTGAAGCACAACTTTATACTTTTGAACAGCTTGTAGAGGAATACTGTAAACAGCACTGCACTTGAAATGAGTTTGCTGAATAAATAATATATTACAAACATCAGTGTTCATAAGTAATGAACTGCTGAAGTTTCTAGCAGCTCTTTTGAAGAGCTACTGTTTTTTTTTTTTCAATTAATTTATTTATTTCTTTTTAACCCAAACCCAGCACTGAATGATTTATCCGTCTCATTCATTGGTGCTGAGGAGTTTGTGTGGATATGTGGTTTCTTGTGTTTAGTGGTGCCTCTTTAGACATCCTTGATGAAAACTAGTTTTTAGTTAAATTCCTCAGATGTTAAGTCCTTGTGTTGCTTTTTTTTTGGGATGTGTCATGAAAAGACCTACATTTGATAAAATGCAGGAGGAGGGAGGAGTCGCCAAATAATGAAGAAGAATAAGGAAAGTTGAGGGAATTGCCTTAAAAAAGGAAACTTTAGACGGATCTCTGTAGAGCTACTCAAGCCAGTTGTTCCTGTTTGATGATAACTGAGTGATAAAATGATACAGCTTGTCACTTGGCCTTGCCGACATTTTAAATTTAATGACATTGAGATAAAAATACATAAAGTCAACGTCAGCTTTATTGTCAAATCTGCTGTATGTGCTGGACATACAGAGAATCGAAATTGTGTTACTCTTCACTCCGCAACATATAACATATAACTAAAAACTTACTTACTTAAAACTTATAACTAATAAACTTAGTGTGTTCACATTGCACAGCTGTGGAAGAAATGCACTGCAATAAAACACAATATGTTCACTGAAACAAAAACGTATTTTTAAATTTGGAAATGTTTTTACTTTAATGAGAAATATAAATTTAGGTTCTGAGGCCGCTGTGTTGTTAAGAAGAGCTGTTGCTAAGGAGGTCGGCAGGTAGATAGGCTTCTATCAATTTTAATTTCTAGAAAAAACAAAAACGTTAAGCAGAGAAGTCATTTGTTTAAGTCGATACAAAGAGATTTATTTCTCTAGACCCTAAAAAGCATATAAAAAAATTAATACTGTTAATCTTTACTTTAGCTAACAGGACTGAATAACAAACGTCTTTGGATTCTGTTTGGGGACAGAAACCGCCTCTGCCTTCTCCCAATCATCCTGTCTTCAAGCTTAGAATATAGACATAGCTGCTGGTGAGATGTCATGTTGCAAGGCAAAAATGTACGTTCTTCACAAGGTAATCAGATTACAGACCCATTCTTACGTCTGTGTGTTAACACAGGATGATTTTGATTTTTGCACATGTTTTATTTAACACTGGGCAAACAGCAGCACAATCTACTGTTATTACTGTTCAGATCAATGACTTTTTGTTGCCATGTAGGACCACTAATCATCACAACATTTCAACATGCAAAACATGCAGGTCCTTCTCAGATCTTTGGGTTTAAGTTGATTCCACTTTGGTTTAGTGTTTCCAGTGTCTGTTCCAGCTTCAACCAGCTATTCACTGATGGAATATCATATTAACACTCAATGAGCTATATAGATCAGCCTTATTCTTATTGGAGCGACATTCTCTCAAATGTTGCAGACATCTGACTTATATACACACTTTTCCCTAATTCAAGCTGAAGTATTTGGAGTGGTGTTTGAAACGTTAGGATGGCGACCGGAATTTAATTATTCTGGCTGCACAGCATGACTTTTCTAATGGCTGACCCAGCAGCAGGCTGCAGATTATTAAAGCCTCAAAATTATAAATAAACCATAACTACTGCTTGAATTGCATTAATCAGACTCTCCATTAAAAGCAGTTTAACTCCATTATAGGAGAACGTCTCATAACAACAACAACAGATTCCCTCCTAATCTCCTCTTTCTAAACAGTGCACAGCAGGGTTAAAACTAACTAAGCTTATAAAACATCTTCAGAGATTTCAAAATATAGCGCATAAAACAACCCCAGAAGGATTAAAATTGAAGGATTGGTAGGACCTTGGGGCCATCTGAAATCTCTGTGCAAAGAGAGGCATACCAAATGTCTGCGGTTCTCCTATCACTCCTGTCAATCTGTAATGGCTGTCCACTGATGTACAAGTGCTATGAAAAGAGCTCTCAAAGGACCGCCTGTCCTTAAATTATGTATTTATCACCAGAAAACTACACTTTATGACTTTATCTTGAATAATTAACAGCAATGAATATCATTTGTCTTCCACTGGGAATTGTTGGCCTGTTTTAAATGTAAACATTCAACCAGATAAAAGCGATTGTAAAAGGCCAGTCAAAGACAGAGAGAATACCAAATCCTTAAATGGGTGCTATTTACACTTACAGAGCGGCACCGAAGCTACATGCACAGTTGAGGCTATAGATTAAACTAAATATTCTGCTACTTTAAATGACATCTGTAAAATGATTGACAGCGCTGTATATGCACTACATGTCAAAGGAGAATTCTGACAGACATTCATCAACCTGACATTTTTCTGAGACAAGCCTAAAAAAGCCACAGATGTGAATTATTCTATGCGTACGGACACACATGCACCGAACTATGAAACTTTATTTCAGTAAAAATGTGAAATCTAGAGTACATTTTGTTCTTCTAAGTGTTTTGTTCTTGTTATGTAACATACATTCATACACACTGCACTCGTTGTGTTGTCGCCAGCCAATGCTTTAAAGTTTGTCTGCTTTCTCGAAACTTCATGTTAGACATTAGTCAGGTGACTGTGGCTCAGGTGGTGGAGTGAGCTGTCCACAAATCACACGGATGGCCCCTCTATGCGCTTTTGTATCTGGGAGCAAAACATTGTGTCACAGAGCAAGTCTGAGGCCGTTCACTTCTCATTTCTTCATGCTTTTGAAGGCTATTTCCCAGGTAGCCAAACACTAGCATCTCCAATAGCTGCATACATTTGGCACAATGAGGTAGACAGCTGACCAATGATACATTAGCACACACCTGATGCTCAAAGCCAAAGTTGGCTGAAAAGTAGTCACTAACTCCAGCTGGTGTTGATCCAAATTTTAGGGCAGGTGTGTATCTTGCCAAATCTAGTAATCCATGTACATGCCCTGGTTAGTGTACTAAGTGCAAGAACATAATGGAGTGAACAACACTCAAACCTCAAGTGGCCTCTGAGAGAGCAGCAGTTCTCGGCACTTCTGTGTTTGCTTCATTTCACAGCTCCAGTGGTTTCCACTTTAAAGGTGTTGTCACTACTTTTAAGGCACGGTAGGAATGGTCTTCCTGTTGTTCGTAGGCTTTAAATTTGTAAATATATATCAATGGTAGCATTTGCCAAAATCAAAATATTGCAGGCTTTGTGGTGTGGATACTGTAAGACTCACTAAATTGTTACAAAAGCCAAATAGAAATGCTGCACTACCACATGATTTTCATTATTTAGGTTTTCACTGGCATGCCTCTGCAGTGGACTAGAGAATAACTTGTTACAGCTCAATTCACATTTAATTTTGGATGGTTTCTTTCTGGAACTTTCTCAAGGCAAATACCTTGCAGAGTTACTGTACAACTTAAATTAGCCATGAACGTATAAATGGAACTGAAAGCCAAGCCCAAGACTGATAAAGTGCCTCGCTTCGAGCCCACCCATACACAGACACTATAACACATTGGGACAGGACAGTGGGAGCTTCTCTTCCTAATTAATTCCCATTTTCATCCCAGATCTGATTGCAGGAAAAGAGGGATGTGAGAAACGCTGCCCTCTTCAATGAGCTTAATCGACCGCATTCCTACAATCTCATTTAAGCCCGGCTCCTTGCCCATGAATTAAACTATTACAAAACCTGCTTGAACCTAACTGGTGGCTGCTTAATCACAGTAAATCACTTTATCCTACATGTCAGAGAGACAGCATGTTGCAGAGGGGTGCAACTTGGGCCCATGTATGATAGTATGTTGGGACTGTGCATCCACACCATAGGTTGACGGCAACCATAAGATAACTGGATCATGTGGGGAAAAATATCAGAACTCTTGTCACATCCTCATTTTCCCTTTCTCCCTGTAGGGATACAGTGTTTATTGCCTGTTTTGGCCCGTTCTTGCTCATCGTCTCCCCCTTTCCTGCTCTCTGCCCGACGTCTTTGATGCCCCCCAGCGAGCTTTGTTTCAACAAAGCCTGTTAGCTGATCGTTCAATTTTCTGCTCTCCTCTTCACCCCACTCCTGCAACCCGTCGTCTCTTCCCATCTCCTCTCCTTGTCTCCCTCCGCTCGTGTTTCAGTTCTTCCTCGCAGTCGCGGAGCAAGAAGAGACAAATGACAGAGGGTAGCTGCTACTCTGATAAGCATGAAGGACAAGCATTGAAACCCGTCTTTGTTTGTCTCTGCCCTCTTCTCGCTGACTTGCTGTCAGTGATTCATGTGACACTTGGCTGCATGTTTTAGCTCCACAGTGTGGGTCGAAGGGTGGCTTATCTAAAAGCCTAATTACAATAAGGGCTCAGCTGATATTTTTTTAAATAAATACTAATAATACTTACAAGAGGCAGTCGGGCAGAGAGGTGATAACTCGGGGTATACGTTATATTAAAGGTTGAATTTAATTATAACTCAGGCCGTGGTCACCTTCTGTGGTCTTGTCACAGTTCACTAGGTGGCACACACCCACTTCACCTCAATTCGTGCTCGACTTAAGAGCAAAAGATTGTCAATAATGTTGCCAGATTGAGCAATTTAAGGCCTAAATTGGAAACTCTTGAGTTGCTTTGAGCGGGCAGGCACAAATTTGTTAACCAAGTTGTTATACAGACAGTTTCCACTTCCACTCCAAGAATATTTATCTCTGTTTCTAAACGTACATTGTCCTTTTACCAAATACCAATGGACGCTCCTGTCTGTATAAGTTACGTACTATGGCAGGCAGGGACAGCTGTCCATGCAACCCAGTTTACTCAATTTCTACTTTGTCTGGTGCCCCTTTGTTATTCAGTGGCAAGGACCAATTAGTGGTTTCTCTCTCACTGTGCCTACGCAAACAGAGAATCTAATAATGCCTTGGCAACAAGACACATTCTGTAGACCAATATGAAGGCCAGGTCAGCTGAGCTGTGGCAACAGCATTTGTGCCTCGTTGACGTCCTCCTCGTTCCATCATGAATGATGTATTAAGAGAGATGTCAGTGCAAAATAACCATTATTCGGCTGCTAGTAAACAAACATTCCCTGCTAGCTGTCAAATGTCAACAGACAGAATGGGTGGGAGTGGCCTACAGGGAGCTTTAAACTTTGGATTTATATTACAGATTAAATTTACAAAGTTGTACAGTTGGAGGTGACATTTAAAAGCAATATTTCTCAGATCATCCACTGGAGATGACTGTGGATGGTTCAAAAGAAGTGCCAGGTTTCACCCTATGCTATATACAACAATCACTTCTGTCTCGTTGTCCGCTTGCAGTTGGTTTTTGGCATTTAAACACAACCAGTTAAGGTTAGGCGATAAAAAAAGTAGGTAGGTAGTAAAGTCAAAAGTCTAGAGAGGATGGTAGTGTTCTTACAAAATGTAAAATTAAGATTCAAATGTGATTAGTGACAAGACAATTGGGATAATTATGGTGACTTTACAACGTACTTTTGTAATATGTTTTCACTCATGCATGCTTTTTAGAGGATCCTAAATAATGCTGTAAATAATGGCATGCTTGTGTACGAACACCTGTGGATATAAAGACTCTACCCAGGCAAAAACCGCACAGGGCTAAGGCTACGAGGCCTTTGGTTTGAAAATAGTTGGACTTATTATTTCACCGATTATTATTATTGAGCTGCAGGTTATTCGTTGTGTCATCACGTTCAAACAAAACACTGCATTTTTCAGCAGCAGTGTCGTCAATTTGCCAAGCATTAAAACAGCATAAAAGAACAATCGCTAACAGATGAACCTCTCAATCCCCTCAACACAATCACAATTCCACTGCGGCAGAAGAAACAAGTACATAAACTGATTATTGATGCGAGGGTGGAGGAGAGAGCGAAACAAGAGCATAAGCATCACATTGAGGTTCCCGACGTGCTGTATTTCCTTGTGTTTTCTTTGTGAAAGGCTATCATTAGGGAGCTCAGGAGAATCTAAGTCTAATTAGGCTGTTTAGTATGGAGCTGGGAGGACAAGGGCTAGACTGAGTCCAACTCTGCTGCTGCCTCTGAGCCCTCCGAGAGACAATTTTAATGAGCTCCAGGCTGTGTGTTTACTACAGGATCACTCTCCCTCCATCTTCCTCTTCTCTCTAACTCATTTCTCTCACCTGCTTCAGCTTTCCTTCCAGCTCTCTTACAGTGTCCATTATTCATAAAGAAACACAAGGATGCAAAAGTGCAATTCGCAGAAAAAGACACATCTACAGGCTTAAAACCCAATAAAGGCAACACCTGCACCACATAATGTAATCCAGCCCTTTGTGAAGCTTTATGATCAGCTGCTATTGAGACCAGCCACAAAAAACAAGTGGATTTCACACCTTTCTGACACAATCCCAACTCAAATTAAACATCATAAGCTCCAAGTGCTGCTATTGAATTGCCATATATCGTACACAATGTTTTATATCCTCTCTTGCTATGCAGAAACTTAATGCATCAACACACAACTTCTTCTCTTTCTACCACCCACAAGCACACTGCTAGATACACATACGCACGTCCTTCAGGCTTCCCTTCCCCACGCACCACTGGACCTACTCACTCCACTTTTCATTGGACTTTAATTTCCAGCAGCGATCGACCACATTTCAACACCGCGCTGCTGCTTCTCTCTATTTTATAAGCATGTGGTTTAAAAAAAAAAAAAGTCAAGCAGGCTCTGAAGCGGCAAGTGGGAAAAACTAATCATCTCTGCATTAATTAATGATAGTGGACCGGCTTTTTAGTGACTCTGGTTTTGGGGGGAGAGTGTTTAAAATGAAAGTAGAGAGAAAATAACTGAAAACAGCAGACTCTCTGGAGTCAAAGGGAGACGGTGTTAAACCAGGATCAGTTTGACCTTGGAGTTAGAAAGTGTGCTCAATGATTTATCATGGATATAGGTTTATGTCTATGGGCTCACCCCTGGAGATACATTGATACTGCTGTATACGTGAGTGTTGCTTCATGAGTTGAGTGAGGCAGGATGACTGAAAGAAGTGTTTCTGTGAGAGGATTTAGCCGTGGTCAGTCATGATGCTAAAGTGCTGGTCATAGTGTTGTATGTGTACAACTGTGCATATAGATCACATGAAGCTGAAAGCATAGGTGAACTACAGTATTTGAGAGACCTTGCAGCAGGGTTAAACAGATTTAATCCCAATCTGAAGAATTAATCTCTAAATATTTGCATTAGATTGGACAGCTGTCTTGAACAATTGCATACTATATCAAGGCCCTTCAAGGCCAATAAAGCCGCTTACTCCATATGTAATTAATATAAACACTGTTTAAACACTGTATATTTATCAACAGTTTTTGTATGTGCACAAAGAATTGCATTGTTTCAAAAGAAAAGTATTTTTGTGATACAGTGTAAATCTTTTTTTTGTGAAATCTAATGCTTTCATCCAAACACCATTAAAAAGGCGCCTAAAGTGGAACTGGTGGCCTTTCTAAAGAAAAACAACCATGGCGGGCCCCATCAAATCAACGTGCAAGGCCACCAGTGGGTGATAACACTAATTGACAGTTGGTTTGTTCCACTGTCTGAGCGCAATAGGTCACCTTGCCATCTCTGAAGGTAAAATGCTATTGGGAGCAGTAATATAATGACAGCCCTCAAAGCAGGTCTGCTGACCAGTGTTTCCTTCTCGGCCTTATATCAATTTTTTTCCCCTAGTTTTTTTACTCCTTCCTCTTACATCAACAACCCTCATCGATCACCCTAGTACATCCTTTTACTCTGAGGTACACTTGTTTTGTCCTCCACTTGAGCTGTCTCCACTTCTTTCTCTCCCTCTTTCACTTTCTGTTGACCTCCCTCTTTTCCTTCGTCCTTTGCTCCGTTCCCCTTCCACCCCTCGCCTCTTCTCTCACCGTTCTTTACATCCCTCCTCCCATCTCTTGATTCCCCCAGCTCCTTGTTATGGGCAGGCTCAGGTGGCTGAGGGAGGCTGAGATGGATGAGGTGTCGGCTAAAACGACGACCCAATGGCATCCTCAAAGCGCAGCACCAACGGCCAACATCCCGCCGTCCTGTCAGGTGCGACCGAGGCTTGTGACAGCTGTACACTGTAGTCCCTTTGCCTAATAGAACAGAGCATTGCTCCTGTAGTCTGAGATGGATTGTGCAGCCTGGAAATCACATCACCGTTTGCACTTGAAAGGTGAGCTTGTACTGTGTCGTTAATGGATGTCGGTGCTGTAATCTATTAGAGCATACTTAACAGTGCATATCACTCTTATGAAGTTTATATAAAACTTCATTAAATGTTTCACACTTTTCATTGTGGCGACTTGTCACAGGCAAACTGCTCTGAGTGCACTCTGTACAAGCATAGTTTTTTTTGTCATGAATTGGAAGGTGGGCTATTACTTAAAAAAAATCAATGCTCTCCTTGAGAATTCTTATCTTTGATGCATGCAGAGTGATAGATTAAAAGCCTTTATGTAAAAGTTTCGGCAGAAGCGACCTCTACTTTATAATTTAGATTGTCAAACCTCTTCCTCCCTGTTTGCCTAAATCAATTGGCAGCATTTTTACCCACTTCAATATTTTATAAAGCTCCTTGATACAAACATAAATAAAATCAATGTTCCATTTTCTACTGAAGTGCTTTTGGAGCGTTGCATTTTATTGCTAATTAGTGGCAGCAAAGAAAAAGAAAATGGGAAAAAAACACATTTCAGAATGAAGGGGGAAAGAAAACAATGTTGCCAACCCCTCTTCTAGAATGATGATGTTTAACCTCCCCAGAAACCGCTATACCACTGAACAGCTATTGATTTGCTAATTGCCTTCACTTTCAATTCTATTGTTCCTTAAGGTGGTATTTAACCCCTGTGACATGCCGTACTCACTGAGGGGAAAAAAACACACACTCAGCTTTCAAGGAGCAGAGTAGCGCAGACAAGGCCAGGCTGCAGTTCCAACCATAACCTCTACACCATTTAGGTTTTTCCGTCCTTACACCTACATATTGATAAAAAAAATATTCTGGCTGCAATTATCTGGGCTAGATAAAACATTCTAGTTGATGATGATCAGGCACAGGCTACCCAAATAAACCTCACATGGATCTGATCCAGCCACAACAAGAAGTCATTGATTTTGAGGTGGACTCCATTCACATCACATATGGATGCCTGTTCAGGGTCTAAAGCTTTACATTAAGTAATACAAAATAAGAGAAACTCTGCTTACAATCAGAAAGGAATTGTGTGTATTTTTAGCACATTTTATGCTTTGTTGCCCCACTTAAAAATATAATGTTTAAATGTGTACCTCAGCAGCATCTGCAATGTAGGAAATTGGCAGACTCCAGTTGATGAAGAAGAACAATAGAATTGTGATTGTCTGGTCCAGTTTTCCTCCAACATAATCCCCTTTCCATCTTATTTATTTCAGTATAAATGTATACTCAAAAAGGTCAAAACTGTTAATATAATTTAGGGGGATATGCTATACACGGCCAGATTAAGCTTTAACAAGATTCCCAGGGGTACATAATGGAAATTAGAAGGATTTTTATTTATTTTTCTTCACTGTGATGTAAAACCTTCAGTGCTCAATGTTTCAGATTTGTTCAAAACGAAAATTACCATACCAATCTCACACTGATGAAAGAGCGGGGGCGGTCTCCAGATAAAATTAAGATTGATCTTATTACAACAATTCATTTAGGGGCTAAGACTTAATCAATAGTAACTGTTTAGTACAAGGTTTTATTAGCCTACCGGCCATTCAGTGCCTTGTTCAGCACATCATTACATTTGCTGGCCCCTTTTGTCTGATCATACTTTACAGTTAGGTCACACTGGCGATCATTAAATGTGAGGCATGAATAAAGAATATGAAAACTAAAAGAATTCTCCAGGTATAAAGGCAGACAGTCAGGGGATCGTAGGCAGTCATGTAGTCTTTTACTTTGTGTGACTTAAGCTGTAGTTCTACTGCTGCTTGTCTCGGATGTTCGTCCTTTGCATTTATTCATTGTATGATTTAATATGTGCCTCTTTTTGTGGCCATGTGAAGTGATAGATGGGTGGGACAGTCACCCCTTTTTAACTCTACTAAAAAGAGGAGCGTCACATTGGAAATCATGGTTTAAGCTCTCAGCCCCACTCCTGCATGATTCTTTGTCTCTTCTTCCCACTGTGGCCTGTGTGAATATCTCATACATGATCCTTGTACTGAGCGGGCAGCACAGCAGCTAAGGGTATCTCTCACAGCCTCTCCACATGTGTGTGTGTGTGTGGAGTGTGTGTGCACTCACAAGAGAAAGACAGAGCGAGAGAGCGCAGGCCTGCTGCTCTGATCCTGTTGGCTTGAGATAGATCTGGAGCCTCATGCTACAGCTGGTGCGCTGGCAAGCTTTCCACTGCCAACTGTGTGTGTCTGTGTGTGCTCCAAGCTCCTCCACACAAAAAAACAAAACAAAACAAAAAAACACCTACTATTGTACCACTGTATTTTCACCAAAATGGACACAAAACCACCAAAGCATCAAATGTCTGAGGTCTGTCATCTCCACGGTGCAGTGATGCAGAACACTTGAAGGTGTATTTATTAACGTATTACTGTTCACACATAATCTCAAAACAAATGATGAAATAAAAAGTGTTTTTATCAATTGATTGGATATAAATAACAGTCTTTCCTTTCATTAAAAAACATGAATCGATGATAGTATGTGTGCATTTCCACAGTGCATGCATATATTAGCTGCTGGGATGACACAGTGGTTTTGTGTTCACATAATTCAATTTTATAAAGAAGCTATAATTTGGAGGTAGGAGCCTCTTTTCAGTCAGATCCACGATGAGAAGTTCGTCAGCAGTACTCTGGGGTGGAACTACATTTTTACTGTAAATTTAAATATTAATGACATAATAAAAATACTTAGAGCTGTTCCCGAGTCGTAAAACATTAGAGAGTGTGTGCCACAGAATGGCTTTTACTGCATCTGCTTCTTTTGCTTTCATGGATTTTCTAAATGATGCTTCCAAAGAAATTCAGCCACAAAAATCATTTCTGTTGTTATGAATCTGTCACCTGACATTCTCCACTCTTGTCTGTTCTTGAATATCCAGTATTCAAAAACAGATACCCGAATGTGTGTATAATTTTTCTGCCTAATTGCAGAGATCCATCCTCAAGTCTTTCCTGTAGTGGAATTAACTTAGTAAATTGGGTGATTAAACTTGAGGTGTTGAAGGAATGCCAACGCAGAACTGTCACAAGCAAGACTATGGCTGTGTCCCAATTCAGGGTCTGCATCCTTCGGAGGACGCAGCCTACGCGGTCTCAGGAGGCCGCGTCCTCCTGAGGATCCTCCGGAGGATCCTCCACCGTTGGTAAATGGGACGGTCTGGCCTTCAAATCACTTCCTGATTGTGGCGCGACGTCATAAATTTTGCCCCGGGAAAAACAAAAGCAGCGACAGCGACACAACACGGACTAGACAACAAGCGGGACAACAGTGTGGATTTAGACATTTGGAATTTTTTAATATATTTATTTGTTGTTGGAGGAAGAGGAGAGGCGGCTCCAGCAGCAGCAAAACCTGTGACGGCTCATTTTCTTCAGGCTGGGAGAGCGCAGTGGGGAGGTGACGGTAAGCTGCTGTTTAACCATATTATTGATCATAATTAATATACCGGTTACTGAGCAAACGCTAGATATATAACCAGTAGATAGACAAATATGATTAAATGTAATTTATATTTGATTCAATTGTAAGACTTGATACAGGGTCTGTTTGTAATTTTAATACTTTAAATAAATAGCTAAATGTGTAAGAACCCTGCAAATAACCCTGAAACCACTGCTTTAATGTGTCATTAAGCATCAGGTCTGTCACTGCACCAGAGAATTACTGCTGGGTGGAGGAGAGTGGGGCTCCCTGCAGGACCAGCTGTCTGTCCTGGAGGAGGTGTACTGACCATCATCACCTTTGGAGGGTGAGGATACATATTTTATAGCTTTTCATATTTTAAGCTGCGTTGGAAGCCGCTCTGTTGAAGTTATTATTTTTATTTTTGCCCTTTTTAAAAACATCTTTAGTAACATGGCAGCCGCCGATCGTCAGCTCTGCAAACCCTGATGGACGATGTGGTGGACAGAGGAGACAGACACCCCCCTCCCCCAGATGATGTCCCACTCACAGCCAGAGGACTCCAAGGTCTTCACTGTGGCATCATCCAGTCCAGAAGCACCAAGGACTCCTGCTCAGCCAAACATTTATATATATGTTCTTTGTGAATAGTATTTTCTGCTGATCTTTTATAAATAATAAACTGCACATTTTCATAATGCCCACTGGTAAATAGTTAGAAATGTTCAAACTGTGTCTTTGTAAATATTGTACATAACACAACACACACACAATAAATGATTTACTGTGGTCACTGAGAAGTTGTTCAAAAGTTTACTTAAATTATAAATAGGTGAAAACACATATGTAACAAGGTTAGAAGAGTTTAAGAACACAGAGACAAGAACGATTTAATATCATCCTTTAATTTAATAAGTAACATTTAAATAACACAGAACATAAAATCACTGCTGTCCACCATCCTCTCAATGAGCTGAGGTCTGTCCGTTCTTTCTCTCTCTCCCTCTCTCCTCTCCCTCTCTCTCCCTCTCCCTCCCTCTCCAGTCTCATCTCCTCCGTTATCAATTGTCAGGTTTCTTCTGTTTCTCTCTGCTCCTCCTTCAACAAAATGCCAACAGGCAGAATGACCGTTTGATATAATAACGATAATATTGCTCCTCACGTGAACTATACTTTATACTGTACTACAGTACACAGTCCAGAAACAACATTCAATAAAAACGTTTAGTTTACAGCGCCTCGTATCAACAGGACATCATGTTTGTAAATATGAAACTCATTTTTTTAATGCCACTGTCACTACTAGCATTTTAAAACTCTCGAACTAATGCTCTTTACTTACATTTAAATGTGAATTCGGCACTCCTGCCGGTGCCGCTGCCGCTCGCTTGGTCCGTCATCGTACTATTGGACAAAAAGTAGGCCCGCAAAGCATTGTGGGATATTTAAGGCCACGAAGGATGGTAGCGATGCGTCCTCCAAATTCAGGCAAAAGGAGGACGCATTTGGAGGACGCATTTGAAGGACCCTTCGACTTTTGGCGAATTGGGACAGCCTTCGCGCAGCTTTGTGACGTAAGCGGCCTTAAAATGCGCACTCCGAAGGATGCAGACCCTGAATTGGGACACAGCCTATACTAGCAGCTTCTGACACTTAAAAATCTCACTTGTTATACTCAACACGTTAATTTTGATGCATCATTGGTTCATATGGTGAATATTAGTCAGTGCCACTTATCTGTTCATTCCTCCATGATTTTGGCTGCTAGTATATCATTTTAAAAAATATTGTCAAGTTCATATAATGGTGCATCTACAGTGTTTATATCATTTTGTGTAATATTATTTAAATCGCCATAGGACTTACAGTACAGTATAGAAAATACATCTCGGATTGGTTAAATCTCAGTGTTATTTCAAATCATGTTAGCAAGTGTTTTACTGGAAAATAATAATATAATTTAATATATATATATATATATAATATTATAATTATAAAATATACAGTCTGGGAAATAATAATAGCAACATTGCTGGCTAATCTACTCAGCTAATGCTAACTGCTGCTTTTTGTGATTAATAATGAATTAGTAGTGACTGTCTGTCATAAAAATGGCTTCTACCCAACAACAGTACAGTGGTAGTGGTACCCATGTTTTTGCAAGTACCTTGCAAAAATAATCATGAACAATGGCTTTCATTAAGTCTTGATCATTTCCATTCTTCTCTTTAACCTTTAGAAGTAGCCTATTTATAATCCAGGTAATTATAATGCATTCAGTGTTGTCACAGAGTACAAACAGAAGACTGTGATTTGTGTCACACCACTGTGTATGTTACCAAAAATAGTAAGCGTGTTTAAAAAAAAATAATAAATCTTCACAAAGCTACAAGCATTGCTTTATGAGAAGCTGTATGAAAATCTCCTGTAATTAAATGTGTAAAATCTCAGTTCATTCACTATAAGAAGTGTATTCAAACCAACAGTTTATAGCAGCTTTTACTACCTAAAAACCTTATAAACTTATAGTTGATACAAATAGAGAGCTTTGTAGTAGAGTATCAAGCCTTCATGTTGTGTTGTAGCCATCCAACCTTGCAAGTGTTTCAATTGGGTTAAATCATTTTCCTTTTAAACCACTGTAAAAAATAGTCCTGGGCAGCCCCAGTGTGCCATTCTTTCACATGTCTAGTCATAATCAGGGTGAAGGCCCAGGGGGAAACCGTGTTGATCTGTAACCCTGGTTATTCCACTCAGACCTTCACCCACCTCCCACTAGCATTCAACTGGAAACCTCAATGCACCAGTGTAATTATGGCCAAACAAGTCCCATATGTACACACAGGACCAACCAGTCAGCCACAAATGAGTACACACACACACACACACACAAAAGAATCTGCAGATGAACACATATGAAGGTTTATACACAAACACCTTGTAGACGAACCCACAAACACACCCCATTTGGAGGGTGTAATGGCATGCTAATCAATGCAAAGCCCTTGATGTAGAGGAGCAGATGGCCTGAGGATGAGCAGCACAGGGCTGACAGGTACATACCTCTCCTACTGTCTTTACATTTTCTCTCTGTTTTTTTCTTTCTTTGTGACACTCCTCACATTTCCCCCTCATATCTCTCTTTTTCTCTGAACTTCATTCTCTCGCTCTCTCTGCCAATATTTCCCTCCTCTAATCTCACTATTTCGCCCTCTTTCATCACCAGGCCGTTTCACTTGACTCTTTTTCTTTCTTCGTTCCACAGAGTTGATATGAATAATCAACGGCGTGCGAGGAGCGGCTGCAACGCTGCTTTGCCTCTGAAGTAGTAAACACTAAAATGATGTCTGATGTCTAGAGGGCAGCTCTTTGGAAATCCAAACTAGAAATGAAGAAATTGTAAAGGCAACAAAAAAAAAATAAAATAAATAATGTTTAAAAAAGACATTTCAATCTGCGAGCAGAATTTTTAAAATAAACGTAGAATAAAACAGACTTTTATGCACAGGTGTTGTGTTATAGAGCGCTATACATGTTTGTAGGCTACGTAACACATTAACTATGACTCATAACATATAATAAAGTTGTCAGTATCTCATCACTCTCTGTGTGCAAGGGATGTTTGTGTGCAAGCCTTCACTCACATTTGCCCTTTAAAGCCATGACATTTCAGCTTACAACTACCAAATTAGTGGCCCTCATTCACTTTTTAATAAGAGAACACACCTCAACATGTATGATTCACTTTTTCCCACCACAGAAGTAACATTTCTTCCCCGACTTCTGACTGAAACCCTGTAATGAATCACTGGTGGCTGACCGATGAATCACTGGCAGCTGTGAAAAGAGAACTGTGTGAGTCAACTGATTATTTACATATGACACTTACAAAGTTGTGCCTGTTTGGTGGCTCCTGCTCATTAAAACAACAACAAAAAAAGCAGTATCCCACACACAGATCCTCCACGGTGTCAGAATTCATCACAGATTCTGTCCCGTTGTCTTTCTGTCCAATCATTCAGTAACGCTCAGCGCTTTCCTGAAGAGCCAATGCAGCAGCAACCAAGTAATTATTCACGAGAATGATGCAATTATTCCAAATAAGCACAGAATGTTGCATTATGTGGTGTAAATACAGAAAAAATAACTTCATATATAATGCACAAGGCCAATAGCTCAACTATGAATCAGGCCTGTAGCTGCACTGCAAGTCCTGGCTAAGACTTAAAACCAGTCACAGTGTTGGTATAATGGTTTATTAAAATACATTGCTTGCCCCATAAAGCCCTCACAGTAGTGCAGGACATCTGTTCAGTTGCACCCTGGACCCATTGCGCCATGACATCACCTCTCTCTATGCCTTTCTGTCTAGTTTCAGTAACCTCTTGCTTTGGTTCTTGTATGTAGCCCGTGCATCTTTGTCACCTTGCAAAGCAGCTGGATAACCATCGTTTTGGTGAGTCAGACCGATCACCATCCTTATGTGAAGCATCCTCAGCTGAACAGTTGATGATAAGAACAGCAGAATATTTTTATTTATCTATTTATTTATTTATTTCCCAAAGACAGTTTCCAAGGACAAGTTCTCAAAATGTTTGTCACCATCTGGTGTGTCAGCTTAGCATCTTTTAGCACATTTTCATTGTTATTTTTCAACAAGTAACACTCGAAACCTTTCATCTGTCTCAATGCGTTGCAAAATTGTAAAAAAAAGTCAAGGAAATGAATTAGGTTTGAATTGAATTTGTATTCCTTTTCTATATATTTGCTCTTTACTACTTTTTTCAGTAGGAGGTGAGTGTGTGTGAATGTGTATTTATTATTGGTGGAAGCAGGTCGGCACAGCTTAGCTGCAGGACAGCCCTCAGGCATCGACTCTGACGACCACACACACCACATGCAACACACATGAGATAAATCTTAGCATGATCACCGGACACACACACACACTCTTTGCAACACACGCACCAGCTACTAGATAGAGCCACTCCATTATTCAGCAATCTGCCAACAGGGCCGCGAATGAAAAAGAAGGAGATGAAGAGATCGACTCAGACACGATGACAGGCAACTTGTTTGTTTGCCAAATAATTAAGGAGACATCAGTCTCTGTCGGAGCTCCGATTCTAAAGACCGGGAACGCAGGCAGAAAGAGTTGTAATGATGCTGACGGTTGTGCTGTTTATTCTGTCATTCATGTAGATTTAATCTTACTGAGAATCATGGGAGCAGGACAGCAGACTCTTTCATTACAAACAAGCTTTTATTGCCTTACATGTGAGCTGAATAGACTATGACTGAAAGAGAAGAGTATTTGCTCACCTTCTGTTCAGGCAGTGAAGTTGCCTCTCTTTGGGTTAGTTTTCCACTAAATTTGTTTTAACAAATCTAAGTCTTAACAAAATGTTTTCTGAGTGGTTATGACGATGTGCAGTGAGACGATACCTTACATGTATGAAAGGACTTTGTGGACATCACTCAGGGAGAAAAGTAGAGTCCCGACCATTACATCAAAGACGAGGCTGTAAAGCACAGGGCTCTTTCACACAATCTAAAAAACACCTAACAACAAACGGGGAGTGAAAGGAATTTAATAAGTTGCACTACATCAATATTACAAAGATTTAGCTGGTAATTCATCTTTTAGATACTTTGGATTACTTTAGCATTGCTGCAACACTGAATGAATACAGCACAATAGTATGCTACGTAAAATGAACCCAGAAATCCCTCTGAATCAGTGTCTTACTTCACTTAACTTTTTATTTTCCACAGAGAAAAAACTAGTAAACAGTGACCATGCACTTGAGGCAGCAACTTTGTACATCTGGTGCCCACCTGTGGTCAAATGCATGTAAGGTGTTGTTCAGGGACAGAACTTGTCACCATTGTAACAGATGCAACAGTTTTGTCTCATATAAGTTGTTAAATTGTTAAAGTCAACCAGTGATCACCTTACACCAATGCTCAACTCTGAGCAGAAAGGAACTAGGGATGTCCTGATCTGTTTTTTTTGCCCTCGAGTCATTTGATTTTGAGTATCTGCCGCTACCAAGTCCTGATCCGATACTTTTAGGGTTCTCTACAAAGGCGAATGGCAGGTCACTCATTGTGCTCGTGTGTGTGTGAGTGAGCACTTGCTCTGACTACTCATCACAGCTGCATCAACTGCCCGTTTTCACGGGTACAATACTTTGTCAGGCTGCCCGAAACACATTGCTGCAGACTGTCAATACTTCCGTTTAAACTGATACATTTCATCCCAGTCTCTCACCCACCCAAAGCAACAATCATGCTTCTACACTACAACGCAGAGAGTCATCCGCCGAAACACGTTAACAGCCCTAATATATATATCCGTGTCCTGATCTGGAGGTAATGTCCGATCGATTTTGAAACCATGTCATCGGGCCCGATTTCTGATCACGTGATCGGATCGGGACATCCCTAAATAGAACATCAGTAAATAATAAACTTCATGTTATGTTCATGTTCATAACAAAACTTTCCATTCTCTAATTGCCTACTAGCTATACCACCATCTCATTATAACTCCCAGTTAAGGTAACCATTGTGAAGTGAATCAATCCTCAATATCAGTTTTTCTCATCAATGCTCAGAGGCAAAAAATGACCAAATATCTCAACAATCCCTTTCTTAGTTTGAGCAATGTAACTCTCAGAGCCCTCTTCAATTGTGCCAAACAGAGAGTTTGGAATGACTAAAAACAAGAAGCTGAATGAAAAGGATGGAGGGACGACAGTGTGTGCTTCTTTATATCAAAGCGTATATGCTAATCAGCTGGCTGGTAATGTGAGGTTGAGCTGCTAGAGGCTCTGTGGGTATTTGGACCACATCGCTCCACTGTCCTGGCCAGGTAAGGCATTCTGCCAGCACCAGGCTCGCTGCCAAGCTGGATTGGAGATGCAAGTGCCAGAGCACCGGCGCTAGCCACCAGCTTCGGTCACCACATTAACCTGTGGAGGCTGCTGTGGAAGAACACACACTGCACAGGAAAATGCAAACAATTCATAACAAATCTGAAGAGCCTGAAATACACATGCTGTGTTCCAGAGTGTGTTTAACTGCAATGTAATACACAGTTTTATAATGAAATAATAGATAAAGTACCACATTTAAAAACCTCATTGTAATTAATATGAGAAATGCTATTGTGAAAACTCAGCTATTGCTGGTGAGAAGGATGTTTACTATACCTTCCAGCTCCATGACCGCCACAACCCTATTTTTGTATGCAGACATCCAACTACTATGCTTAATACCAGTGCAAATAAATGTTGGCAGACAGTTGTACAGTGTTCTTATTATAATCATGCTATAAGTTTAGACATCCCTGGGCTGTTTGAGCATACTGGTAGTTTTTTTTTTTTTTTTTGAGTGCGTCCAAACATAGCTCCCACACAGGCGGTTTTTAATACACATACACAAATCAATGTTTTTCTTAGGGTATTTATTGTAGTCACTGAATTCTTTGCTTTTTGTGTAGTCTTATGTGAGCGTGATGAAGATTGCAGGTTGTAAAACCAAAACAGTGAGCTGAAGGATGCTAAAATATGCCAATGGCAACCTAAAATGGTGACTGCACAACAGGTTTTCCTTGTAAGATGTGTCTAATGTCATGGATCTGTGTGTTTAAGATTATATGTAACCTAACCCCTTACCCTGTTTTAATACCTAAGCTTAGCCAGTAGTTTTTTGAGCCAAATCCAAAAGCAAAGCAAAACTTAACCATAGATGACAAAAAGCAACAGCCTGTGTAGTTATAGGGACCCTGGACTCTTTATTATCAAACTGTATCCTTAATACATCAATAACCACATTAAATATTACATTTCTAAACCTTGAAATTTTTTGCACTCGTCCACTCTGGGACAGAAATCCAATATTTTCCAATACTGGGATCGTATGAGAAAATGTATGAGAAAATGAACTCTCTCTGCTGGCAATTAGATTAGTTTGCTTGCTGTAATTGATTAACATGTCAGACACATATCATTCAACTTGAACATTGCTGCATATGATTGGTTAAAAAAAGCACTAGGCCAAGGATAGATCATTGGGGAACACCACAGTTTAAGTTACTTGTAGAGAGGCATTAGTTGATTCTGCTGGAGAGATGTAAGCTATGTTACGGCAGCTCTCCAGTGTGGCTGACCTAAGACGGACCAGTCATCTTAGCAACCTTGACACTGCTGCAGGTTTTAAATTACGCCTATAATTTATTTAACCTGCTCTTTTGGCCCATGTACTAAATGAATTGTGTTGAGATCACTCTGTTGTTTGAGTGGTATTAGTGGAGGCAGGTTACTTCTTTGCCAGACCACCAAATGGGCCAGCAGAGAGTACTGAATGTCGCTTACTCTTTATTGTTGAAATGCATGTGGGTGGAATGAAGTGTGCAGTGAACTGAAGGCAAGAAAACAGCAAAAGGGTTATTATTATTCCACAGAGTACCTATTGCAGATAGATATTTGATTACATATACACTGTTAACTCTGTAGCAGGGTTACACTGATTATACTATAAACAAGGTTGTCATTGTTTATGCTAAAAATATCGTAAGGATTAAATGATCTTTTTCTCCCTTCCTAGGTTTTTATTTGTAGCTTTGTGTTGTTTTTCTCTCTGCCTTTATACCTGGTCATCACTTCTTTTCTTTCACTTTATGGTGCTTCTCTTTCTTTAAAGCTTTCCGTCCCTTAACCAAACAGTCGTAACTCTGTAATTGGATATGCTGAGACTCTTAATGAAGCAGCTGACGGCCCTCTGGCTGTCCTGTCGTCTCCGGCTATAAAGAAATGTGCTGACAGTGTAACATAGAAGTTGCGGGGTAACTTTTGCGAGGGGTGCCGTTAAACTTCTGATGTAATTCATCCAGCTGGCGAACTGCAGTTCTGTGTGTGTGTGTGTGTCACTGTGTTCTTTTTTTCTGTGACTGTGTGGGTGTAACTTGCATGGAAACACATGTGAATGTCCACCTCTCATCAGTGATGAGCTCTCATCTTCAAGGCTGTTAACTGTCATGTTTCCATGTTAAGTTAAAGGACAACATCCTGCTCTGTGATGTAAAAGAAATACAGCCTTTCATGTACAAGGGAACCTTTTCAAAACTCATTAGAATGTGTCAAGTGTATTGTCATCAAGCTTTAAAGTGCTCCCTCAATGCTGACATTTTGAGACCCGTGGTTTACACCTGACAGCATCAATGTGAAAGCCTTGGCAGTGACTCACAGTTAGACTTACAGTTAATTAAAATTCTAATTAATGTGAATCAAATTGGCAGTAGTGGCAGTTGCCAGCCCTGTCAGCTTGTTAAGGCTTATTGCAGTCATGTTACATATGCCTTGTTTCAAAAGTACTATATATACATATCTGTTTTTGCTGCCACGTGTACAAGCAAACAGGAGTTCTAATAAAGGCCTTATTTATAAAGCAGTGCATTGGATGTAGCAAACAGCATTTCAAGTAAAAATAGGATTTGATGTTCACATGGAGTCATTTGACCGTTCTTCAAAGATCATCCACCCCCCCTCCTGTGGCTTACACACACATATGGGTGCATGCTGTGACTGTTTCATCTAGACCTCATTTTTTTGTAAGAAAAAAAAAGCATGTTTGCCTGGGGTTTATCAACCAAACTAGCATCTTTAGCTAGTTTGTTAGCTAGCTGCTTATAGCTGTGCAACCATAAGCACCTAAACAATGGAGCAAATGCATCCCCGTTATTCATTTAGGCGAACAAAGTTACTGTCTTTCTCCCTGTTTTTTTTTTTTTTTTTTAATAAAAATAAACTCTATTGGTTTAACTCTTAACATTTTTTGAAACTAATTAAAAAATATTAACCTGTCAATCAATCTGCACAGGAGTCAGGAGACTGTTTAGACAGATGAGAAACATGCTTAACATAAATGAATGCATGACTGAACCTAATGTGAGATTCAGAAAGAGAATCAACAACCTTTTAAAAACCCCATTATGTCTGTTTATGTGTCCAGGTACACTCATATTCTGCCACTGTACATGCCCTAAACTTACTGTTTACAAATGGCCAAGACGAAGTCCTGGAAAAGGCTGATCTTACATGTGAGTTGGAGGCTAGAAAGTGAAGTGCTTCTATCACCTCCTCCAAGTTCTAGTGCTACACGTGGTTGTTTGTAATAAGGATATGGAGTCCAAGTGCAAGTGTGTGCAAGTGCATGAGAGCTGGCTGGCTTTTTTCAGACTTTGTGGGAATTTACAGACTCCATATGTGCAGGTGATAAAGATGTGTCCAAGTCATATGTAACTGTGTATGCAGAGATGACATTTAAAACTCCTCTTTAATCAGAATCATAAATACTTTATTAATCCCAGGGGCTTACATTCCAGGTGCTCCATGCATGATATAATAATATGATAGATATGTATACATGATACATGATAATGAAATAATAACAGGTTAGAAATATAAAATAAGGTATATATGTATATATTGAAGTCAAACAAATGGTAGTCATATATAATACAACATCCGCATAGTGTAAGCAATAAATTATAACAGTACTACAATAACATCCAATATGGATCTAATTAATGTATTGACTATTGTTAGAGCAGACTGTCTGATCTCAGAGGGAGGAGTTGTACAGTTTGGTGCCCACAGGAAGGAATGACCTCCTGTGGCGCTCAGTGGTGCATCTAGAATGGATCAGTCTGGCACTGAACGTACTCCTGCACTTCAGCAGCACGTTGTGGAGTGGATGGAAGCTGTTCTTCAGGATACCCTGCAGCTTAGACAGCATCCTTCTGTCTGACACTGCTGTCAGGGAGTCCAGCTCCACCCCCACAACATCACTGGCTCTTCTGATGAGTTTATTGAGTCTGTTTGTGTCCCCAGCTCTCATTCTGTTGCCCCAGCACATGACGGCAAACAAAATGGCACTGGCAACCACAGACCCATAAAACATCCCTAGCATAGTCCGACAGATGTTAAAGGACTGGAACCTCCTCAGAAAATCGAGGTGGCTCTGGCCCTTCTTGTAGAGCACTTCAGTGTTCTTAGTCCAAAGTTGATTGTCCAAAAACACTGAAGTCATTGGTGTAGAGGGTGAGGAGAAAGGGAGAGAGGACTGTCCCTTGTGGGGCCCCGGTGCTGCTGACCACTGTGTCTGACACACACCACTGCAGACGCACATACTGGTGGTCTACCATTTAAATAGTCAGCAATCCATGACACAAAGGATGAAACAATGAGCAGAATTTGAATTGAGATTTCACCTTAGTGAGTGTAGCAGATTGCTGGCCATAAGAAAGTGTGTGTGTGTGAGGCAGATGCTTTATGGGGAAGGTGTCTGCAGACCCCTGACTGGGGAGTCCGGCCCTGAGCCTTCAGTGTTAATTGGCTTGATTACACAGCCACAGTGGGGGAAGGATTGGTAAAGAGTCTGCTCCATTTATCCACTGATGACCCAACCCATCAACTGGCTTTACAGATTCAAATATGATGTTCAATACAAATAATGTAGAGATACAGGGTTCCTTTATTTTAGCTGCATCATTTTAGGCTGAAAATATGATATATGATTGGTTGGGAAACACTGCTGGAGACACAAACACTAAAAAACCTTAATGCTGGCTTTGATAGAGAAAGGTGCATCACAGTCTGCTTCATCTGGGGCCCCATAGCTGTAGGCAGTGCTGAAGGCACGTCACAGTGGTCATGTGAGCATCAGAACTGGAGCAGGAGATGAATGGATGGTGGTCTGTGCCTTGAAGATGAGAGGCGAGCTTCTTAGAAAATATGGGTCCTAGCTTTCATGTTCTGCCTAAACATTGACTAATCAGAGACCACGTGCCTCCCTTCATGGAATTAGATTTCAGTGTTATGGCAAGTTATGGTATATTCCCATTTCACATTGTAATAAAAAAAGTCACATTTGGTATTGACCTATATGTAGCATGTACTGTATATAGTATAGACTGCACTAGTTTTTCAGACTTATTTATACCCTTTGTCTTTGCTCCATCAAAGAAGTCTCCCCACAGACATCATTATAAAGTTGGGTAAAGGGAAACCACCACACAGAAATATGAAGACAGAGGAGCAAATGTAGCATAAAGAACCGTTTCTTATGTGGATGTCACAGGTCTGGTGCCCTGATTCTGGAAAAACCAAGCAAAACTTTGATACCTGCTGCAGACAGACATTACAAAGTCACATTATTTTAGTACATGTGTGTCATTAATAACAGGAAAAAATGGAAAAAAATGTAGATCATTATCAAATCACAGAACCTTGTTTTTAGTAAAATAAGAGCCAGGCCTTTGTAGAGAGAACTTAGGATCACTCAAATCACTGTCCTTTAATTTGAAAATCACTACGGTCGACTGCAAGCAAACTTTAGCAGTTGAGTGTGATTTTTTTTTTTTCACACAAAGGTAAGCAGGCTGCTCATGAATGCTTAATGATTGTGCCTAATGATTCTGATAATAACAGGCAGGGGGGTGGTGAATTACACAGAATTAGCACAAACAATTAGCTCTAAAATACTGCAGCTCACTGGGACGATGAGAATGTCGTGCGTGCTCACGCAGTGGTTTCTTACCGTTTTCTCCTGCTGTCAGGTAGAATTCACACAAGGACCCTTCAGAGCCTTGACCCAGGAAGCATGCTAATCATATCTCATTTTACAAGCCATCAGCAGAGGAACAAGGCTTTGTGTACCCTCGCACATACTTGGCATTTCCTTCCTTCCTACTCATTTTTCTTCATGCTCTGGAAATAGTACAGCTGTGGTTGCAGTCAGTCAGTCAGTTAATTAGTGGGATGAGTTGACGAGGTTAAAGTATGACTGAAAGGCCTGTATCTCTCCGTGTGGATTTCCTTAATGAAAGACTCGCAAATGTATCATTTTCAGCTAAATATAAGGATTTTAATGCACACATGCATTAATGACATCTATTCTGTTGTGTTATCCTGCATTTTTTAGTACTTAAAAGCAACAAACCAACCAGCTTAGCAAGGCTAAGTTAAAGCTAGCTGATGAACCATCCCTAAATTCCATCATTCATGGTTGCCATGGTCACATTTCAGAAACTAACCAACTGTCATATTCACTCACATAGAACAATATTCTGCTAGTGTTAAAAATTAACATTTCATTTATCAATTTAATCCATTAAAAAATAAATGTATTAGCTGTTAAGTGACAGTCTAACTAAAACTTTTTAAATATACTTTCTTTTTTTTTTCAAGTCCTCATCTCTATCCTCACATTCAGACCATCAACAGCAGCCACACAAAGGCCTCTCACTGTCTTTTGGCAATTAAAAAAATCTGCCAACACCTCCTTGTTATTCATTTGTCCATGTTCGAAACATTCGCTCAATGTCTGTCATAAGTGACCCTCCACATGCACACAGCGAGTCATTCAGGGGAAGAGAGGCATTCGAAGGGCAATGTCAAGTGCAGTCTCAAGGGTCAGACAATGTTGTGACAAGACCGAATGTTTTGTTCTCTGTTGGCCGCTCATATGTTTGGTTGATTTGAAGGGGAGTTGAGAATGAAATATCTGAAGTGATCATTATTTAAGGATACATTTGTATATTTTTAATTTAACTGTCATTAATGTTAATAGTAATGGTAAGCGTCTCTTTGTAGGTTCGATGACCCTTTTCAAGAAAGAAGCTTAAAGTGTTTCACACAAATGAAAATGCATGCACGTGTCTCAGATAATGGTAAAAATAAACTAAGTTTGAGCATTAAAGGACAGCATGTGGCGAAATTTAAAATGCTTATTAATTGTGCATCAGTGTGAACTATGGCGTATAGAGTGGCCGCCACATCTGTATCAGCAGCTGGTGAGGATAGTAGTGCAGAGCTGCTTCATATCGGTGCCTCGCGCTTATTTCTTTTGGATGGAGCTTCCGAGTACACACGGACATGGGAGTGCTGCATTTAAACTTAATGATCCCAAACAGGAAAAATAACCAAAGCTGGGGCAGTGAGATGGGCTGTTTTGTTGTTGAGACCATGCATTACACAGTTTATAGTACGTCTATTTGCACGTGTTACCAGACTTTAAAGCGTATGATAGACTGTTAGCAGCAAACAATGAGGCACTGAGCCAGGTGCATTATGGATGTCTTCTACCTTTTGGCATAGGAGGAAATATCAGAGGCTTTTTTTCTGTGTTTATTCAGTTTATCCAGGCAAATTTTGTTTTTTACCTTTTCACTGTACAAGTAGCATTTTTGGCAAGTAATTATACTACCAATGTATTAATTATCATGTTGTCCCTGTTTGTTGCACACTGGTTTAGGACTCATTTTTATGATAGGAATTCCAAATAAATTATTGGGTTCCCAGTTTTTTTTTTAAAGTAACACTGTGGAGCTGTGATATCACTTGTGAGCATGCATCCAAGCATCACAATGCTCATTGTTGCTGCACAATTCTGCCATCATGCAGGTAAATTTAAATTTGATGTAAATTGTGACGCACCAGTTCTCCACCATAGATATCATGGGTTGTTGATATTGTTTTTTTTTTCCTAATAAAATCAAATAATACTATAAAATACTAGTGTGTGTGTTACACTGGGTTCTGCGGCCCATCAGTGTCAGCAGGTTTGGATGTCCAGCTAAATTCATGATAGCAATTAGAGCTTTGGTGATGTATTTCTCTACAAGACTGCATCCCTTGATGTTAGCCTACAGGGATAATAACTCTCAAAGTGTTAGCATTTTCCTAATTGTATTATTTCCAACATTCTACCTTCCGTCTGCCATCTCTTCCCCCTTCTTCTGCTCCTTTCCTTTCCTCCCCTCCCAAATGAGAAGGGGTGATGGACTCCTCCATTACATGAACGCTATCAAGGGAGTGGTTAATGAGAACAGATAAAGCTCTCCCTATCAGTTAGCTGACCCATTATCGTTCCTTATTGTGGCAAAATCTCATTTGACTGTGTTTTAATTAAACAGCGCTGGCTAAGTAAAAGGCCGCCTTACATTCAGCTCGGCTGAACCCGGGGCACTGCAGCAGTAATCATTTGGCACAGGTAACTTTTAATCATTCTGCCAACGCAACATGGGACTCACCCTCCGCTGTGATATGTAGGCAGCTTATTAGAGGCCCCTTTTGTTGGCTGCCCCCAATTGCTCTTTTTGAAGAACACAAGAAAAAAAAAAGCCCTCCTGTTTCAAGGCCTGCCGTACGATGTGGCATCAAGAGGAAGAGAGGGTGAATAAAAGGCGAGGAAGAGTAAAAAAAAGAGAGAGAAGAAAAGAGCTCAGCGAAGCATAGAAGCCAAACTAGCTTTAATCACCCCCCCCATACACACACACACACCTAAAAGTTTCATAATGCTACCACCTCTACTGTGCTGCAAACTGTCAGGCTGTGAATAAAGTTTTGCAAGTGTGCTGTGCGCTCGTCCTTGGAGGACAAAAAGTTCCTGTGATAAGAAAAAAAGGAGAAAAAACATTGATTTTAAGAAGAGAAAGTTCAGAGAGGAAGGAGGACAAGAATGAAAGGGGAGTACAGCGGAGGAGGATAAACTATTAGAGACAGCAATGAGAGCAGGCACAAGAGGATGAGAACCCTTTTTTTTTTACTCTCCTGCGTGGCCTGGTTGTGCAGACTGCCTGGCTGCCTGGTTGGCATGTATACAGCCCAAGGGGGACAGTGAATCTCCCTGAATGACACCAAAGCCAGAAAGCTACAACTGTGGATGAACCGGCTCGCATCGCGCAACCTCTTGCTGCTCTAAATCGAGCTGCAGAAAGCGAGAAAAAAACAGCTTTGATCTGGCCTCTCTTTCTCCTTCACATCTCCTTCCTTCCTCCTCTTTAACACTCTTTATCTTCAAACCAGTTTCCTCTTTGCATCATCTGCTCTCCATCTCGCCTTAAAACCTCTCCTTCAGACAGGATAACACCATATATGCTCCCATCGTTCGAATGACGTGATGTTCTCGCTGCATATTTAAAAAGACAACACACAGAATCTTCAGTCACACCTAGTTTAAGTGTTATATGATACATAGTAAACCCTCCAGAAGGATCAATATTACACTTGTAGGTATATTACATCCAGGTTTTATGACAAACATTGCTGTCCATTTTTAAGTCCAAAGAGATCAGTTTATGATTTAATCCAAGAATTTATAGCAGAAGTAGTGTGCATATGTGGGAGGTTGGTAGGTGAATTATGCATCAGGTGTTTAGGGCCTGTCAAGTGAGAGCAGTATGGTAGACTGGATGTGAAATGGATTCATGGATGGACAGAGAGTGGGAGAGGAGGGAGAGAAGGGTATTCATACAGTATTAAATATCATCTCTTTTCTCCTCCTCTCCCTCTCTCCCTCTCTCCAACTTTTCCTCCCACACTATTTCAACTTTTCTCTACCTCTTTGAGCTTAAACAGGTCAGTGAGGTTTCTCTCTGCAGCTAGCTTTGCAAACTAGCTCAGGTAACGCAACTAAACTTTGACTGTCCTTGCTGTACTTTTAAGGTAATTCTAGCCTGTTACAAGTAGTGTCTTTTTAAATAAAAAAAAATATATTGTATTTTTTATAGACTTAATAGAATGCCAGTTTTGGACATACTGACATCAAAACAACAAAATTAGATGCACGCTGACACTCCTAGCTTTTTGTAGCAACATATATCGCACAATTACCAGGGATTGATGAAACTATATATATAATTAGATGATTTTAGGTGATTTGTGTGACCTCAAATACTATTAAGATATTTTACATGCATTTATTCATGCAACCACAAGAGGGTGCATAGTTAACTAAACCTTTAACTCACCATAGACTCCCAGCATCTGCCCATAATAGTATTTCAAAGTCATTCATACATGCTAACCAGCAGCTAACGGACATCATATCTAGTATAGAACACTTACTTCTGTAGAGAACAGGGCTTCATTCTGCTGTGTCTCCTGTTGTTTGAAGCATCAGCATCAAGTGTTTTGAGAGGGAAGTGTTCTAGAGGGTGGGGGTCCATGCTAGACATTAAACAAACCATACCTGCCCTTCAATGTCTGCTCCCTGGACAATAAATCGGGGTGACATCATGCTGGAGGTGGTTGCCACATTTTGTACTTACAGACAGAAATGAAGCTTAGTAGTGGTGGTTAATGTGTAAAGCAACTTATTGTTATTTTCTAGCAGCTTTTCTGCATTGGTGGACTGATTCCAAATTTACGATGGATGACAGCAAAAAAAATTGCTAGACGTTAGGTATCCTTTATAGCAGGAAATCATCGTATAATGGTGGATGGTTGGGTGCCATTCTCTGTTCTTTAAATATCTGTAGATAACATTTAACTACACTTTGGGTAAATGAACTGGTATCCCTTAAAAGCCGACTTTTTTGGGAAGCTGTGCACTATTTAGGCATCAAAGTGAAGGCAATGTGTTTTCAAAATAATCATCATCTTGATGCTGCTGGGCCACTGGCCTCTGTTGGAAAGATCAAAGGTGTTAAATAACTCATCCTGCTACCCCTGTCAATGAGTTTATTAGCCCCCGCCACTGAGATGTTTCCTTCATTAGCCTCAGTAAAATGTCACTCACAGGGTGTGAGCGAACGTCCGTGCTAATCAGACACATCTGTAGAGGCTCTAAAGCGCTGGGATTGATCAGTCACTGAGCATCAGACATCAGATGAACATTAATGATGGAGAGGGAGAAGAGCAGCCCTCAGAGCATGCATTAGTCAGTGGACAGGAAAGTGTGTTTGCGTGAGAGGGGGAGATTGGTGGTGGAGGGAGAGAGGGAGAGCTAATGTGCTCACATGTCCGTAGTTATGTGTACGTCATATATTAGTTGTTGCTGTACAGAAGGTGTGACAAGGATCTTTACAGGATATGTAGATCCATTAGTGTGCCTGCAGCAGTGCTCATTAGATGAGTGTGCTGTCCTGCATGACCTTTGTCTTACCTTTAAAATCTAGAATCAGTCAGATTACATTACAGACATCAGTTCTGCTAGTCTTAACACTGAAAATCTGTAATAAAACCTTTGTAATGGAAAGGAAGTCAAACAATTAACATTTAAACTGAAAGGATGTGGTTGGTGAAGAAGTAAAATGAGTTATGAATATGAACATTGGCCTTCTTGCAGTCATTTTCCACCGTCTCAAAGTCTTCATCCAAGGAGGTCCACTAGGACATGGTGGATGAGAGAGTTTTGAAGACGACCCCTGTCCTTGAAGGACGGTCATAGGTGTCACACAGGAGACAAGATTCATGGCATGATGTTAACAGATTGTTAAACAGGAACCTGGAAGCTAGTTATCCACAGCAAAAAGACCATGATGTCATCTTGCTGGGTCCTGAAGTGCCTTCATCCCGATGAGAAGTAGATTCTGCAAATGTCAAGGGATGATCTGACATTTTTGAGAAGAATCCTGACAGAGTTCTCTCAGACTTATGCCCACCCCTAACCAATTCTAGATGAGCAAATGGCCAAACAGGGGATTTTATAAGACAACTATGGAACGAGAACTTGCTGTTATGTAAGATCATACAAAAATGACTAAAAATTATTTTATTCCATTTGACTCCAGTCCATAAACCATAAAAGGGACAGACTTTTTAGCCTTTTATTAGTGGAGGCTAGTGGGGAAAGACAGTTAGGACAATAGCTTTAAGTTGTGATTTATGCTTATATATATCTTAAACTGTAAAAATGCACTATGAACAAGTCAACGTCACACCTGTGTTTCTTACACTTTTCATATTCTCCTTAGTAATCTGGTTTCTTCAGTCTTTCTCCCCTCTACAGCCTCTAAAATTACGTTTTTATTATGTGTAACGTTAGTTTGCTGCCCTTATGTCCTTCGTCTTCACTTAACCCTCACACAGAAACACACACATGCACACACCCTATTATTCTTTCACCGACTCATGTCATGGTCATTGTCACACTCGTGCGAGGGGGAGATAACTGCAACAAGGGAGGAGGAGGAGGAGGAAGAGGAGCCACATTATGTGAACTACGTGTTCTCCTGTGTGTTCCTGCCCATACAGTTCAACTGTTGTCTTGAACAGTACTGCCAACATCAGCCATTAGGGATCAATGAAACACAGTGTGTGTAGGCGATGTGACGCACTCAGCTTGCTGTACGTAGGCAGCAATCCCTTGCTGATTTGTATGCTTTGATATTTGTAATGTATAAGCGTAAACATGGAAGTCATGTGGAAACCGCTGCGTCAATGGAAATTGAAGGAATTGAAAAGCAAACTGTGTCATTATTTAAAGTGAAAGTAAGTCGCCTACACCATTACGTGTCCATGAAATTAGATCAGCTGTTTCAGAACAGGCGAAACTCTTCAGAGAATGGGACAGAGACCCAAAAGTAGACATACGCATTAGGAATTTATTATAAATTCAAGCATACAAAATGCAGTATGAATAAATCTATCGGCATGCATAAATCTGTTTTATTTGACAAAACCTTGGCCGCCAATCAATATGGATCAAAATGTAAATAATTTATATCATTTTTGGCTGAAGAAATTTTTATTTGCTATTCTGTTTAATCGTCTCTGAGATTAACACCCAGTCATGCATGCAAACGTGTATTCAAGACAGTAACATGGACTGGCCTTCAACCAGACTTAATGTATTTGCTATGACCTGATCACATATGGAGTGCCAAGTAGTAAAATATGCTGCAGGAGTAGTTTGAGAATTTTCTGTCATTTGACACTTCTATAACAGCACAGAACTGGGTCACCATGTCTGCATCCACTGCTGTCCTCCAGTTACAAACATCTTTAAGCCTCTGCTTTAAAATGTCTACAGGTGGATCAGAGTTTGAACTTCCAAGAAGAGACTTCGGAGCGTTCTGCCTAACTTCGCTGTTAAACATTCTAATCAAGCATAAAAAAAAAAAAAGGTTATCAGATATTGACCATCCTGTGAGCTGACATTTCCTGGGCAAAGCCCTGCAGTGTGAGGATGTCTGAGAGAGCAGCAGCATATTTATTAGAAATGTTCCATATTTAAAGCGAGATGGGCCCATGTGGAGTGAAGGTCGCAGCTTGCATTCATTGCACTTCTCTCTTGAACACAACAATACTGCGGTCCGCGGCTTGCTTTGTTTCCGTTTCATTCAGCAGCCTAGAACTAAGCACAATAGACAGGATTCATTTTGAAGACCTTGATTTTGAAAAGGCTGCACAGACAGAGGTTCTCCAAGTGTCCCTTTGCTGTTGCTAAGTAACAAAACAGCCAGGTGCTGTCAATTAGAAGATTAATTATACATTTTATACAAATTATTATACATTCAAGAAATGTAATTGGCAGAGCAGAAACATAATAAACTTTGTGTCGATTTCAGTCATATCTCATGCAATTTATTTTATCATAATGTTCTCGCTTACTGAAGTACTGTGTGCAGGTACAACAGTGGACTTATGTTTTCTTTTAGCAGAGAATTTAGCTTCGTATGATTGGATGAAACCTTTAAAAAAACACAGCCAAGCAGAAGGTCATTTTCTGCGTGGAGCCCATCAAAGTATGGTCATTTTCAACTGGGAGTGCAGGTGCTTCCTCAATAAAAGTGGGGCGGCACAAGTGGATAAACGAGAAGTGCCTGGAGCGCAGAGGCAGCATGCAAAGTGCTTCAGATTCATTCAAAGCAACTACAAAAACATCCCCTGCTGCTAGAGATGCATCACGTATGATTACAGCCCGGAGGCACAACATGTCAAATGAAACTTAATTTTCCCAAAGAGGACTTTAAGGTCATCACACTCGCAAAACAATGACCCTTGATTTTAGGGAAATTCATGTCACTGTTTTGGATCTGCACACCGTGAAGGTTTAATTTACCGTAGTGAAAACTGCAGCAATACTGTGTTGGGGATGAGCATCCATTTTTACATGGGGATATTTTTGACTTTGTTTTGGAAGTTTTGTAGTCAGAAAATCAATTCCCTTACCCCATCGTTACCCCAAAACATTTGGCTGACTGCTGCATTCTGTCTCTTATACTGTTGCACATTCAGGAGATGGTCTTGTTATGGTTCAATGAGCAGAAAGCAAGACCAGATTCATAAAGTACAGTTGTATTTTAACCTTTACCTGTCCTGAGATGTACACACACACACACACACACGTCTGGTGAACAGAGCGGCACATTCACTGTAGAAGTTGCAAATAGCATTTTTCTCTGAAGAAGACCAAATAATGGTGTACAAGTGGAGGGAATATGGAGCTAAAATAAAACAATACCCCAAATGAGCACTGATGATGCTGCACTCACCCAGCTCTAAGGTTACACTTCCACCCAGATGTTAATCTGGACAGTCCTAATAACACTCTTTTAGCAATTTCTCTGGCTTCTGCTTAATATTTGCATTTTTGGAGTGCAATTGGTCGGGTCAGTAATCCCTGTAATCTCTTACCTGACATCCTCTTGTCAGCCTGCAATAGGTGCAGGGGATGAGGTGCTATAGTTTTGCAGACTCCGACATTCGACGGTGTGCTCAGGCAGTTTTAATAAGAAACTTACTATTTCAAACAGTCTCCGGGGTGAAGTCAGATGTGGATTTGATGTGATCTGAACAGCCCTCAGCAACACTTGAACTCTTACCTGAGATGGACCATTGAGGAGGAGAGTGGAGATGATTGGCCTTGTGCTCGCTCTTCACTGGATCTCAGTCGTTTTTCTTTTCCTTTTTTTTCCCTAGCCAACTGTAACAAGTAGCTTTAAAGGATGAGACACTGATTAGTGAGAGGTTTGCAGAGAAGAGAAAGTGAGACATAGTGTAGAGAGATGAAGATGGAGAGGGAGAGGAAGAGGAGGGGGAGACAAAGAGAATGGAAGAAAATGGGGGAATAAATCTGTGTGGGGAGAAAAATCAAGAATGAAGGCTGCGAAGAAGAGGAGTGTGGGTGGAGGTGGAGATCTGAGGCAGCAAATCAAAGTAGGGGTGAAGTGCAGGAATGATTAAGAAAGGGAGCATGAATTGAGAACAGCAGTTAAGAGCACAGGAGAGCCAGCTGCACCACTTTGTTTTGCTGCGCTGCAGAAGCTCACTTTCACTTCTGAAATGTGCATCACAGTTCATAACCTTCATTTAGCTACTCCACATTCCACAGACTTCTAATGTTAGCTGCTGTACAGCCTCCCAGATGGACTTTAAGTGCCTCGCTTATGGCTCTTTGACAGCATTCAGTGTAATCACCCCATGTGGAAGAACAAATACCAAAATGTGTTTGTGTGTACATAAATATAGAACTACATAGTCTAGATCAAAATGAAAAAAGTACCAACTAAAACTTTTCAGTACAATCACTTTGTCCTGTACAAAGGACAGATCTCACCTGTCGGTGGGCGAGAAGTGGGGTGCAGCCTGGACAGGTTGCCAGTCTATCACAGTTACCAGAAAGAAACACACACAACCATCCACTCTCCCACTCATACCTGTGGCCAGTTTAGAGTCCATAACATGGACATCGATGAAATGTAGGAGGAAGCAGAAGTACCTGGAGGAAAACCCACACAGGCATGAGGAGAACTGACACAGCTCAAACTAGTTACCTTCTTTCTGTAACGGAATAGTGCTACCTTCAAAGCCCAATTACCCAACTACTATAATAAAATGATTACTTTCAATTTTATGTTCATGTGAAGACTAGAGACAGTGAGAAAAGAGCTTCTGAAGTCTTTGGGTGTTGTAAAAATAAAAGCTGGAAATTGCATTGATGTGATTAAATAATTAATGTCAATGAATATCAAAAAGAAATTCAGAAAACTGAGCAACAAAAACATCACTGCTGAATGAAGGAATAAAACATTCACCTCTCACTTGCATGTTGTAATTGTTATCATGGACATCACCACCTTGTAAATACCCTGAAGATACTAGGGATTAGCCTAGCAAGGCATTTTGCTAGCTCAATAATACTAGTGAGAAGCTGAAGAATGCTAGTCACTCAGCATACATTGTCAATAAGGATGAGCAGATCTTTCTGATGTCACCCAAAGGTTTAATTACAAGCTCTCCCATTTACTCCAACTTTTGTAGGTGTGTGTGTGTGTGTGTGTGTGTGTGTAAATCCATGGGTAAATTATATAATTAAAAAAAAACCAACACATTTGTTTCAAACAGACAAATCTATGGCTCTAACAGTCACTTTTGTACCAAGCTGTACACATGTATGTATACATATATTCTGCTCTTAGGCTGGACATTTTAACATGGAGCTTTGTGGGATTTAATTCTCATTGGCTCCTCAAGTGGCCACTTTAAAAACTCCCTAACCAGAATTGTAATCACTGGCCTATGGATGCTAGTTTATAGCACAGTGACAGTGCCCAGGTAGGGCCGGTTAGAAGTTGGGAGTGGCAGTGATTAATGAAAGGCACATGTGGAGTTGGCTGCCTGAACATGGCTGTCATCAGCACGGTTCTGTCAGTAGTTCCATTAGTCACTGGCATCCTCCAGCTTCTGTATTGTTTTCCTCATGCACCCCCCTGTGCTGCGTAACAACACAGAGCCATTATTAATGTTATTACGCACACCTGTGTTTTTCTGTGACAGTTTCTGCTGCAGTTTTTGGATCCCCCTGGACTTCCACAAACACTTCCTGTAAATGATTAATAAGCACAAAGAACTTGGTTTTGTGTTAGTTTTGATCAACTGTTCTTTTCTTTGACTAAAGACTTGATTGAAATACAAAAGGATTGTATAGTCCTATGAAACACACTAACTTCAATGAGGACAAGTTGAAAGTGTATTTAAAATGAAAGCAGTGCATTTTGAAATAACCAACTTGTTGAATATTAATTTGATTTTTGTCTTATGTTCCCTTGGGCAGTATCTTACCTGCGGCATAAGAATAAATATATGTTTTTTTTTTTACAGTCTACACTCAAATTGAAGTTTGATGCAGATTCTAATTGAAACAAATCCAATTTCTGTCTCCAAGGCAACTAATCCAATACAGAACACAACTGATACCTTGACCCTTTGTTCCCCTCCTGTTCCTCTGCCTATACCTGACTGTGTCAGGCTGTCACTCATAAACCAATCATAAGCTAACATCTCCCTCCTCTGGTCTTCTGTCACCTCTGACCCCGCCCCTGAACCCAGGTCTCCTCCAATAAGGCCTGATGTCACACCGACTTGCTCACCCGTGGCTTCAGACAGAGCCGCCAATCATGTGGGATAATCAGAAATGGGCTGACCCTGAGGTGACCTGGCCTTGCAGAGGGCTGACAGGATGAGAGGTGCTGAAGTGGAACTTACAAGGTATTTTCACACTGTCTGTCTGTGTCTCCCCGACACACATAAATGCACACACACACACACAAATACACAGTGCAAATACACAGTGCCTATATAACATCAACTTCACTTTTTTCACAGATGATTTTAAGCTATTAAAAAAAAGTAGAAAATTACAAACTACAATCTGTAGCATTTTTTTAGTTCAGAATAAATGTACCTTTTGTGGTGAGGATTATTCTGTATGAGATCAACATGCCCTTGACAGCGGCTGCAATGATCTGGTTGTTTTTCAGGATGTGCAGCTGTGGAGTCATTGGCTTGGTCTATTAACCTTTAACATACTACAGTTTACATCATTCACTCATCCCACAGGAAGCATTGTGTCCTTTGTCATTGAGAGAGGGGTACAGTTTTATGTGAGTGGGAGAAAGTGAGGGCTGAGGGAATGGATTGGCAGTGCTTATCTCTTACTGACCATGACCTTACTGCAACAAGTGACTGATTAAATATTTGACTAAATAGCTTACCTACTGAATGAGTTATTAACAAATAAGCACAATTTTGTGGAGGTTTGAGTGTGTTTGTTTGGTGGTGTGTTGTCAGAATGCACACTATATTCATCATGTGAATTTTAACACCTGACTGTTTCTGTGGGAATGTCTTTTTTAAAAAAACTAAAATTGGACATGTAGGCACATCAGTGTTTTTAGAACTGAACTCTGTCCTTCCTATAATGATTTTATAATATTAATAAGTAAAATATGTCTACCCCTTAGATGTCATGCTTGTGTTTGTCATGAGTCAAAAATAGAATAACAAAACATCACTCTTGCCATTACTTTAGACTGCCTTAATCAGGATAACTTAGCATGAGGCCTATATTTCAGACTTGTGCATGTACCTCTGTGTGTTCATGGAGTTGGGGACCCGTTGCTATGGTTAGCCAAAAATGGTGACTCCAGAAGAGAACAGTTGTCTTTTTAAAATGTGTTTGATCAATTGAATTCCTGCACAAATGAAACTTAGTTATGGGTGAAAGCTAAATTTAACAGCGAGTAAAAACAAAACAGCTTCTCTGGGCGACTCAAGCTCTGGACTCCTGAGTAAAAGTCAACCAACCAACATCCTAATGCAAATGATTGTTGCTGTATTGATGCTGTGATCCTATGACGGCAGTATAATCATATTTGTGGCACTATTAACCATCCATCTGTCCATCTTCTGAACCTGACTATTGACCAAAAGTGGCAATATTCTGAGAATGTGTTAAGTTATTCCTATATGTTATTAATCTAATGGGAAGAAGCTGAACTTGGCAAAACAGCTCCACTTCTGAAACTCACCTTGCGCAGGGCTAACAAACAAACAAACAACCATTAACACTCCTCACCTCACAAGCATGTCTTACCTGCAGAAAACCCACGCAGGCACAGGGACAACGTGCACATTTCATACAGAAAGGCTCCAGCCGGGGAAACCAGGAACCTTCTCTGATGAGCTGAGGTGTCAGTGCTAACTGCTGCCCGCCTTTGCACGTGTTTCCTGTAAACTTTTACTTTAGAAATGTTATGTGGTTTTCATGTGTTATAGCACAATGCTTAATAGCTATCACTTCACTATCACTCTCTAGCACCCACAGGAAGAGCTGAAATGTTCTGGCAACTGTGGACAAATGAAAATAAACTTGGCTGTACACACAAAGGCTGACTAGATGACAACTTGTGGGACCTGGTGAACATTGTATATTTCCTGCAGGGAAACAAAGAGGCCTTTGATAAATGGTTAAGGTCCCATGTTGTTAGAGAAGTGTGTTTTAGTTACAAAAAAAGTTTTCCACCAATTACTTTTGTGAATTACATAAAATTACTTGTTGGTGCTGATCGCCACAGAAACAGTGAACATGTGACTCTGAAACCTATCAGAATCAGAATCAAGTTTATTGCCATGTAAGTGAAAAACACATTACTAGGAATATGCCTTAGTGTCTAGTGCAAGAGTGCACTAAAAAAAACTATCTTCATGGTTGCCTCCACATCTTGGCTGCAGCTTCAGAGCCTTAATAGGTACAGCAATTCAGCATAGTGATTGATCTCGGTGGAAAAAAAGGAGATGAGAATGGGAGGGATTTGGAGAAGGGTTGCATTGTTAGTATTCAAGCTCCAGTGTGAGAGCTGGCCTCTTTGAGACAACCCATTTCCAATTCCCTACTCACCTGTCGTATCCTGATGCAAAGAGAGAAAGGAGAGTGCGACACAGAATGAAAATAGAGAGGGTATCAGAAAAACTAAGAGATGAGTAACATTTGGATAGACATAAAGAAGAATAACAAAAGAAAAATCAGCCTGAAAGTTCCTGGAGCCATGTTAGAATCTCTGATCTCTCTTTGTTGGCGCTCCTTGTTAGAAGTTAGAATGGGACATCTGTCACCGCGACTGTCATGGCATCAGACTGAAAACTCGCAATAGCCTTTCATCTCACCTTTCTTTTTTTGCTTTTAAAAGGTGATTTTTGTGGCATTTTGAATTTCTTTTTTTTTGCATTAACACTTTGGTGAGAGAAAGGAAAGGTGCAGAAGAGAGACGGGATCATGACAGACTGAAAATCCAAAACCCATACACACTTCCAAAGGTCATAACTTACAATGCTCTAAAGTAAAGCCAGGATCATCTGTTTACTTTTACCTGTTGACTAGTATCTGACAGCTCATCAGAGAAGCGTTAACATTTTGGCTTGCTAGCACTGAAAGAAAATATACACTCTGTCACTGCACAGACTCTAAAGGCAGGAAAAACATCTCAGCTTGTTTCTTTTTGTTAAAAAATAACCAAACATTTAAGTGAATCTAAATGCTGATAACTCCGCAATAGAATGAACATATGATCATAGTGCCCGTCATCACTGACCGACACAGCCTCAGATGTGGCCATAAATAATAAGGGGTCAGGGGTACATGCAATTCAGTGGACTTTCACTTAGCAGTATGAGGTTTGAATTGCAGCTGGATTTGGGATATAGGTTAAGTTTAAACATTGAAAACAGAGTAAGGGGTTAGGTTAATATCATCCTAAAACACATGAACTCATAACATGAAACACATTTTGCCCAGTCATTTTCATGTACAGATGCAGCCAGAGAAATATGCACGCCTGTTTGTTGGCTTTTCGGCGACTGACATATTAACCTCATGTTGCATTTTGCGGTGAGGACAAGTTAATAAACAAAACAGCGTATATATTTGTTACCCCTCTATTCACAAGGTGTCCATTTTACCCACTAGATATGGGACTTTATTTTTAATTCTGAACAGCTCCAGAATCTGCCAGATGTTTTATGTCACCCTGCAGACGTTTGATAGACGTGAGAGCAGGTGTTAAATTGATGAAGTTTTTTTTTAATCACAGATTAAAGGTCCAGACATGGAGAGCCTGGTTTGGAATTAAAGACATGGTGGCATTGCTTTGTCAGATATGTGTCTATCAACAACATATTTTTAATAATAAAACATATTTGGCCTAATTTGTACAACTCATAAAGCAGAAATGCATCAAACCCTAAATTTCATTGATTATTATATTATTGGATGTTTGAGTTGTTATTATCGAACATCTAATCCAAAACTGAGCCTGAGGTCCTGACCGAATGAAAACATGCTGTTCCTAATATAGAGCTTAGTGAGTGTGAGATTCAGGAGTTGTATTGGCACTTTCTTTTGTTGCAGGCAAACTTGTGCACATTGCCAAACAAGGGTAATCTGTACAGGGTGTTTTTGTACAGTAATTAGGGTGTGTGGAAAAAATGGCACTCTTTTGCTCTCATTTGTGAATATTCAATTTTGGAATACACAGCTGGACGTTGGCCATTGGTCATGATTGGGGTGGAAATGTAAAATATTTTGTCACATTAGCAACAAGGGGAAAAGTCAGAGAGAGGAGGAAAAAGAGAGAGAGGATGTTAATGATGAACTATTATCTTCTCATCTTTTTGAATGCTGCATTGGCAAAAAAAAAGACAATTTAATTATTCATCCCACAGAAATACTAAATAACCATTGCAATTTTAATGGGAATCTTTGGCATCTATATTTTATGAATGAGCAAAAGATTTAAGACAAACGGGTTCATTATAACACACACACACAGAGTAATTGGTGTGATTTCATCCCCAAACACCCACAGACTAAAAACCTTCAAACACAAGACATGTACAGACGCTCTTATCGGCAGAAATCTATGCCAGTAACACAGATAATGCCTTTGTCTCTTACCCTCTTTCCCTTTCTGTCTATTGAAGTGATGCATTTATACATATTCGCAAAGGCTAATTCTCTGGCGTTTGCCCCAAAGTACCCCGTGGTTAATGTCTGAAGTAGGGAGCAACCTCTGCATCACAGCATGTGTGGAGATGTGCAGACAGAATACATAATATTTTTATACTCAAAAATTCATACAAATAACCTTGTCTACAGTGCATTACAGTCAGGAAATTATATGCCCCTGTAAAATTTATTGTATGTGAAAACATAATCATGACTAACAATGTGCCCCTAAGTGCAAAAATTAACCAGATATCTGCATGCACCATTGTTAATGTGCTTTCACAAACTCATCATAGCCTCTTACTTGGACACCAGCAGAAGCTCTGGGAGGATAAAGTACATCAGTGCTGCAGTTTGTGTGGCCATGAGTGCCAACACGTGTTTCATATGTTGATTTAAATACTCAACAATTTGTATTTCATATCTTAAGACAGCTACTGTCACTCCTAAGATAAACATATTTGCCGAGGTTCCTTTTTTTTATTAAAAGAATGCACTAGCTAGAGTCGACACAGTTGTCACAGCAAGTAGGGTGAAAGTAGAGGAAAACATTATCTGAGGTGGTGTTTTCATCTAAGAGCTCCAAATCATAGCTGATTTGCACTGAGAGCCACCCTTAAGTAATATGGCCTTCAAATGTGCTGTCAGTCGTCCTCAGCATAATGGAACGTACAATACCATCACACAAACAGATGATTCAGAAAGCCACTTTATCATCGGCCGTTGGCATAGCAACACACTTATAAAGAAAAAGGTGAGGACTGCACTGCATCGCCACAATGGCTAAAACAGGATGAGTAGCTGCAGTGCAATACATTTTGAAATTACTGTCTTAAAGTGTTCTTGATAACTATTTATAAATGTACACACTGCATAACAACATGTACATATTTCCCCTGGGATATAAATAATTGAACAAATTCAAATAGAAAATTGAAACTAAATTATAGTAGACTACTTTTTGCTGCTCTTCAGGTATTTTTGTTGATGCTTTAATCAAAAGCTATTTAGATAAAGTTTGTGTGCTGAGGAAAACATTTTCAGTCAATGAAAAGCTAACAGAAGGTTTACAGTTGTCATGTCTGTTTTCTAAAGTGATCCAGAGCATCAGTCAGTAACAGCACAACAACCGCAGGCCAAAATAAATCCTGAAATAACCTCAAAAAGTCGGCAACAGTGTTGCTTTTTTAAAAAAAAAAACACTAACTGCTGGACATGGGGCTCATTAACATTTAGGAAAATGGTAGGTTGCTGTAACAGCTTTGCTACAGTGCAGGGAAGGACTGGGACCTTGAAGGTTTAAGACCTTTACATGTATTTGTCAGCAGTAGTGTTTAGTAGACCAGATCCTTTCCTACCAAAAAAGACTCTGTGTCGTGTGTTTACTTAAAAATCCTTTGGAAATGAAAACGAATGGCAATGCAATGTTTCTTCCTTTGAGTCATGCTGAGCTGGTGCTCAACTGAATTTACAGAAAACCTGCCAAAGTAAATGTAAATTTATGCATCATTTCCAGCCACTGATGTAGTGTGAATATTACTTTGTGCTAATTCTGCCTGTCAGGTGCCATCAGACTGTGACGACACCAAGATGAGGTAAAATAAAAGTGGCAGTCAAACCTTGAAAGGGTACAAAATGATATAGAAAATAGGGCATTAATATGTGCTTTTTTTATATATGAGGAAGAATCTTACTAACTTGGTGATACCCTTGCACTATGGAGGGATGTATCTTGTTAATTGTCTTTCATCTCCATGGCAGTCTTTTGCTCAAAAAGTTGTAGTTTTGTATTGCTCTGGCTTCTTCAGATCAGATGGAGTTCTTTTTGGACTTCCTTGTAGGGGTATATGTTTTTAGATTTTACCTTTAAGGCTGTTTTAAAACCTTGAGCAAGGATTTTTATTAGGAGTGCTCTGAATTGACAGACAACATCCAGATGGCTGCCTGTCAATGTATTGATCTGCCACACCCGCCTCCTCACTGCCCCTCCGTACTCTTTGCTGTGAGTTGTGTCTGCAAGCTACAAGGAAAAAAGAGGAAAGTTGTGTGGTTGTGATGCCCTTGAAGAAAGTGTGTTTGCGTGAGTGTTTTTTGCTACAAACATGTCTCGACATTGCAGATGATGTTCAAATAGAGAAAACCTCGGCAAGGATCCTGTGGGGGAACATGTCATGGTGCTGATTTCCCTACAATGGCTGTATAGTTCCCACACATCTTGTGTTTCTCTCCATCTGAGTTTAACAACTTTAACAATATTTTGTGATCTATAGAACAATCTGACCCTGCCTTAGCATAGTTATCTTCTTTAATTTTTGGTTCTTTGTTTAACTTTTCTTAAGCTGCAATGTGCTCAGTTCTCTCAGCCTCAACACAAGGACATTCACTCTACTGTTGAAAAGTTAACACATTTCTTTTAGACAAAATTCTTTGCTTTAGAAAGTATTTTTTCACCTTCAACAATGATTTAAGTCCTATTTTCTCCTCAAGGTCCCATCATCCACATCGATGTTTGCTCTGCTTTTGCTTTAGTAAGAAAAGAAATGATTATCTGGATTTGGTGCATGGGTGCAATGGCCCTGACGCTTCCCTGCACATTGATGGAAAAATGTTTTAAAAGTGTGAACTAAACTTGAAGAGAGGCAAAGCTTCATTTTTTTGTATGTGATAGCGTGGCTTGTAGGAGGAGTAGATGACCTAGATCATGCAAAGGGGAAACAAATATTTTTGTATGGGTGAGGAATATTGGTAGCAAAGAAGAATGTCAAAAGTGGAGCGCGGGTTGTGGATCACTGAGGTTTAAAGAAAAAACCTAAGATGGAAAGTGTAGCTTGGTGAGGAGAATGAAAGGCCAAGATGTTGAAGCAGCCACAAGTGAGGAGAAGATGGATGGAGGTGGTTGAGTCTGTGAGAGAAAGTCGTGAAGAGAGAGTAAGAGAAGTGAGGCCTGAGGTGAAGTAACGAGGGCAGCAGGGAGGAAGGAAGTAAAGGGGGTGTGTGGGAGGGCAGCAGGTAAAGATGAAGGCAAAGAGCATAGAGGGGAGAGGACAGAAGTAGTGCCTGGCTTAATGAATAATGCTCTCCTCTTCCTCTTTCATATATCATGGCTAAAAATGCAGCCATTGCAAAATGAATGTATGTAGTGGTTTGTTATTTATTTACCCTTTACCCAGACTTCTGTGGTAGATTTCCACTGTCTCTGGGTCTAATATTGTATCCCTCTGTTCAGGCATCATTCAGATGGACTTGATGCTCATCAGAGGCTTTTTCATGTTGGCCATTCTGTAGCTGTTATAGCACTCGGCCTGTTTACAACCTGTCTGGGTGCCTCTCTGCGTGTATCCGCTGCCCAGATGGATGTTTTTAGCCGTGTCTCCTTTCATGTTCTGAGATCTGAGCCATTATTCAAGTGTCTACAGTGTTTATCACCAATCATAACCAACTGAACCAGTAGCCAGAGAATTTAATCTTTAATATGGTTCACACTGTGGGGACTTGATCCTAACAATGCATAGAAAGTGAAGACTAGCACTGTTGTTTTTTTTCTTTTTGCCTATGTTTTCAATTGCAGCAGTGGCTCTGGGAGTGCAGTAGTAGCAGGAAAAAGGCTGACACTTGCACACATTACACTTTCACACCAGTTCTCCCAGTGCTCCAGCTGTCACCGCTGGGCCCTCAGATGTACTGTAAACAGAGTAGAGGGAGGAATAGTGCAATAAATGAATGGGGCTGAAGCTATTTTATAAAGACAGGACTTCTATCACCCTGGAGTTTCAAAAATACACTCTCCCCCTCTCTTCCTGTCTCACCTTTCAGACACTGAATACATTACCCGTTATATCAGGCTGTGATTCTTATCTGGCAGAGAAATTATGTACACTGATAACGTTGTAGGATCACACCTGTCATTATCAGTGTGTTTTAAATATAGTACTTTATTGTCTGCAAATTAGATTTTTTAGGAGACAGAAAGTCTGGACTGTGTTTTATATTCAAGACATATTCACAGGTTTAGACATTGTCTCAGAGTTGAACTGAGTCTGGTTAGAAAAGGTGCACCCTGGATTGATTAAGTTTAGGCCAAAGTTAGTTTTAATAAAACAAAACAACAACACCTGTCTGAAGCTGTTAGCAGTCAGTGTTATGACTGGCCAGATAGATGGAGCCAACAAACGAAAGGTCAGATATTTGTCATGTAAATCAATCGTCTATTTTTAATGCAGAAAACATACACACAGGGTGCAGTGTGCCTTTAATGCTTCAATCACACAAAGTCCAGCGATGTGACACCTTCCCCCAGAGTTGTATAACTGCAGTAGATGTGTTAATTTGTGCTTTAGTGCATAGCTGCTGTGAAAAATAACTGCTGCTTTGTTTTCGCTTCTCTTGCATTAATGCATTATATCATATTTTGTTAAAACTTCAAATATCACAGTGATAACAGACAACACAACAGGAAAGGTTGACACACACTTTAATGCTTGGACTGATAATATTCACTCTAGTTACCATGTGGCCATTAGGGGGCAGGATTATGATTATGAAGGGGCACAATTAGTGTCTGTGTATAAACTCTTTTGCACATTTCATCCGGGGCTGCACTAGTGTTTACAGGATCCACAGCAGTGGTTTGAAGAAGCCCATCAGGACATACCAAGGCACGGTCAGGTACTGTAGATTACAGTCACAGCTGCAGTAAAACCGTTCAGGTATCAAAGGAAAACACAAAAACAACTGCAGCTAAAATACAGGCATATCTGCATAAAGAAATGTGTCTGTTTTTAAAGATGCATAAACTCACGTATGTTATGTTAAACAGCATCTAGACAAGCCTCAACTGTCCGGAATAAATTGAAACTTTATTGTCTTAATGAGACAATAGTCGATAGACGATAACAATAAAAACAAATCTGAAACTCGCGGTCTCCACAGTGCTCATTTAAATTGGAATATCAAAGCCCCAACTTCTCCCTTCGCACGGTTTGAAGTCGGCTCCATGTTTCCTAAGGCTGAAACACTCACTGGCAGATTTCTCACAGTTAACAAAGAGAAATCAAAACTTCTCCTGCAACCACCACAGATTTATTTATTTATTTATTTAGTTTTTATGAGACACATCTTTCCTTCAGAAAAGTCTTGTGGCTCTTTTGGCATTAACGTCCCAATTAAATGCAGTATGTTATCAGTCAGTACAACAATGGGGTTTTATCTATTTTATGTCAGTGCATTGATGATGTGGACATCTGAAACAGCAGGCCAATTACTTCCAATAAAAATCATAGTAGAAAATACACAAATACATTTTCACACAGGCAGTTAATATTACAAAAATCTAATTTCACACAAAGTTCTTAATGAGCCGGCAGTAAAAGCTGACCAGAGTGGAATTGTTTTGACACAAGTCGCCCTGTTTGACTAGACACCATTATTGCCTATATCCTCTTCTCTGACAGGGTCGGCCCAATTTGTCACGTTACATTCCAAAACATTGTTAAGAGCCCATTCTGAGCTGCACCAATAAGACGGAATGCTGTAATGTACATAACCTGAGCAGGAACCCGTGGCAATCACACTCGCATATACATAGACTCAGACACGTATAAATGAAGAGCTGCAAAGGTCAATAAGATCCACCAATTACTACCACTCAGAGCAGAGAGGGGGGGGGGGCAGTGGGTTGAGAGAGGACAGCTGGTGGTGAAATGATAATAGTTGGATAAATAATTTGCCTTTCACACACACTTAATGCCCCCCCCCTCCCTTTCTCCATCTTTTCTCGCTTTCTTCTTCCTCTCCTCCTCCTCCTCCTCCTCCTCCTTCTTCTTCTTCTTCTTCTACCAAAGAACGAGCCTGGGTGTCGGCATTGTCCCCACACCACCTTTTTCTCCTCTCTCATTTATTTCAATTTGTCAAGCTTTGCTCTCTTCCCTCTGTGGGGGAGGTGGGGGTGGTGGCGATGGTGCTGAAGAGGAGTGCGTCAGGGAAAAGTGAGGAGAGATGGGCAAAGAAATTGGTATCTGCACTCTTGCCATAATGAAACATTTAGATGCGGGCGCAGCTATGCCTCTGCATTAATGGCTCTCGATGAAGGAGAGAGAGGAGGGAGGGAGGAGACGGAGGCCGGGCAGTCGGAGCACTTCACCCTAATAACCCTCGAATCCAGGTCAGACAGGAATACCTCCAGATAATCAGTGCTGCCACCTTCTCTCAATGAGCCGCTATCATGGTTTAAAAAGGCTTTTTTTGTGGTGTGCAAAGAAAGTCAAATCGGGAGATGTGTGCGTGTGTGTGCGTGTCCCCATCCCATCGCTCATTCCTCTCCAGGGAATCTCAGGTGTCATTTTTTTCCTTGACAGCAATGAATATTGACATTTTTCATCTCAACCAAGATTAGACTGTTAGCAAACTTCCTTTAAATTGTTCCCTGAGTTTAAATCTTAGCAGATATCCTCTGGTGATAAAGTGGCTGAGATATTACCTGGAAATGATGATTGACTGGATGGAGAGAGAAAATGGAGACTTCATCATGTCCTCGGCAGCCCTTAAGAATAAAACGTCTAAAAAAAACAATCCACAATTTGTTCTTCAAATAAGTGAATTTAGAGTTAACTTTTGAAAGAGCTGGCTGCGGGCTGAGGCACGTCCCATGAGCCTTATGGGGCACTGAACTGAATTTGCTGCACTTTTTTCACAGCTCAGATGTTGTAATTTTTAAGAGGCCATTAATGAAATATTGGCATTAATATCAGAACAAAATCAAAGCCTTTTTTAAAGAGCTTTGTTCTTTTTGTGTCTTCTGGAAACTTTTGAGTCTGGTAAGTGAATTTCCAACAAGTCTGCTGAGTGCAACATGAGTGTTCGTCGCCACAGATCTGCCCCCAACACTTGTCATTTCAGATCTATCTTGCTTAATGTTTGCTCGAGCTGCTCGGAGGCTTTGTGCTATTATTTATCTCTGGCCAGTAACTGAGTGTGATACACTCGGATAAATGCACACACACACAACAGGCTGGATCACACAAGAGTTCACACTAACGATACACACGTATGGAGGAGCTGACATGCCTACAGGAAAAGACGTCGCACAAAGATACACATAAAGTGAAATATTACACACATGGCAGATACATGCCAATGATAATAATAATGTAGTGACACTGAAGCTGTTTCCTTCCGAAATGCAGTGATATCATCAATGTCAAGAAGGGGTGGGAGGGGGGTGTCCCTGTTTTTTTTTTTTATTTCTTATTTATAAAAACTCATGCAATTGTCAGACATACCCAAAAGCCATGTTTGACTTGAGTGTGTGAGTACCTGGGAGGGGGTGAGCATGCATGAGTGTGTGTGTGTTTGTACGGAGACCTAGAGAGAGGTCGTGTGCCTGTTAGTGGCGAGTTGTTTGTTAGCGGCAGGAATGAAATGTACAGTACAGAGTAAAACAATAAAGCTGCAGCTCTGCAAGGAAGAAGGAGTGCTCTGGGTCTGCACTGAACTTCTGCTGTTGTGTGATGGGGGTATCATCGCTGGTCCCTGGAGCTTTTTTGTTTTCTTTTCGGAGGGATGTAGTCAGGGTGGGTGCATTTTTTTGTCAAGGCAGCCACTCTAACTAAAAAGTGCTGTGGGTTAGGGTGATGATGTTTGTAAATTGTGTATAATGTAATGAATTTGTGTGTTTTAGCTAACCCTTTTTAAGTTATCTGGAGTTATAAGTCAGATTTACAGACAGTCTCAATGTATGTATAGGGAGCCACATGTGCAATAGAAACTTTACTCTTAGTTCACAGTTTGGTACAGATTCAGATTCTCACACTTTAATGCAAATTGTGCCTGCAGTCAGACTTCAGTCACATTGGCAAATATTTCCACCCCACATATTGAGTTGAAGTGAAGCCTCCTACCAGGAAATATCAACAATAGAATAAAGATCACATAAAATTGTTAACTGAGGGCAAGACCAGGCCATATCAGCATTGGCTTTTAAAAGAAATCTCTGTCTGTTTTTCTATATACTTGTATCTGTATCATATAATTCATTGAGCCTGGGAAGTGAAGATAATTAGGAGCTAGAGCTGGAAGGATGGAAGAAGCCTGTTTTGCAAAAATGAGCTCAGAGCAGCTCATTTAAAGTGGGAGAAATGTGAAAGTGAACTTTGAACTAATGTGGCATAACTTTGCTCTCCACACACAAGTCAAAGAATCAACAATGAACATATTAATGTACAAGCACATGTAAGACGAAGAGATACATTTCATGTAGTCTGCAACACACACTCTAAAACATGCAAAACAGACATGTTTTAAGATGATTTATCACAACTGTGACTCATCAGAAATGAGACAGCACTTCAGAGCGTTTGTAGGAGATAAGAACAGACTTTTAACAGCTTTGAGTGAAAACTGCCATTAAGAGCAACAGCGATGCCTAAAGATGCACCTACATTGCATTGAATTGGCTTTTTTTTTAGGTTATGAATGCTTTTTTAACTTCTTGTGCTTCTTCTTTTGTCATCTTCAGACACATACTGTCTGTAAGCTAATGGCTGCCAGAGCCCGACGGCCTGCATAACTCTTCACCGTCTGACACTGTACTGTCATATCCGGCCGAGGCTTCATTAATTCCCCATCCGAGAATCAATGGCTCCCCTTTGTAACAGATTTGCAGTCTCAGGCACTTCTCTCTCTCTCTCTCTCTAGTCCAACCTCAAGGGAAGAAATGTAAAGATGAATGACAACAGGGTCATTTTACCACAAGCAAAAATGTCCTACAGATAATAGAATGTGTGTGTTTGTGTGTTCCTTTTGATGTGTGTATGCTTTTGCATTTACAGTACATATATATAGAGCAAACTATAACTGTAGGAGCCTGCATTAAATAGCATGTAGGTAACCTTCCGTCAGTGCTTGTGTGCTGCCATGTGTGTACGTTTGTGTGAATCGAGGGTGACATCTCTGCAAACAGTGCTGTGGCCTTCCACCTCTCCCTGACACTTTGCATTATAGTGATTAGTCGGAGATCAGATAAGGACAGCTCTTTCCGGAAATTTTCCGTGACCTTTGGACTGAAATGTCGTTTAGTTTTGGGTCAGATGTTGCTTTCTGGGCAGCAGTTATTTATATGTGATTTCCTTTCTGTATTCTTAGATCACAAGTGACAGATATGGACCAGATCCACTGCTGTAAACTGTGCTGTATGAAAAACCTATTTTTTCAAATGATGTTTGTTAATGCCTATAATGAGCAGTATAGGCTGGCTGGTTATGTAGAATGTAGTAAAAAGGATCATATATGGCCTTTACAGACAGCTTCATTTTGACAAATTATTGGGTTTTTTTTTTTACCAAAAAAGCATACAGATCTAGAGAAAAAGGCTTTATTTGCAATATGCATGAAGGTAAAGATGTAAGAAGACAGGCTGGCAAAGGTGAAGGCCTGAGCATGGCTGGGTAAATGAATGAGAGGGGTGGAAAGGCTGGCTGAGCACTAGGGAGAAATGGCAGGTCATGGCCGGATTTAGAGCACAAGAGACACTGCACAAGTGGGGTGAAAAAAAACCCAGTCACAGTTGAGTCCCCAGCCTGCACCATGCAGGTAGAGTAGTAGACACAGTAGGTTAAAAGGCTACTTGTAAGATTGTAAGTTTAAATGATGTATAATTGCTGACAAATTTGAACAAATCACAGCTATTATAACTATATTCACACACTCCCATAGTCTAAACACAAAACCATGGCTGAGTTTGAATCTCAAGTGTTACTTTTATATACACAGACCATGTATAGGTCACTTTTAATTTAGTCCTAGAGGTCATTATAAACCCACACACTGAGCCTTTTATTAAAAGGCATTGATCTAAAAGCTCCTGCATTGATTCTTCCTGCTGTCTGAAAGCACTTGGAATAAAACAATAGCCATCGCATTTGTAACTATATAGGAGCTATGAATTATGAGTCTGCTATACAGCCAGACCAGCCATAACAGACTCTGTTATATCATTTCTACCAATAGGAAAAACCCTTATTTGCAAAGCACTTACCATCCCTGTTCACATAGAAGCCACTCCATAAAAATGAGAGAAATACTGCAGCTCTCTATTAAATAAGACATGAGAAATGCGCACAAGGCTTCTCAAATTAAACCATCCTTTGATTGTATTATAATATGATATTTATCTACATAATGTTATCACAGTTGAATCATAAATTGCTTGACTTACTTAGATGGTCTTAACAAAAGAGAACTTATTTCCCTGCATTAAGGTTTCTTTTCCAGCATTTTTTAATTTTTCACTTAAGTTTATGAAGTAAGGCTGCGAGCAGGCAGGTTATTATCTCGCAGTTTAATAAATCCAGGCTGTTAGTTAACCATCAAACCCCTATTAGGTCCTGTCGTCACCTTGGTATCTGATTTATCTGCTACCAGTGTCATGTCATGGTGTATCTGTGAGTAAAGTCATGAAGTGATAATGAAATATCACATCTTTTTTTTTTTTTTTGGACTCCTCCTTCTCTTTCACTTTACTAGGGTCATTTAAGACCGGGACATGGCAACAGAACCTTAAAGTTATTACTCATAATACAGAGAGAGAGAGGTAGGCCTCTGTCTCTCGTTCGCCCCTTGTGTTTGTCAGGAGACTCAATCAATGTGTAATTACTGTGGATGGCTATCATAAAAAAAACAATGCCAAGAGACCTCTCAAGGTTATCCACCTAATTGTGTTATTTATAAATATGAAATGGTTGTAAATGCGGCTGCCACAATGGATGGAGCATACGGCTGATGGACATGATATATTTCTAATTTGTAGTATGAGATCCATGTGGACCGGTCGATGCGGCTAAGAGCTGCTCTGACTGCGGCTAATAGTGCTGATAATGAAGCTCTGCACTTGCATGTCAGTCTCAGGTGAAAACAGATAAGGCCTTGGATTCATTCGGCCACATGTGAGACATCAGTGACTCCACTGATGATGTGATATTTGATCCAAATTTTACAAAATCCCATTCATTTACTAATTGTTTGCTGAAGCTCCCGGATGCAAACGGAATACTTCCTGTATCGTTACCTGCTGTGACACACCTAGCTTTGCTGCAGCTCTTTGTTCAGCATGTTAGCATTTGCTAATTGGAGGAGTGTCTGATGGGAAGGTCACTCATTGCAAATCATTTTCATCAAGTTTTAAACATCAGCATGTTTAGTGGAGCAGCAGCAGCAGAGAGGAGGACGAACCATGCAAGTACACTGTTAAGTAAATGTTGCCATTGTTTTTTGAGGGAATGTAGGGGCTCAGTCTGTGGAAGGGGCTTCTTGTGCCACCTGGATTAGCTTCCCTCCGTGCAGTTTTCCCCGGACATACGCTCCTCTTACACACGAAAACAGCACTACAGCCAAATTATGTCAAATTCCGTGACATTCCTCGTTAAAATGTAGATTCCGTTTTAATTGGCCAATTCCACGATTCACGTAAAACATAGGGCCCTAGGATCGTGGTAGTAACAGCAGATGCCCAGGCATCCTTGTCACTAGCAACTTCCTACATGTCCTCTTGAGAGAATCATAGCTACTCTCCTGACTGCTGCGAAACATAATCCTAGTAACCTCAAACAGGGAGGGCAAAGGGAGGATCCTCAGCTTGGTCCCCTCAGGACAATGAAGCAACTTTAGGCAGATTTTGGATGCCTTGTTTCTGTAATTTTGTTTTTTTTTGTTTGTTTTTTTTTAACACATGTGGATGTGGGCCAACTAATTAATCAAGAGCTTTTGTTGTGGCTTAACTTCCACTAGACAGCATATTGCAGCGTCTGTGTCACAGCACTGGCTGCAGTTCCTTTCCCCATCCCTTGTGAACAGCACTCACAGCCACTAAGAAAGAAGCCCATGATATCTGTTGCATGTTAGGTCAGTCTGGCTTGCACCTCAGGATAATTCCTCTGGGGATTATCAATGTCCACACAAAAGTGTCATTTTTTATGCATTTACTGAGGACACAGTGAGTGACCGACGACTTACTTGATAGTTTAACAGTGGCAATAGTTCCTGGAGAGCGCTGAGATCAGAGGCTAAACTACTAGACACATTACAAACAGGGATTATTTGCACTGGCTTGTACAGTGCCTGTTGTTTGTGGGATTAGGCCATTGTGTCACCCAGCACCCAGCAGCCTGTTTGAGACTTTCTGACAAAATCTTTAGCTCGGATAAACCTGAAAACTTCATGTCCCTCCTTTCCCCATATAGCTCTGATAGAGGAAGAGCTAACTGACAACGCAAGTCTAGTCAGAGAATAAAATCTATCATCCCTTTTAATCCATGTTTCCATCCTTCTTTGATGACAAACCTCCTCATCCACTGAAACTCACTCTAATTCCCAGGTATCCATCAGCTGTCTCCTCCACAGACTCTCTCAGCAAGTCAGCCTCTCATCAACATCTCTGTGCAGAGGAGTCAGACTCCCCTGTGCCTCCTCGTTTCTCCCCACCCCACCACTTCCCCCCTGCTCCCTCAGGGAACAATGTCAATCCCAAGCCCATAAGCGGGGAGGGGCGGTGGGCTTGACGTAGGCCTCGGAGGACAGCCAGCTCGCCTTTGCTCTCCTGCTCACCAGAGGATGAAATTAGCGTGCGGTGGACCGTCCGTGGTGGTGGGTCACTCCAGACAACCAGGCAGCCGTGCCTGACCAGCGCTTCACCCTAAACACCACCGCCACCATGCAACCACAACCTGCCCCCCCCCCCAACACGCTCGCAAGGCTCCTCACCGGTAATCCCTCACCCCGTCAGACTCACCTCACATTCATTCCTGCCTTTTTGCCCTGCAAGTTAAAGCCACTTAACCCCCAGCATGGGGCAGAAAAGCAGGGGCACAGGGGTTGGGAATTGGCTGCTTCATGTTGAGTTAGAAGAAGTTGCTGTTTAAGTCAAAAGCTGTTTGGTATTCCAAGGAGTGTGTGCCCGCTACTGTCACGTACCAAGACAGGGGCTGCTGTATATAAGCTCTGAACACTCTGGACGCCAGAGGATACAAATTCCATCTCCTTTCTGGAATGTTGTCATCCTTATATTCCCTTGCAGATTTATTTCATTTCAGTCCATGATAAAGGTACAGTCTAGCTGTCTCATATGAATTTACACAGTCTGTATCCATTTCTTAGTGAGCGAAGCTATGTGACAGCCATGGAATGAAACTGGAAAAACGACGTGTAATATATGCAACACCAAACTCTCTTCATATGCATATCATTATTACAGCAGTTGAAGCCCAAAATAGACACACAGCACCCGATCTCATCCAATCCCCCAAACACAGGCCCGGTCTTTCATGAACATCCGTGCCAGAAGTCCCCAAAGTTAACGGCGCAATTACTGTGAGTGTCTATTAAAGGGGGGCATAAAAGATGGCTGAGTGTGATTCACCACTACATCAGACACATAAAAGAACCAAGATGTGGAGGAAGAGGTGTGAACTCCCATCTTAGAGCAAAGGAGGACAATTACAGCAGGGTTTTAAAGGATGAGATAAGAGCTTGTCTTTAGAGTCTATTTGCTCCAGAATGAGCCGTGGAGCTGGGGAGGGTTTGTTGTATGATAGGAAGGTTGAAGGTAAATGACTGTCATTTGCTCTTCCTTGGAGGATTGGCTCCCCTGTGTGGCTAATTCTGGATGACATTTTTAATAGCTTTAAGTGTTTTTCTGTGTGGCTTAGGGATGCCAAATACCACGCACCAGGAAACTATAGTTATATAGAGATTTTTTTAATATTTCCTCATGTACAAAACCACTTTCAAAACAGTTTTAACTTCATATGTTGTTTGGAATGGAATGTCCTCCATAGGAGAGGGACTATCCAGCTTGTCATCAGCATCAGTAATGGTAGGCATTGGTAACATCTGTACATCTGTGAGAGCAACAAATGCTGCTGTCCAGACAGATTGTTTTAATACGTCAGCAAGACAAACCACAATCTAACTGTAGCAAAACAGCCACTGTTAAAGTGCTTGTTGTTGCCCATCTGGCTCATTATGAAATGTAAAATCAGACAGAAAACTCTCCAATATATATTCTCATTTCTTAGCTCAAAGGGAGGTAAACCAAATCAGTTCCTGCTTTCTCCAAAAACATCCAGTCCTCTCTGACAATGCAGTTTTATAAATGGCCTAAAATGAAGGGTTAAAATGAAATATGGTACGTCAAAGACAATACTTCAGTCTGCACTAAGTTAGACAGTAAAGGGAAGCTGTTGTTGTCACTTCCAATAGACATCACAATAAAGCGCCACCTTTCAGAGAACGTTCCCTTGAAATGTCAGGGCCATCCTCAGGAGCCTTGAAGGACAGCATCTCTTATTGGCAGTAAACATACAAGGCGGAGGCTGTCTATCTGCTTCTGCCATCAGAGCATGGTGGAGGATGATAATCGCTGTAGAGGAAACTGCACCTGAAGGAGCTGAACTTCCACCTTTCCCCCTCCCTCCACTTCCGTCTCTTGTCAGCAGTTCTGTTGCACTTTAAAGCAAAGTACATTTTCCACCTCAGCTTACTTGAATGCTCTTAGATGAATATATGCATTGAAGCCACAAAGAGATGACACATTTCATCTTATCTTAAACCTTCACAGGCCTCCAGAGTCTTTTCATTCAGTCCATATTTCAGGGCATCTTGACTTGTTATTTGTATTCTCTCTGTGTCATCAATCACAAAATGATTCATCCACAATATTACTCTGGGAGCTGTACCGCTGCGGAGTTGTTAACTAGATGTGGCATCACGGGCAAGCGCTAATCTCAGAGTAACTCTGTTTTCTGACGCTCATCCGGAATTTAATTTGGCCTCTGTATCATCTTCAAAAAAATAAATAAATAAATAAATAAAAGCAGCAAGCAAAACAACATTTCAAGTGTCCATACAGGCAAAACAAGCTAATTGTTTGTAACAAATTTTCAAACCACTTAAAGTAAGAGCAGCATGTTCTCTTTGTGCATCAAACAGACACTGATGCAACAGTTGCCATAGGCACCATCTGACTTACATCTTGTTTTGTTTGCTTATTGTCAAGCTGTACTTTAAATCATTTATAGCATGTGTTGAGTTTATACTAAAAAAGAATAAATAAGAATTATAGTGATCAGAACTGTTGCAACTAGGGTCTGGTTCCTCTAAAAATAACAGGCCGCAATATAGTGTGAGTGATCACAAACAAGAATTCACACAAAACTGTGTAAATGGTCAATATTTTTACAGCTGTAGCTGCACTAACAACCACCGGGTGACATGTGTGAGTAAATACAAATTGGCGACGGCGCTTGAGCGGGATCTGGTCACAAACTTCTGCTGTGAAGACAGAAAATAAGCTGTGATTTGTGTCCAATTTAAACTGTAGAAAAAGACATGGTGGACTCAAAGTCACACAAACATGACCGACAGAGTTTGGCTTGTGAACATGGTGGAAAGTGTGGCTGCCAAAAAGGGAAAATAAATTCTAACCCTTGCTTTCCTTCACATTTTGTCAGCATAGGTGGCACTAATGCACAGTAGCAGTGGTTTCTATGAAGCAGAAAGAAAAAAGATGCTGCACGAATCTGGCTTGTTAGCATGTGTGTGGCTACTGCTGCAAAACAACACTATACCAGAACCGATGAAGACATTTTTCCTTGCACTTAAAAAAACATTTTTACACTCATGATTTTTTTTATATTTTTGTATTGATTATAATTTTCGCACCTCTTCCCATTGTGCTCGTCTGCAGTCCCCCCCCTGCATTGTTCCTCTCATTGTGTTCTGTCTGAACACACAATGAAGGCTGAATACCTTCAACACATTTATGTTTCTACCTTTACTGTTGTTATTTTCCACAACAAAGAAAAAAAGAAATCTTCATCTATCACCGATCTGCCTACTGTGTACAAATCTATTATGCATTGTTGTACTTTGAATAAGATAAGCCCCTGTGCCATTGTGCTGTAGCTAACAGTAAGCACAGACCCTTTATTTAATCCTACTTTTGTTCTCCTGTGATTTTATCTTTCAGGATACATCCCCGCTTCCATCAGTGAGGCGTACATATAAACACCTGGTTCACATACTACAGACGCTAAAGCTTAAGGGATAATGAGGTAAGTACATATTAACAGATGGATCGGATCATAGATAGAGATTTCAGCCCTTGTTATCATTTAATAAGTGAAGAGTATAGAATATCACTTGGAAAGACTGCTCTGCCCTGTGAAATATCATCACACCAAATCTTTCAGTGCTGGGAGTTGATTTTCTCTCGTTCCTTTTATCATCTTAAAACTACAAGCTGAGGTGGAATTTCAGAGGAGTTAACCTGCTAATGATTTACCCGCTAATTACATACGCTACAATTACCTGGCGAGTTCAGTCCCAGCAATCTGCCGTTCACTGTCCTCATCCTCCATTAGCTGGCAAGGTTAATGACACCTTTTCAAGAGTAAAAAGACACTTTAAGGAAACCACTAAATGACAGTTCAACAATGACAGATCAACAATTAAAGTCAAAGTCTGACAGGTTTGATCTAATACTTTAGAGGGGAACTTTTTTCTTCTTTGAAACAAATGGATATCAGCACAGAGCTGCCTCATGCAGCTTGGTGAAACATCCATCCATCCATCCATCCATCATTTGAACCTGATTTGTCCTGCAGTGCTGGGTCATGGGGGGCTGGAGCCTAGCTGTTGCCACCTCTCGTGAGCCCCAGTACACTGCGCGATTAAAGACCCATGATAAAGCTGAAATTCGCCCCAACCAAAAGAAATATTGTACAACTCATAATTCGGGTCAAAATCGGACCAAAAAACATACAGTATATGCCCGGCTTAAGTGGCCGATCACAGAATAGCAGTTTTTGGCAGTTCCACACTGGCTTCATTTCTTGGTGTTTTATCATTATGTCTCTGATCAGCTGTTAATCATAAGCTTAGATGGTATATTGAGCCTGGTGCATTCTTTCCTCCTGCGTTTCTGATCAAAGGAAATACCATTGATTTTTCCCTTTTTCTCTAGTCATGATTTCTCTTCCCTTTAATTAACTATGTTTGTAAGTGTGGATTTGATGATCTTATTGGAGCAGTTAGCAGTATCTTTTTTTGTTTGTTTGACCGTTAGGCTACAGCTTGAGAATGACTGCAGTACAGGTGGGGTGGAGGAAGGTGGGTCACACCAAGCTGTGGGAAAAAAAATAGGAAGAAGAAAACAAAAAGAAGAAATGGAAAGTGGAAAATTTCTCACTATTATGTATTTCACGCCAGAGCGAGCATTTGACATATCCAATTTCTAACCTGAGACACTTACTGTGTCTTTGTGTAGCTCAGAGGGGTTATAGGGGAGGTTATGGCATTACACATCAGCGCGTGTGTATTTGTCTACGCTCAAAGTGGTGAAGCTGGAGCCAGATCATAAAACAGTCTTTGCATTGAAAATGTGGTTTAAATAAGCTTTCACTGTTTGAATGTCGCTAACTCACAGAAAGGTTGTTTATTTTCTATTGGAGCTCTTTATATATTTGTGTGCAGGAAAGGAATGATCACTTCACATTTGATACCCTCTGGGGAGAAACCATTCAATGCCCGCAGGCACACACACACACACACACACACACACACACACACACACACACACACACACACACACACACACACACACAGGCTGCTTCTAGCCTCTCCTGAGGCGCTTTAGCACTTCCATCACCATTACAAGCTCTTTAAAGCCAGACTGATACGTGGACCACTGTTGTCAGTCACAGCAGAGAGAGAGAGAACATACAAAAGATAGTTGGATTAACAAATGAAAGTGTGTCTTCATTCGTTCATTAGTTCTTAACAGTGTGTGTGTTTTGTTTGCACACATCTCGCTAATTGCTCGTCTTTGTTTCAAGCCGCCTGAAATCTGTTGCCACATCTTTAAATGCATGCAGCTCTCTTCCTCATCAAAGTAAACATGTTAGGTAGCATGAACAACATAAGCTCTTCAAACATCACCAAGATGTTTTGGCGTATCTTTTTAATTGCAATTATTTAAGAAGAGGAGGTGCCCGTTCCCCCCGCCCCCCCACCCGCTTCGGATCCATGCCTCTCCCTGAAGCTGACCTGATGGCTTACCAATCTCATTGTCATAATTACCATCATCACAATCACTATTATCTTAATTGGCCTTATCTCCTCGTTAGCTGCTCGTTAGCTAATTGACTCGGAGAATATCCCGGCAAACGCTTTGCGTGGCGACACAAAAGGCAACAGACGGAGATCAAGAGGAGACATCTGCCTGTTGAGAGAAGAGGAAAAACTGCGACAAGCTCTGGCTCATCTGTCACAGTAATGACTGTCTCTACAACTGTACACAATTATGTGGAGGAAGAATGAACGATGCACCAACCACCATGCTAGTCTCACACACACACACACACACACACACTCCTACAAGTACTTGCATTAAATGCACATTCAGACTCAGACAGACTCTTAATGACATGTTCAGACAGACCAAAGGACACACAGTTACAGACTTGAGAGAGAATGCAATTATACACCAGGTAAGACACACTACTGAGTTTTTTGCATGTCAAAAAGCCAATTATAGGACATTGAAATGAATGGGAAGAAATACTGTAATTACATGGCTCTGATCTGTGTGGAAATTAGGAAGAATAGCAGAAAATATCTAAGTTCTCATCAATTAAGGCACATGAGAGGACTCTCCACAGAGGGAAGCACTGCTGCTCTTTATTTTTCCATACCATTCCTAACGAGATGCAAATGTTTGTCCAGAGCCATTTACAGTATTCTTGAAGATGATGCTGACCTCCTTCCTCTGCTGTTTCCGTTTTTCTTGTGACACCCCTCTGGTGCTGCTTCTCCCAGCTAGTGTTCTTTTGCTTGTTCTGCTCCTCTTCCTCTTCCTTCTTTGTCACTGTCCCTCCCTCTTTTTTCTGCTTCACAGCCATTTTCCTCTAATTTTCCTTGCTCTCTCTTTTCCTCTACTTTTGCGTTTTGTCTCTGTATCATCTCCTCCTCCCCCCTTCTGTCACTGTGTGTTGCTGTAGGGCTGTGGAGTCTGGTGGTGTCACTGGTAATAGGGTCCCATGGGTGCTCTGTACAATATAGCATGGGTCTGAGAACTGCCTGCATAATATGAAGCAGGGGCGCTGTGCTCTCCTGTCCTACTTTACAAAGGGTCTGTGTGTGTGTGTGTGTGTGCAAATTTGCGTGTCTATGTGTGTGTGCGTAATGCATCAAGTCGCTAATAGTCACCAAGAGAAGCTGACCTTAGCGGAGGACTTTTGGCATTCACAAGTGAGGGTAAGAAGGATTGTGAGATTGACAGAGTGTAGGCACATCAGCCACACTACTGCAGGTGTATGAATGGAGGCCTAAGAACAGCAAAGCTTTTTTGTCGACCTGAATCCCAATTCTCACTGGTGGTCACATACTTTCTGTAATGTCTGAAAGGATGATACCTAAGCACCTGAGGCAAGCTTCCTGAACTCTGTTTCTGCCTTGCTCAGCATGTAGCAAGCTCTAAAAGACTTTCACATAAATTAATGTGTTACATTCAAGCCAAATGAGTCCATACAGTGGACTGAGTTCAAAACACGCACATGACCAGAAAATTGCCTCTCTCCTAAGGTATGACCTTAGGAGAGAGGCTGGATCACAATGTTTGTGTAATACCTCTAACTGCCAGAAGGGGGCTACTGATGTACTGCACTGTAGCTTTAAAACAAGTCAGTTATTTACAAACAGTGCATCCCCATGTATTTCCTTCATGATAACATTACCAAACAGATACAGATTTGTATCTGGTATTGGTTATTATTTAATGTTAGCTGCTAAAATCATGTGCAAAATGCAAATGAGCTACTTTAGTGACTCGATCTGCCCTTCTTAAACAAGTAGCTGTAGAAGTCAGTCACCAGGCTGTAATGGAAGTCAAGGAAGAAATTTAATTACATCAGAATATGTCTGCATATTGGCAATAAGTCAGAAATGTAATATGTATTGGTTAATTCAAATTCTTTAACCTTTAGTCGAGTTGCTAAAATATACTTTAATATATTGTCATTTGTAATATATGCTAGCACATATGCATATCATCACTATCTGTATCTTTGAACACCTTTATTATTAACACAGAAATGTAGATAGACACCTTTATAGTAATATGTACATGTCTCTGTAGCATATTAATAATATTATCATTATTATTATTAATAGTATTATTATATTAGTTATTTCTATTCATTTTAAATACTCCAGATGAGCATGTTTGCTTTAATATTGTCCTCTGCACGTATGCAGGTAGTCTCTCCCACTGTTGATCTTGACAGTAATATAGTGTATAAATATAACTCATTGTGTTTGCACAGTGCAGTTTCTCTTTGGTTGTACTTGGCAGTTGAGTCTGTTGGGTTCTCCTCCAATAATAAAGACACACATAGAAGAGTCACATAAAGACAGAATGACAAGTAAAGAAACCAGAAGGAGGTGGAAGTGTCATCTCTGCTGTATCTGCTGCCAGCCTGTCAGAGAAACTCTCCAAAACTGGACAATTCTCTTCGCTGCAGCCAAACAAGAAACTTGGTGTTTGATGGCTGAGAGAAGTTTAGTTCTGTGCAAGCAAAACCGGGCTGTGGATAGTGGTGACACACTTCTGACATAGATGGATGAGTAGGAATCATAAAGGTAAATGCTGCAAGGCTGCAAATGAGGACCAGGAAGCACCTGGAAAGCACACATTCTGAGTCAGTTATATTTTAGTTATAGTTATATTTATTTTGAAATATCCCCCTCAGGACTCCAGGTAGACAACAGGTAGAGGTAATGTACCTACAGTCAAAGTGCTGAATAGCCCGTAGAAGACGCCGTGCCCTAATGTGTCTGGGTAAGCTAGGTGGACATCACCTATCAACAAATCACTTTTCAGTCTACTCAGAGTGCATGGAAGTGTTCTGCCATTGTGTATCTGCTTTACCCTCTGTGTTTTTCTTTGTGCACTGATCTGCAGAATACTCATGAGGCTTAAGACCTTGAAAGGCTCTAAACAGGCCTGTTTTGCAAGAGCTGCTGCAGTGAAACCTTTACTGTGATGGTGAACTGAGATTCCAACCAGAGAGCTTGCTTACTTAGTTACTTGCAGTTGAAACAGCACCAACTAACACCCAGCACACCTGTCAGACAGGGCCACTGTTATGAGACGGTGTAATGACCTGCTGGTGATGTTAGATGAACAGTGTGTGGGATCCTTCTTAATGTTAACTCAAGTATCCGGAGTGTCTCATTAGCAACTTTTTCCATTGGTGACTGTGACTTGCTGTGTTGCAGTGTGTTTAGTTAAAAATATTAAAAGTCAAAAAGAACATTGCAACATTTAGGTGCTCAGTCTAACACGACTCATTTGTTCATTCAACCGGTTGTCAGAGCACCTCAAGAAATGATGTCACAATTCTTATTTATTTATCACGTTATCACATTACTGTTAAAATGAACTGCAATTAGATCAGGATTAAAGCAACACAGCTTTTTTGGTGGAGGGAAGACATGGAAGACAACGAGCAGATATGGCCTTAGACCCATTCGGACTTGTGTAATCAATCTGGATAGAGCGGGATTTGGGCCATATCCTGTTCTAGCTGGAGCGCAAATTCCATTAAAGCCGGATTGATTTCATTTCAGTGAAATCAGATTTCAGCCAGATATCAGCTGTAACTGTGTTTTGGACTGAAAAAAGCCCCAAAAGAGGGTTTGGATTTTACGATGCAACATCTAGTGGTTTGAAGGACAGCAAAGATGTCGGATTGAGTGAGTCATGTGTGTGCAATAGCCGTATTTGAAAATAAAGCTATAGATATAGCGAGTCCACTCTAGCCGGATTGACTTTCCCCAGTCTGAACGGGGTGTTAGAGATGGTGGCATGCTGTGGTAGCACTTCCTGTCCAGTGCAGTCATCCTTCAGACATGCATGTTATTGGTTAGGTTACTGGCACATTTTGCATGCTACATCAATAGTGGAGTCCACTTTTTATTTTTTAGACATTTTAGAAAATTCATCCACTTTGGATTAGTCTTTAAAAGAGTCTAATTAAACTGGGATTTCATTAAAATATCAGACAGTCCTTTGCCTGAATTTTTATATGCAACCTCTCTCTTTTAATTTCACTTCACTGCTTATTTGGACTTTCATTCTGCATTAATCATACAAAAGCTTTTCCTTTCACTGCTGATTTTCAGAGGCGACCTTGTAAAATATTTGGAATGTCTTTACTTATTCAATCATCGTAGTTAAGCATTCGTCGATTACGATTTTATTCTTCCGCTTTAATTTCAGCTGTGAACTGCACCTTTAACCTCTGTTTGAGTCATAAAATGTGATTAGCCGGCAGTCCTAGCAACAGATTGCATAACTATCACCTGCCTCGCTGAATCATATGTCAATTTCACACCAGTTGTGAGCGTAAATTACATGAAAGTTCCGGTGAAAATTTGCTTGTACGTAGACCTGGCATTGCTCGCCAACACATCCACAGGTAAGCGTTGGTCTCCCGGTCGCTGCCACCCTGCTGGTACACAGAGGAGGAGAGGACTAAAAAGAAAAGCTTTATTTTATTGAATGAATTCAGCTGAAAAAGAGCCCATTTCCCCTCTGGGCTGAGCGGCCTAGTGGCAGAATCAGTGTAACAAGAGTCTTAGTGCTACTGAGTCTGAGAGGGGTCAAAAGTCCTCAGGGTCAGGTGGGTTTTATCACTGCAAAAGTCTTATCTGACATTTGTCACAAGGACAGGCCTGGAGAGATAATTGGAATTGAGATTCTCTCTCTCTCTCTCCTCTTGTTGAATTTTCCTCACTTCTTTTTGTTGCACACACACACACACACACACACACACACACACACACACTTGTGCTAAAGTTGGTCTGCGAGCCCGTGCCTTCACATCTCTCAATATCTTATCTACAAGTTAGACGCCCACGGTTGGCATTTTAAGACGACCGTGTATACACAGATAACCGCCGCTACTACTCACTGTCACTCACAATGGGCCCACACACAAGCTGTGAGTGTGTGGGCGAATAAAAAAGGATGCTTATTTGTTGTCTTGTCCTCGTCTTGATGGGTGGAGTGATGTGGGTGTTGGAAGGGAAAGACTTTGCATGCATGTACTGTTACTATTTATGCACGAGCGGATGCATGTTTGTTTACGTCCGTGTGTATGTTTTGTTTTTTTTTTTCGCCTTTTTGAACTCTGTGCAAAGCACTGATTATACAGTAATGTTAGGGTTGTCAGGAAGGCAGCAGGCAGCCTGGTTTTATCCGCAGCGGGTGGTGGCACCATCATCACCATTACACCAGCCTCGGTTTCAAACTGCCAGCCTTGACAAAAGGGTGTCTTTTCTATGTTTGATTTTATTCTGATTGGATCACAGACTGTTTGTGAATAGCACGCCGTTTGTGTTTAATCACAAGAGCGACTGCACACAAAAAAAAAAACACCTTTAAGTGCTGGTCATTTTATCCGACTGTTTAAACACGACTGTGTTTTAACTGACAGTAGTTTAAAGGGTGAGTTTCCAGAATTCAACTAAAAAAATGTTTTGAGTTTTTAGCATTATAGCCTGCCACATTGGCCTTCAAAGAAAAACAGTGCAACATATGCGGCACAGCAAAAAGATGGATTGCTTCAATAGAAAGGAGTGACATTTAAATTCTTGTGCTCAAAGCGCTGACAGATTACATCTGAAAACTCAACACCTGTGCGTTTTTTTTAAAACAATGTCCTTGTTACTCAGGATAATCCACTAACCTGTCAGCACTTTTTACTGAGACGCAGTGTAAGTGCAACATGAAAAATGCAGCTGGCGAGGCGAGATGCTGCTGTTTCTCAAATGTCAGATTAGACAAATCTTACTTGTAAAGTGGATAAGCCTCATTATTTTGGACTTTTTTTTGCCTTAGTTGACAAGAAAGTTAGCAATTTTGGATAATAAAAGTAGTTTTTTTTAATTATTTATACAGTACCTAAAGTAAAGTTTGGTCACACCATAGACTGTGTAAAAATTGAGGACATGACAACTTTCTGAAAGTGAGGTCAAAAAATGGCTGCAGTGTAGGCTGTAAACCCAGCTTCCCCAGTGTAAGTGAATTCAACATGGCTGCACCCGTAAGTGAGACATTTTGCCCTCACTTTGGTCCAGTCAGCAGACGTGGAACTGCTTGCTCATCTTTTACTTTGACTTGTAAGTCCAGGTAGAGGGGGTCTTGGGGTCTTGTGTAGTAATGTAAAAAGGGCTGTGAGTTGGGTGCAGGGTCTTGAGGGATTCAGTCACTGTAGCATGCCTCAGTGTTAAAGAGAGAGAGCTGGCAGAGCTCTTGATTCGTTGGTCCATTACCTGGTCCTAAACCTTTGGCCCATGAACTTTGAGTAAGGGCCAAAATAATGAAATAAGCTCAGAAAACCAGTGAAACCTGTTGATGTGGTTTGCACACAGCACGCACAGCCAGCTGGGTGAAGGCTGACCCACTCCTCCTGGAAGTGTTATATCCTGCTTTTCAACTCATCCCCAAACTTCCCAGCAGGGTGCTGTCAGTCAGCCCTCAGAGAGTCCCCAGGTGGGCCCATCGTCTTGACGGTGTGTGTTGTGTAGTGTCATAGCTGTGCAGTCCTCCATGCTTCTGTGTCTCACAGTAGATTGTTGAGATGTTCTGTAGTTAATTGTTGATTTCTCAGTTGAACTCAGTGCAGCAGAGGGAACTCTCTCTCTCTCTTTTTTTTCCATGGACGAGCCTCATGAGAGCTGGTCTCATCTCAAAGTTTGATGAATTTTTTGCCTAAAGAAAAGTTTAGAAATGTTCTGGACTGACTGACCTTCATGGCCTAAAGTAATGGCAGATTGTTGTGTGGAGCAGTTCTTATTCATAATATGGATTACCACAGTATTAAAATTTAATGTAGAAATAAGTATGTAATATAATATATAGATATATGTAAGATAAGCCAACAACAAAATCAGTTTCTTAAGGTATTGATCCAATCAGATGAAACTGATTACTAATGTAAAGTCTCTAGAATATTATTATTTTAGTACAAATTTAAAATAATATTGGATTAAAAAAAACTCTTGTTTATAAGCTCACCTTGAAAATCAATCTAAACCAACTATTGTCTCATAACATTGCAAATGGCAGCACATTGTGCGCTGCTCATCTGTGAACTGCATAATAAAAACAGTACAAATGTTGTGAAGCGAGTCTTAAATGAAGAGAAGGACAGAAACAAAATGAAACAAAAGGTGAGCCACTCAGGCAGCACATGCATACTTAAAATCACCATTGTTGAAAGGCTGTGTTTGTGGTCTAGCGGTGTAACAGCTTTCAGGACACGCACTTTAATGGACTGTGCGCTGCGTAGCGACTTTGTTCTGCCATTTCTATTTCACCCTCACTGGTTCTTCATTAGGGTCGTCTATACAACAAAATGCACAGCCAGAGCCGATCAACCTTCATCCTGTTTCCACTGTTTGCCATTATCTGCTCCATCGCCTCGGCCATACCTTCTCATCAAGATGAAGAGGGAGGGGGGAAGGAGGGGGGAGGCTGCACAGACGCAATTAAGCCTCTGAGCTGCAAAATTTCAAAAAACAAGTTCAACTTTTGAAAAAGTTTCTTTGCAAAAACTACAGTTGAAAGACCAAAGTGTGTCTAGCAGCATGGATGGAGACAGGCAGACAGCAAGAATTTCTCTGCTTTAGGTTTTAAGCCATTGAGAGGAGAGGGGGGGGGGGGGGGGGGGGAGACAAGAGCAGAGCAGACAGAACAGTAGCAGAGCCTGGCAGAACAGTGGAGGCTGCTGTAGCTGGTCATTAATAGTCAACCAGGATATACCACAGGGAGATTGCAGACCGTGGAGGCAGCTTGATAATTCAATCTGTCAAGCGCACGCTACAAGCCAGGCCAATTAACTGGAGAGGAGGCAGGCCTGACCCCAACATCCCTCCCTCCCCGCCTCCCTCATCCCTTCTCCGTTCGCAACATCCCTGGCGTGTGTTAAACCAACATCTATGCCAGTTAAACTGTCACTCCTGCTGAGGTCAGAAAGAACAGAAAAGTGTGTGTTTGTGTGTGGATCAGTGGATGTTGAATCACTTCGTTCTGTTACTACAGTGTCTGCTCTAATAACGGGGGGGAGACGCAGCATTTATGGACAGATGGCCAAACAACAACGGCTGCTAATTGATGGCAAATTGCAAATGCACGGCAGGTGTACAAGCTTTCCAACAAATGAAACCTGAGTGATTTCTCTTTCTCTTGTTGATTTATACTTACAACTTCCACTCGGTTCGTTCCCTTTTTGTTGCTACACCTGTTTTCTCTCACCTCTCCACATAAAATTGAGGAACAGACGATTGAGTCCTCTCGTCCCACACACCTTTTTTTTTACCTTTGTCTTCCCACCGTTTTTAACAAATTATTCAAAAGCCACTAATTAAAATGCCTAAAGAAGCCAAGTAAATGCAGTGCGAAGGCGTATGTAGATGGTGGGGGTGTATGGGGAAAAAAGGCGGCTAAGAGGTGCATGCGCTTAAAAAAAAAAATAAATCTTTTCATGCTTGTGAAGATAGAGGAGAAAATAAAAGAGCATGAAGACCTTTCATGAGCAAGGTCTCAGTCGAGTGCGAGAGAAAAGCATCACGGTGAGCAGCATACTGTTAGCTGTGCTCAGTTCCACACTGATTTGGCTTTTGTTGTGAATCGGTTACTGAAAAAAAAAAGCTGAAATTGTATTACAGACTTCCAAAAGCTCCCACATTTTATTTACTGAACCTTCAGAAATGCTAAAACATTTTAGCGTACACAGGCAGACGAGTGGGCTGGAAGCACGCAACTCCTAATGTTTCTTCTATGATTTTTTGCCGAATAATATCCATCAAATGACAGTCGTGGCTTCAAAAAGAGATAGACGGTGTTGTAAAGCGCAGCTCGGGTAACACCTACAGAGGGGCTTTTTTTGAATATCAAGCGAGCGTTAAAAGACTTTCAGGATCATTAGAATTCTGTGTGCAGGCTTTCCAATTAGAAGCAATCCTGCTCTGCCATGCGGTGCTATTGCTGTTGAGTCTCATGCAGCTTTGCACTGCATGTGTGTGAGTCTTTGTATATTTAATGTCACACAGTGTCACTTTCCCTTTTTTTTGGTGGTTTTACAGCTGCAAGGCCATCCATCTGCCTTGCTGCAGGGCTTAAATAATAATATTAATCCTTGGCTGTAGAAATCTAGCACATAATATTATCTGTTTTGAAGACTCTTTGCTTTGATAGTCCTTCACTAAAGATGAGTCTCCGAAGAATTATTCACACAGCTCCACACAGCCTCCATGTTAGTGTTACTCTAACTTTCTGTGAAGGGGAGTGAAGATGTAAAGTTTTGCATCAAAGGGTCTCAAAAGAGACTCCGACCACAAGAAGAAGAAGAAGAAGAAGAAGGAAAAAAAGAGGATCTAGTTTTGCGGTAACTCTCAGATGAGCTTCTTCAGAGGAGTCCAGAGAGGTTTCACAGAGAGAGCTGAAGTTGTTTGAGTGGGGGAGAGAGAGAGAGAGAAAGAGCCAGAGGTGGAGAAGAGAGTGGGTTACATGAAGAGGGAGAAAAGCAAGAGGCTGGTGGCGTGGAACAAAATCTGGCTCCCCTTCATCAGAAGTAGCTGCCTCAGTGAAGATGACTTTTTGGGGTTAGTGCAGAAGGGAACCCTCCCTCCTCCCACACACACTCTTACCTGAACATTTAAAGACTGAAATCTGAGGGATCTGGATTGTACACACACACACATACACTCATAAACTTCCCATTTAACCTATAGGAAAACAAGCTGTCATAATTACAACGGTGCAGTTTTTAACCTGAGCCTCCGCAGCATCAATGGCGGCTTCTTCACAGCGAACTGTCAGACGGCGACGTTTGATCATGAAAGTTTCATGACATGTTTGCCTTCGCTCCGACTTAGAAATCTTGTGAGTGTCAATTAGCAGCAGCAGATCAGGAAGCCCTGCCAAATAAAAACAAACCTTTGTCTACTTCGCTCTGACTTCAGAAGAATGAGGATTAAAAGGAACGCGGGGAAGACAAAAGGCGGGACGCGTGTTCAGATTTGCATGGCAAACATTCCTGACACTTATGATTTGTTTGTAGTGCAGCAATGCTGTCAATTGCTCTTTAACTATTTTGCAAATACTGCATTTAGACATCATTTATCCTTGTTCACAACTGTGCGACAAAGAGTTCAAAAAACAATATGAAGTTTGGATGAAATGTGAATGGAGAGAGCACGTATCCAAGTTTGTGTTTTAATGCTCATAGTGTGTAGTAGACGGCAGTGTTCCTCCACCAGCCAGCAAATTACAGAAACTTTCAACAGAAGTATCAGAAGCTTTTTCATTGTTTTTTTAACAGTTTGAAGAAGCTGCTGTGATGTAGTGAACAAGGGTCAGTGGTATATATTTGATATGATGGATTCGAGAAATATTTTACCAGTCATGTTTTTGTTTATTCAGCTTAAAAGGCATGCTCATATTCTGGCAATACCACAGCAGAGCTGAGTTTTCTGAGGCTTTAAAGTGAGAAGAAATACTTGGGAGGATAACTCTTCTTATGAGTGAGCCTCCGTTGAGAAAAAAAAAAAACTCTTAAGAGCTAGGAAGCAGATTTTATCATAAGCACATATGTGATATACAGTATAAAGTATAGTACATATAGTATAGTATCACCACCATAATAGTCCATCTAAACTCACAGTTAATTCTAATACAGGCAAAGAAACAGTTGCAGAAACAGGATGCTAAGGGTGTCAGGCAGCACCCTGTTACACACAAAGCAGTCAGACCCCTATTTATACAAAGTTTTGAGTCTAAATATAATTAAGACGCTTGTGAAACCTTAGTGGATAGAAACCAAAGCTGTTTGTACCAGGCTGTAGGCATGCTCTAATGTTAGACATTTTAACATGGAAGTTTTAGGAGTTTGACCAGCTTTTGGAGCCAGCTCTCAGGAGCCAAAAATCTCTCCATGCAGACAGGGCCGTGGATGGGGTGGTGGTGTTGCAAATTAAATGAAGGTAGAACCATCGAATGCTCGACTGACATCATAAACACTAGTTGCTAGTCATTACAAATCCCAGTGAAATACTGTGCCAAAGTCCAGACTTCAAGTAGAAACAGTTAATGTCTGGACTTGGCTGATGATACCTGTCTGTCCGCCTCCATTTGTATCAGTAAACGTGACTTAAACATTGACTCTGATGGTTCTATTTCATTAACTCTGGCCTTCATTCAAATGGCGCTGTACTTAACGCCTTCTTCCAAAATCTTAAAACACAGCAGACCCGTCTTCTCAGCAAAGACAAGTCATCACTATCATTCTTCTCAATTTCCCAGCTGTTGGACAGTAAGTCTATTGTACTGCAATGAGGTATCACTTTAATTTAACAGAGAGGAAGCAAGCAGGACAGCGCAGGCTCTGATGTTTTCTCTTGGCGTCCATCGTGTCTTGGGAGCTAATAAAAATGAGACTGCTGTGGAGTTGCAGCTTCAACAGAGGAATCCCCACCAACACACACACACACACACTCATACACAGGGAGAGCATTGTATGCTTCTTTATTGGCTTAATAATGGAGGACTAAAAGCATGGTGGAAACAGTTTTGTCTCTGAGTGCCAAAAATCAGACATGAACACATTGGCTTTATCTTCTCTGGAGGACATGGTAGAACAAAACAGCAGTGATATAATTAACAACTGCCTCCTGAGAGATATGTGTGTGTGTGTGTGTGTGTGTGTGGATATAATATATATCAGAGAGCCTGTGCTCAGATGAGTGTGTGAGAGGATGAAAACATGACATGAAGCAGGATTCCTTGTAATCTAATAATGAATGTAGCTATTGACATGCTCTGGTGTGTTTGCAACATGTGGGCATGCCCAAAAAAAAAAAAAAAAAAAATCCAACCCCTAACATCTGAAGGACGGCACAACAACACGGTAACCCGAGAAACCACGCTAAGGAGAAACTCTCGCTATCTCCCTCCTGACAGCACAGAGGGAGGCTGTAGGTAACAAATCAAACAAGGAAGTCGAAGCCCCAAAACATTTAAATGGAAGGGAGGCACAGTCTCACAATGGTTCTCGCCTTATCTCCCCTCAAACACCTGCCATGTCGGCTGCTACTTATCCTCTGATTACAGCTGTAGCCATTTTGCTGTAATTCGCCAAAAAAAAAAATATTCCTGAAATAAATAAATATTATAATGTGCAGACAGGGAGTGAGGGGTGGGCAGGAGAGAGAGAGACAGAGCGAGAGAAGTGAAATATTCAAGTGAAATATTCTCTGGGAACATGGTGTTCTGAGATTGGAATAAATAAGCAGACAAGGAGCAGAGGGAGGAAAAAAAAGAAAAAGTCAAAAGGAGGTTTGACGTGATGTCTAGTCTGGAGTCTGTGCTGCCTCTGTTTCACTGTTGATCTCCGCTTCACACACACACAACTCTCAAACAAGGTCATATTATAGCAAGCAGTGTGCGAAGAATGACAACTTTTTCTGCATTCACATTATACATCTCAGTGTTATCTGCAGTGACCCTCGCTTCACAAAGAAGAGAGAAAGAAAGTGGAGGAAATGCATTTAAACTACGGCGAAAAAAAAAAAAAAGAAAGAAAAGTTTTGCATCCTGTGTCGGTGAGAACGGTCCGACCCACAGGCTGTTCTCTTTGGTTGAAACCTCGATGGAAAAGTTTAGTTTGCAGGCAAAATCAGGACAATCAAGCGTTGTCAACCTCGTGAATCACAAAGAGCCTGTTTGTCAGTGCACTGGCAGTGATCTGGGTACAGATTTCTCACTCCACATTAATGGTGCATGATGGAGGTCGCTGTGCTTCATACAATAGCAAACCTGCTCTGCTGTTCTTACCATCTGAAGGTAATGGTACAAAAATTGAAGTAAATATTAGGTTAAAAAAAATAGGTTTTATAGCCATAGAAATCAGGACCTGAGCCTCTGCAGATTCACACTGTATTCAGACCAGCTGTTGCATCTTTCTATAGATGTATTTTCTTTAGAATCAGGAACCTTTGTTGTCACTATGCAAAACTATGACATTTTGTTCAGCAGCTCTTGGCTTAGGCACAAAGTTGGACACATACCAGACTCAAGCAGGTTTCACACAGATTGCAGTACAAAGCTGGAGTTGTAGGTGGTGGAAGATTTGATATATTGCTGCTTCTTTTTTTCTGTGGCTGCTTGTTGTTTGATGGCAGATCTTGTCCTTGTCACCAGTCTACATCATCAAGGTGTAACAGGGGAATCCCAAGAACCAATATTTAGCAGTGTATGCCAAAATCCTAAGAATGTGATGGTTGTTTTATTTAGCCTACTGACACCTTTTCTTTTTACCTAATAGCACTCCTCTACAGTCTTATTATATCAGACCTTTCCTACCTGTACAGACCTGGTGTCTTTGGTTGCCATGGATGTGCCACTGTGAACTGTGGCATCAAAATGAAAAAAAGCCATTTTACCCAGATGACAAATGACAAATGTGCTCTCTCCGCCTTTAATACCTACCACATGGATGCTATATCCATTAGTGCAGACTGACTAGGGGCCATTTTAAGGAACAGAATGGTTGAATATGGACATGATTCCTGGTTTCTTTTTGATAACAGATTTCTGCTGATTGCTTCAGTGAAGCTGAAGTTCTCTGACGGCATTTTACCATTTTTCTTTCTCATAATGGTTCTCAAAAGCCACTCATGCATGAACAGATGGGATGAACTACTCAAACATGCTTGAAAATGAGTGTGCACCAACTCAGTTGAGACATAATACCATCTCATTATTGGCATGCTTAGCAAACCCATGATGGCGTTTCGGAGAAAAATGAATGAAAATGTAGCCGGTGGGGACGCATCCTGAGCTTTTCTTAGAGTGTAAGAATCAGCCGTACTTCAGGTGATGTGTAATGTTCTGAGTGATGAGGCAAGTTTTTATATATAGGCACCTGTTCCTTTGAATTCACATGAATGAATTCATCTTTTTGTATGATGGTAACAGAGATGTAGATGAACCTCTCAACAGGCAGTAAATGTAATTTAATCACAGCATTTTGTGAAAAGTATGTGGCTTTAATTTCTTATTTTGAAGCTTTATTATAATTATTAAAGTGACATGATAGAAAGAGATGTGCCAACGTGTGAGGACGGTGATCCTTACTGGAGGATCTGACACATTTATAATGGAACACAGTGCAAAGTGACTGTGAATGTAACACAAATTAAATCAGGCATTTCATTTTTAATCCTCTAACTCCCATCAGTTCTGCAGCAAATTACAATGTTTAAGTTTTTCCTCTCCTGCTCGTCTGTCAGTCACTCAGGCTTTATTCTCTCTCACTTCTCCCATCTCTCTTTGTCTCCAGTTCCCCTCGTCCAAACACTAACACCACCGCTGGCTCAGAAGTGGGTAACAGACTGTGTGACGGAGTTCTCTATCCAAATTTCTCTGCTATGTCAAACAGATAGCAATGCTGCTCTCTGCTGGCCAGGCACAACTCCATTACCATATCAACATCTGGATTTGGAGGGAAGCTGGGTACATTTCCCAGCTGTGGCTTTGCAGCGTAATTGGGATTTTTTTTTGGATAATAGAGAAAAAACACCTAATCAAGCTAAATGTTCTTAGTCATTTAAGTTCTGCTCTACATTTACTGCTTCCCTCAGCCTTGAGCTAATTGCCACAGTTTTCTCATCAAGGTGACAAGTGTCAGAGCTAGAACTTGACCAAAAGAGAGCGAACAGGATGGTTAAATTAGCATCGCACCAGGTCCCCCCTGAAGGCAAAGAGCTGCTTGTTTCTGCTTTATATTGACTTTTCTCTATCACAGTGACTGCTGTCAAATGGAAATCAGAGTTTGTTGAAAATCTGCCAAACACAGCTGTCATAGCTTTGAAGACACGGGGATGTTCTTCTTGTACTGTAGCAGTGGAATTGTTCATTGACATTTATAAACCTGTTGAATTCTGCTAAGGTCTGGCTTTTACCTCAATTGGGAAATGATCTGACAATAAGCACCAGTCACAGAAACTGAAGCTCCAATCCGCTGTGATGAACACTTGGATGAACTCGCTGATTCTTGTCTGGTATTAAAGCAGGCAGCGATTGTAGTTGTTGGGCTCCCTGCTAACATTGCCTATTTACTTACCATGTTTTCTATCAATGTACTACTGTTGCCTGCATTTAAAGAAACTGCATTTGAACTAATCTATGTGCTTGCAAACAATTATTTAGCATTACATTTTGTTAGCATTTAGGGTGAAGGGTCAGTGGGGTAAACAAATCTAAAAGTGGAGACTTACAAGCTAAACAGTCACCTATACCAAGACCCGGCATGCCTGAGTCTGTCATACTGCTAGAATGACAGACGGCCATGCTGATGAAGGCGGACCATAATGCAACCAGATGCTATGGAGACTGAATAGGTTTATGGAAAAGAAAGATGCAGGGATTCATCAAATTTCACAAGGCTCATGTCAGAATAGGAACAGCATATAATTACTCTTACCAATTAATTATAGGTAAAAATAAACAGCAATGTTATACCAATTTATTATAAAAATATTAAAACAAAAACAAAACAGCTGAAAACTGTAGGTCTGTGTTATTTGGCAGCCTCTGAGTCTTGGCTAATAAGCACAACCTACCACACTGATGCTTTGTGGCAGAGCAGGCATCATTCTATTGGAGAGACCTGTGGAGACAGATGGGGAGATTTACAAATGCTGGGAGAGCAGGCAGCGGCGCTGGCAACTGCACACCTCTGAGAGCTTTCCATTTACTGCAGCCCTCTTGTCTTTATCAAGGTTGCTGCTATGGTGTCACTTTTTCCTGCTGCCACAGTGAGCTGCGAGTTAGTGAGGAAGACAATGTCAGAACATTTGACTGCGAGGCTCACAGCAAAGCCTGCAATTTTATCTGTTGCAATCAACAGTCTTTGACCATTTTTGGCAACGCATTTATATATATATATATATATATATATATATATATATATATACCTACCACACTGATGCTTATATATATATATATATATATATATATATAAATAAATATATATATATATATATATATATATATATATATATATATATATATATATATATATATATATATATATATATATATATATATATATCCAATGCTTCTATGTGTCAAACTGTTTGCAAAATTGAAATGAAACTGATGAATATTTATCTTCCTCCTCAGTCATTTTCTCATTTCTCAGAAATGAGCCAGTCGCATCAGGTTTGTGTCGCATCAGGAATGTTTGTCAAGAAGTAGAAGGCAGTAATTCCACAACTGAATAGATTCCTAATCACACATTACTAATCTGGCCTCGCTCTCATGTCCCCCGTTAACAGCTCCTCACCCGGCTTCCTCTTTTGTTTGCTAACGCATCTAGGGGCCTTGTGGATAATAACGCGGACCATTGCGCCGGTCACAATGAGGAAACAGATCCCCACTCAAAATCTCATAACCTGACGGTGGCAACTCACTATTGATTTCTTTCATAAACCACGCTCCACGTCCCTGTTTCCCTCTCCCGCTCTCTCACCCTTGCCGTGCTCTCGTCACCCACAAACTGCACCCACCCAACCCGCGCCCCTAAAGAGTAATTACTCACTCTTTTATTTTCTCCTGCGTGGCTCCATATCGGGCAACTCATCTCTGACAGCGGTGCAGCTCAAATTAAATTCCCCCATCTGATAATGAAAGTCATTAGGTCCTGCTGGAGCAGCGTGGAAGGCCAAACAAAGCCTGGTGGAGGCCTGTGTAATAACCCCAGGAAGGGGACAGCACACAGCTGAACAGAGAGAAAGAATGGCAGACACTGAAGCTGTGGATGCACATCTGATCCCTTTTTTTACTGATTATTCACAGGCTTCTGAGGAACAGGAAAGATTCACAATACATATAATACGCATTGCATGTGTAAGAAAATGCACATGTGGCTTTTCATGAAGTTATGTGTAGCTCTGGGTCACTGGGGTCCTCCTTGAGTCTGCACCTGGCAGCATGATCGATAGCCACCAGCACTCAAGCTAATTTGAATGAGCTTTTAAATTAGGTGGCATTTACAATTTCCACTGTGGGAGTCAGTTGAAACGGTTTCAAGCTCTATTACAAACATATGCAGGTGCTGTGACCTTTGTCGCTCACCCAAGCTCGGGTGGGAAGCTTGTGTGTTAATTGGCCACAGTCCTAATGCTTTGGGTAATAGCTGTGTTCCTGTGTTTGGACATTAAACAACATGGACCAATTTTATCTTTTTCTTTTTTTTTGGATTCAAGAAAAAGCTTTTCTGGTTTTTGACATAAAATAATCCAATTTATATACATACAAATCACATGTTGCTTACATGAGAACACACAAGGTTTAGGACCACAATAGTTATTCAACTATTTTAACTTGTTTCTGAAAAATGATGTATTTTTAAATGGTGTCGGAACCACTGACAACTCTAAATCCTGCAATTCAATCCTGTTGCCGTGGAAGGAGTGAAATCTGAGTGGAAGCATAAACGCAAAGCTTTTGGATCAGCATTAGCATTAGCATGCTAAGTTCACTATGAAGGCATTTTGGGAATCATACCTAACATCTTCACTGAAATTTGATGTATCCGCAAGCTTAAATGTGGAGATTATGCTGATCTAGGCATCGAAAGTGCTTGGTCTGTCAGGTAGCATTGTTAATGGGAAAAGTATAGGATTTTCATCTCAGAAGTCATGCCAAATCGTACAGATGTGTGTTTGAGAAATCCTTCCTCCTTCATAAACGGATTGCATGGTATATGGTTCATCCCCAGGAGAAATATGTAAGCGAATCTCGTTATGCCAGGCTGTTGAAACAATCACTGTAGTGTCTGACGCCCTCTTGTGACTAGTGCTTGTTTGAGAGAAGCAAACAGCCATCAGGCAGTCTGCCGCTGCCCGATTAAAAAAATTGCAACATGAAAAATGTGGTGACAGCTGTCTGGTTTAATTATTTTATCACATTCCATTTTCATTCTCAATGCCACATAATGTATGTATTGAATTATATCAGTGTGTATGTATAGTACAATGTATGTATAGTACAGTTTTTTTTGTTTTGTTTTGTCTCTCCTAGCTCTTTGCTCCTCGCTCATGGTCAAAAAATGAGGTGGTGGTGTGATTCACTTGCTAGATAAACAAGTCCAATGAATAAAAACAGCAGAAATAGCTGTCTGATGTGTGTGTGTGCGTGTGTGTGCGCACGTCCAGGTGGGGGGTCCCTTTATTACAACACTCAAACCATCAGGTTCATTAGCCCAACAATTACACATTCATGAATTTGCCGTTAAAATGGCATTTGCTGAGCTGAGTGCGCCAGCTCCTGTCAACCTTAAGTGCTGGGTAAAACACACTTAATTGGTCTCAGTCTTTTTCCTGGTCGATTATGGGGGCTGGCTTTTCTGGGAGTGCTGCTGAAATGTGAAGGCTAAAAGCCTCCAAGATGGTGGGATGGCAGCGCAGAGTGGAGGAGACGCTGTGGAGCGAAAGGTCACAGTAATCACCATAAAGGGCAGCATGTAAAATAATTAAAGAGAGAGTTGTTTATGTGCATTTGTGAGTGTGTAATGGTCGCAAAGACAGCAGGAGCATGCAGACTGCGTATGCATACCAACACAATAACAACCCAGACTCAGATGTGTGTTGATGTGAGTAGTCATGGTGACTGTTGAGTTCAGGTGCAGATTAATATACAGCTCTTTTGTATATGATTTATATTTTAATCATACACCAGAATCTGGAATATACATCTTCAACCTTGATTGCTATTCCTCTATAGCAGCGGTCCCCAACCTTTTTTGCACCACGGACCGGTATCATGTAAAACAATACTTTCACGGACCGGCACAGAAAAAAAAGTGCATAAAGAGACAACTTACTCTTATGCTTAATTAGTGGGAGCCTTTGAGCTTTCTCAGCAATGAGGCGGTCCCATCTAGGGATAATGGGAGACAATGACACCCGAAGTGTGTTTCTTATGTCCAGTCCACTCCGTAATTTTGTTTTGGCCGTCATTAATTGCTTCAGTCGTTCTTGTTCATGTTTTCTTCCATGGCTTGTCTTTTAATGCAGGGTGCTCGGTCTCGCAGTTTTGAAGGCTTCGTTGCCTCATTTGCGAGTCTGTCGCCACACATCACTCAGAGCGGACTTGGTGTGTGAGAATCACCTGTTGCAATAAATCCGTATTTTAAATAGGACTCCTGATATAGTCTTTTAAATGCAGGTTTCTTTTTCTTTGAAGGGGTAGGCTCCTCTTCTTCTGTCTCCTCGTTAGGCCTTTTCCCCTTTCCGAAGAAGCTCTCCAAAGACGTTTGTTTTTTATTCATTTTTGCTGACCGAGACAAGCGTCTGGGCAGGTGCTTAAAGGCACAGGCGGATGGATCTGATCGATTTATAAATGAAACAGCTTTAAGACTCAGATAATGAATAATATATGTTTTGCTCAGTCTTTCTGTGCGGCCCGGTACCAAATGACCCACGGACCGGTACCGGTCCCCGGCCCGGTGGTTGGGGACCACTGCTCTATAGCACCAATATCCTGAGCAGGCTCCACCCACCTATTGTCCTCAGATCTCCCGTTGCAGGTGAAGATTAGAAGAACATAAAAATATAGATTATGCAAAAATACTCAAACACGGAAAGATGGTGGATATTATGCTAATGAGGGGCTTTTAAACAACCGTCGAACTGCAACAGAGTTTATTTTCGACATTGCTACAAAGGAATAAACTGCAGTTTGAACCGGAAGAAATAAAAGAATGAGCGACACGGGACAAAAAAAAACGCATGACATGTGCACACGCAGTCCTACTGCGGCCTGAACGGGGCGCCACCTAGCGGTTTGGATTGAGTGCGGACACATGTGTGTGATAGCCAGATTTAAAAATAGGCCTGAACGTATCCAGATACATTGACTTTCTCCAGTGTGCACAGGGCCATAGTCTCTCCACCGTGTCCTGGGTCTCCTCCTGGTGGGACATGCCCAGAACACCTCACCAGGGGGGGTGTCCAGGAGGCATCTGAAGCAGATGCCACCTCAGCTGATGTTGTTGCCGCTTGCATTCAGTTAATTTAATAACATGGCGCAGATCATTAATGTTTGTTTTCAGTGCATTTAGTGGTACATAGTGTCCTATACCTTCGTTGATTTGGCCTGTTTGAGAGAGTGTTTGTTCAATTGTGACCTTGATAAAAGAAAACGTAAAAGTCAATGTGGCACTAAAAGTCTTTAACCTTTTTAGTGTGAAAAATCACTATTTGAAGCACACGTGCAGCATTTGAGAAAAAAAAAATCAGTCAATCCGGTAAACAGAGGTGGCTTCACCTGCAGTGTCAGAGTCACACTCGGCAGCGCTCACACATCATCATCATCTCATCTGGCCTGACAAACAGCAGTCGTGCAAACACAACAGAGCCGGCATTATGAGATGAGAATCAGAGGCATGCTAATGGTTGGGGGGGAATCGAAGCCCATGTGGCATTTAGTCAATACGTTACAATGGAACACTAAATGCCATAGGAACACAGGGCTGGAGTTAATTGTCGGATACTTCTCCCCTGCTGTACTTTGAGGGCCTAATTACTTTAAGGTGTCTGGAAAGGGGATAGCCGGGTGAATCAATGCTCTCCAGTGGAAAAGTCGGAAATACACACTATGGTGTTTTTATTTTTCCGTTCTGATTTTCATAGACAGAACAAGGTCTATGGTGACTGCTTTAAGTAATGTTTTGTGCTGGTATTACTCACCTGCTTTGTTAATATGCATTCCAATGAATAACTTTTCACTTTCAAATGTATTTTGAATGAAAGAAGGCATGTTTCATTGTCGCCGACATGCACAGGGACCGTTTTTTTTGCAGCACCAGTGATAGGGCGATTCACATCTGTCTTCACAATGGGTGGCAGTTACTGATAATGCCTATAATCAGGCTATTTAATGCTTTCATAGAGAGTGGCAGATATAAAACAGATGGTGAATCTGCAGGCGCACTCTAAACACAACACGCTCCACATTACTGAGATCAGCGGTTTACTGGAAGGCCGCTGTAACACTTAGAGCAGCTGTGGAAGAACAGGAAGGCTAAGCAAAGCTCCACATTTTGATAAATCATTCTTTACAGGTACGCAGGATTAACCAACCATGTAAAGACCTTACTTGCTTTCCCCTTCCCTCGTAGGAATGCTGGAAAAATACATAGCATCCATGTACTTTAACCTTTACTACGAGCCAGATTTTTTTTGTTGGTTTTTGTAGCTCCTGGTTTTTTCACCCTCACCCCGATATTCGCCATGCTACAGCAGAGATTTGATCAGACCCCTGGGGTGAATCATGTTTACAGTCCTTCACGCACAGTAAATACACACACACACGTGCTTCATCCTCTGGTGGAAAGCTTGAGTTTCGGCGGAAATCACTTTACAGGTATGGGACATTAAAAAAAAAAAGATGTAGAGCAGGAGAGACGCGTGTTGTCTGATTACAATCATGTTTGGTAAAAAATGCTGCTGTGAGCAGTTTGTCAAACGAAGTGCACGTTTGGGAGCCGACAAACAGAGAGGAAGCCTTCTCCTCAGACACTCGTTGAGAGGTTATGGCTGCAATCAGAGCTGCTGATGGAAATTGAAATAAAATGGCTATTTGGGGCCACACACATACACACACACACACACACACTATATGGAGACATGCAGTCATTCACTGTACAAGCTGAGATCAATGTTTCTAATTAATTTTTTGCTTTAGCCGCTTAACACGGAACATAATGTACTGCAGGCAATGCTCTTAATAGGGTATTCATAGATGTAAGTGCACCACAGGGCTATTAAAGTGTAATATCTGCATATCTAATCAATGTAAACAGCAGTTAGTGTGTGGCGTACACTCTTATGGCGTACTTCTTCTTGAAGCCATCAGGTCGGAGAATGTGATCTTCAGAGGAACAGGCAACCTGTCATTGAAAATGTCCTTTACGTTGACAAGCTGTCATTTACAATGCATCAGAGATAGCCTCGTGGTGGCAATTCCATTCAGCTCTGAGCTCAGCACCATTCACGCTTGTGAGAAAGACAAAAAAAAGCTATTCTAATTAACATTCCCAGTGACCCGAAAATAAACATTTATTTTCCCATCTTCTGCACACGGTGAAAGATTTGTGACACCGTCCTTTGATAGCCTCCGATTTCCATTTTCATCTGGGTTTTTTGCTTCCTCGTGTCTCAGCCGGTAATTTATGCATCAGATTCATGCATAATTAATTTTGAATTTACCACTGTATAAGTATTAAAACACCAAAACAATTTCTGTGATAATGGAGGTGTGAGAGGTCCCCCTCATTTCAAATTAATACTTTCTCCTTCCTTCCTTTCTCTTATTCTCTAACTGAGCTGCAACAAAGGATGAAATATATGGAAAATGTCTTATGAGGATACACAGCTACAACATAGTATTCCAGTGACAACACATTAGTCATAAACATGCACAAACCTGAGGAGAGGAGCCTTCCATTTCTGTATAGCGCAGAGTATGTTCCTTTCATACAGTAAAGGTTTCAGTGTTCAGGTTTTTGTAGTGGCCTACAACATTCTTTGTAATCATTTCTTTGTGTAGACTGAAAAAAATGGTTCTCTATGGCTCAGTGTGCAACAACACATTTGATAAGCAGCAGTTAGACACCACAGGTGGGTGGCTGATATCTCCTCACTAGTCATTTTAAAGGCCCGGAATTATCGACCAGTATTTATGTTCTCTTAGTGAAGATGGACTGAATGTAGAAAGAATCTTTCTTAAGTGCACATTGGCATTTATTCAGCACTGATCTGGCATCTGAAGCATGCCATTTGTGGATTTTATCAGCAGATAATATGGAAGTGAACAACGCCAGGTCTGCTGTTGCTAAGCACATGTCTGCACTAACAAAATACTATCAATGTAGTTAAATGATAGTTATATATATTGCTTGACCAACATAGCACATAGTCCTTATACAACAAAAAGCACAGTAAAGCAAGTTTACAGCAGTGTGAGCAAGCATGATGTGAAGCATGGGCCCTACAGCATGGAGCTAGTGTTGGTTTCAGCATAATGTGAATATGAACTTCACTGCCATTATACAAGCAGTGTAAATTAACAGTAAATAGGTACAGAACTAATCAATGGCCAGTGCTTGTGTGCATACATATATAGAAGGTGAGCATGCATGTGATTGGATTCACTTAACAGAGGTTTGACCCATGCCATGTCTGGATACAGGATATTATTAAAGTCCCTGTCTCTCATTTCTTTATTCTGATGGCTGCTTTTATACTATATACTAATTGGACCCTGAATAATTGTTAGAACAGGGCTGTTCTTAGTAACTTTCAAACTAAGCCTTTTGCAGTGGAATTGCTATAGCTCTAAATATCTGTGTTAGAGACTGAGGAATGTGGTGATTTGTGTAAAACGCTGCAGCACCAGAACAAACAAACTACGATCAGACTTTGAGGGAGATCTCCTCTGGCTTTAAAATGGCTCAGGGGCCCCAGAAGTTTCAACCACTGGGTAGTGTCAAAAGAAAAGTCAGAGAAGCCACTATAGGAAATGCCAGCAAAGACAGATGTCTTACTGTATACAGGAGGTGTCACATCAGACTAACTTTACCTACATAATTCTCAAATATAATGCTTCAAGGGTTGAATATGAAAATTATTAATATTCTATTGGAGAGCAGGAAAATTATGTCTGATGAAGAAAAAAACAAAATTAGAGCAGTCATGTGTCAACACAGCAATTAACAAGGCCCTTGCCACCTATAGCTTTAATGGAGTGGGAGATTTATTAGGCGTATTAACAGCTTAAGTCATGCACACTGTGTCATTCAACACAGTGTGTGTGTGTGTGTGTGCCTCCTATCATCTCCGGTCACTTGGCTGTCTCTCAGCAACATTTTCTCTTTTTTTGTAGCTTCAAACCTTAAAGTCATAACATGACATGATAGCTGATGAGTCTGAGCTCAGTCATGCTGCTGTGCCCCCTCTGACCTGTTGTTGGCAGTAGTGTTGGTGTCCTTTTACAAAGTCTGTCAGCCGGACATAGAAAAGTTTGGGGTGTGCTTGATTTTTCTCCGTGCCACAAGTTGCTAGATACAGTAAAAATAATCTGTTTTTGTGCCACTATTGATCATGATCAGTGTATTTATTTATTTATTTTTTGATGTCCATTCACCACCAAACCAGACTTATTCATCACTGGATTCAGAATTGATAAAACAGACGGATGCTGACTGCTCAGCTACTGTAGGATGTGATTTAAAACCACAGATGTTAAATAATCTGTAATCTTGTTCCATCAAAAAATTTAAGAGGACAGTTCAGCTAGGAATTTTTTAGTGGGAGGAAATGACCGATGTGCCCTTTCAGGAAAGGTTAAAATTCCTTATATGCTATAGTAATAATTATGAACTATTCTCTGAGTTTGCTAATGGAGACTGGAGAGTGCTTTACACTTCTGGTGTTCTTTAATAGAATATTTTACAATACAATGAAGAAAAATGTCATGAACATCAACTTAAAAAGCCATCAAGCCTCCCACACGCTGCATGATCTGCAATACAAGCAGCACTCGCACACAATCAGACTGCACTCCAGCATACATATTTTATACTGTAGCTACACTTGTCCTCTGAGAACGAAACTTATCAGACCAAACAAACGCAGTTAAAGAAGGATAAGGAGTAGAGGAGGTGGATTGAAGTCTGGACTCACTTGCATTACAGCTGCTGTTATTGTGGCCTTTGACTGCTGTCAAGATAAGGTGACAGAGGTCACGTGGTATGTTACGTGGGAGGGGGAAATGTGAAGGAAGTGTCGGCAGATTTTTTTCCAACAATATCTCTGGGAGCGAAAGTGCTGACAGGACTGAACCTGGAGAATGAAAGATCAGGGCTTTTTTTTTTTTCCAGAGACCTTTATCATTGTAATGAGCCAGAATGGACAAGGTAGCAAGCTTTGCAGGACGGCGTGGTTAATGTGCATGTTCGCAGCAGGTATGGAAAGATAGAGAGGCAGGCAAGGGAGGGAGGGGAAGGGACGTGAGGTTTATTTCTTCCTTTCAGCGTTTCATTACTTTCTACTTGCCATTAATACAAGCATCTCCGGAGTCAGCAAACAGTGCGGGAGCAAATGGAAATGAAAGCGGAACATCTCGCCACGCTTTGGCTGCCATCAGTGCCTTGCATTTTAGTCGTGCTATAGCAAGCTGCCATCACGGACAGCAGGAGGCGTTCAGGGCCAGCGTTTTTGCTAAAGCGGCGGGTGTGCGTCATTTGTTTGGCGAGATTACATGGTGGGTGATCTTGTTTAGAAGGGTTTTTTTTCTTTGTTTCACGCTGAATGGGTGGCCAATGTTCGGAGGGAAATGAAGGAAGAACGACTGTGAGAGGAAAAAAGTGAACAGCAGAGACTTAAGAGCATAAGAGGACAGTTAGAAATAAGAAGCTTTGACCTCTAAATTGTAAAGTTTAAAAAAAATGCTGTGTAGATGTGACTTTTGGTGTCAAATATTGACTTTTAATTAAGAGAGAAACTTCACGTCTTGTCATTTTCAAACGTCTCTTCATCAGTACACAAAATAATAATAATAATGATAAAACAGCAAAGCTTATTTTCCACATGATGAGTCCCTTCCAAGTGATTGAAACAAGCTTTGAAATAGTGTTGAGGGAAAGAGAGCTGAGTAAAAAGTGCACTGAAGGATCATAATTAGGAGGGAAAAAAGCTTCAAATGTCGGTTCCACTAGCTTAGACTTCTCCCTCCACCACGTCACGCAGTCTGCCTTTCTAATTCCCCAAAGACCCTCAGGACAATTTTCTGCTATGCTAGCACTATATCCTTCCCAAGAATTGCTTATGTTAATAAAGCGGATAAAATACTCTCTGCAATTAAGCAATTAATGTGTCTGAAATGTACTGTTGTTGTTTGCTGCTTTTAAATACTGTTATTTTCATGCCTCCTCAACCAAGTCGGGGACGGAGAAGAAAACTATTAAAAAGTTTGTTTTCTTAAGAAAACTGTGATGCTCTTCCTCAGTATTGAATAAAATACATGATGCCTGAAATACAATGTGAGATTTCCTTGGGGAAATTTCATACATAGATGTTGATTTTGCTTATTAAAATCTGATTTGGTTTAATTATATTTGCATATACTAATACTTTACATACACACAGGCTAAATGGATTTTTACTGACAATACACAATTAACAGAGGCAATAAAAAAAGTCCCTCTGGTTGGCATTTATCTTTCTCCATGCTGACATTTGGTGACATTTGGGATCTTTTACTGTCCACAAAAAAATCATCAATAAAAATGATTTGGTTTAACAGTCTTTTTTTCCCCCAGCAGCATAAATAGTATAACTATAAACTCCTCATATGAAATGATATTGTACCTGCCTTTTTTAATTTAAATTCCCTTTTAAACATTCCAAGTGTAGGAATTTAAATGTTATTTTTTTTAACGTGTTGTTGTTGTTACCAGTGTTCAAATAGATGAATCTGCTGTAATTTAAATATAAAACCAAGCGTTGCTAGGTTGCTATGTGGACTGAAAACTCAATTGCATTTCCTCCATCCAAAGTAAGTGTATTTCATTTTATTTTAGTTTATTTTAAAGATAAGATTTGGAAGTAAAGAGAGCTGTTGTTGAAATGTGTTGTTAGTCTGTTTAGAATAAGACTGTGCATGGTTGAAAAGCGTATACATCCAAAAGTTGCTAATACGCTGGTCCTGGGCATAAACCTATATCTCCCAGTATTAATAGTCATTTTGCATCCTGCTTCCGATCCCAGCTTAATAGCATTCATTTGCCTTCTGGGTCTGCTTTGGTTTCTAACAGCTTCTAAATGGGAAGTTAACTAAAGGCAACTAAACATTCTACTGCCTGCTAAAAAAAACTCTGAACATGTTTAATCAGGTAATATAATGATTACTGCTTCTTTGAGGTGAGAAAGCAACATTTAGAATGAAGGAGGTCTAATGTTTATGGGACACTGTGCTTCTCCTCTGTGTACCTTTGCTGTGAATAAATTATGCTTTGGTCCAGAAACTCAGATTTTTCCAGTTTCTTGAACCAAGATGTCTGCTTTGTGAGCAGACCAAGATGTGAGCAAACTTGAAAATTGTGTGTTTTCTTTTTAAAAAGCGCCCCCTAATGACAGCTGCAGTCTTGTTTGTTACCTTACACTCCGATTGTGTGTTGTCAGCTCAGCTGAACGTCACAGGTAATCCTGATCAGATCCTTATGCTAATAGTTACTATGTAATCATAGCGGCTTGCTGATTGGCAGAATACTGCTTTCACACCTTGCTTTGAGTATGTCTGAATACATCTCTGACCACCTGCAGGGGGGCTTTGAATGATTACATCTCCAATATGTCTATGTATATTTACACCTTCATCTGATGCTTTTCTGCAGAAAACTCTGATTGCAACTGAATCGCTCATCAGAAGCATGCTGAGTTTAAAGAGAAATTTGATTTATTTATTATTTTTTTGTAAAAGTCAAGGCTTGTTATTAATGGAACAAAGCTTCAGTGTAGCATGTGAAACAGCCTGGACAAAGATGGAGTGGGGTGAGGATGAAAGACTGGTGCCTGAAGAGAGCATGGGAGAGAGAGAGAGTGAGGGAGGGAGAGAGAGAGAGAGAGAGAGACTATTGCTCATCATAATATGACCTGAGCTGAGGAAAGGGATGGAAAATTACAGAGGCTCCTAAGTGCACTTTTTGATGCTGAAAGAGCAGGTAAGGCTCTTTGAAACCAGCCTATCAGTGCTTTTTTCATGGCATAGCGCCGGGCCATACAGGCATGGGTAAATAACACCTGCAGCACTCAGTCAGTGTGACCCAACATACAAACACTCCTCAACATCAGACAGGTGTAGTGTGTGTGTGTGTGTGTGTTTGTGCTTGTTGATGTGTGAACTGCTTTCTTTTCTACGAGAAGTAAATTAAGCAGTACATTGCTCCATGCTTTTCTCCTTCCTTTTTGCTTTCCTCTGCCTGCTTTCACCCAGCGTGATCTCCAGTTTACCTTTCCAGAACCACCATTAACGTCTACGGTCAGGTCGTCTTCCAAATCACTTGACTCAGTTTGACATTATCTTTCTTTAATCAATCTTTATCTCCTCTAAAAATATACAGAAACGAATTTAACCTAAGATGGAGATTCTATGCAAACAAGAAATCATCATAGATGCAATATTTCTGCCCTTCAACAGAAGCAGTGAGTGTATTTCCACTGACTTGTCCCAGCGGCAGCCGAAAATGGCGGCTGCATGTGGACAGATTTCCCTGTGAAAATGTGTGCAGAATGTGTCTGTTTACCAATCCCTTAAAGCCAGATGGGGTTAAAAACAAAAAGTTAACAAAACCTAAAAATGAGCTGGAAGCAAAAGGGATTTGGATACCCATCCACCAGCTTTATTGGTTTCATGATAAGATGACGTCGGCCATTATGATCATATTTTCTGATAAGGTTTTATTCTCTGTGTAAAACCAGGATCCACTAATATTGAAATACTCAATCCTGATTGGGTAATTCTGCTACAGGACTGCTATAGCCACATTCTTTAGGGTGAAATATATGGTTAAATTTGTCCTTGTGGCACATTAACCCTTCAATAGCTTGCAGATGTTTATTGGAGAGGGACACATTAGACATACATTTAAAACTGTGTTCTTATTATTATCTGTAAACTAGATAAAACTGAGAAGTAGCAGTTTCTAACTATAACCTAATTAAGCCTCTTAGTCTTTAGCCACCAGCAGAAATAGACCTTTGCAGCGTAAGAGAGCTCAAGTGTTAATTATGAGATGCAACACTCTTACAAACTTAAAGCCTACTGAGTTATTTTTTACATAACAACAATGTTAAAAGACATAGCATAGCTGCTCCCAAAGGCTCCTCAGAAATCATCTTTTAGCAAACATTAATAAACCAAACAGTGGAATAAAAATGCTTAACTAACAATAACCTGAGAGGTTTGTTTTGACCTTTGATCCACCTATAGAACATATATTAATTCATTACACTGAAAAAAGAAACTGCTAGTTACAGTGAAAAAGAAAAATGTATTTGATCCCTTTGACCCCTAATTATAGATCGTGCATAGCCTGCATCGCGCTCGTCCAAATGACAAACACTTTGTCAACTGCATGACAAATGTAAATGATTGATGTTCACATGCTACGATAGCCCATAGGTGCGCGGACATGTGCATGCAGCATGGGTCCGATGGGAATGTGTGAGAGTGGGCTGGGTGATGCCTTTCTTCTTGGCTTGAGTCAATGATGCTTGAAGCATCTGCGCACTTCCCCGTCTGTCAGTCATTGTGATGAGCTGTCATTTATTCTGTGGCCCAGTAACTCCTCCAATGAAAAAAGCTGGACAACCTAAAGGTTTGAGATTTTTGTATTTGTTGTTGTCTTGTATATAACCCTATACAGAAGCTGTGACAGGCTAAGTGCACCCGGCCATGTTAGTGTGAAGTGATTGCACATTGAACACAGATTGTCCAGACCTCTTCCTCACTACAGATACTCAGGCTTGTATTGTGAATGATACCATTTGTCTGTTCTCAGAAATTGAATGCTGCCTGCCAAACTGAAAGGTCACCACAGCCTCTTTCTGCACATGACCTGAAAATAAGTAAAGCCCACACAACTGAAACACTTTGGAAGTCTATGGATTGACTGCTGTGATGTGTAAAGAGAGAGCTAGTTGTTAAACTATTGTAGCTGGGAAGCAATGGGACATTAAAAGTCTGTGCAAACTCAATAACAGACACCATCACTAAACCTCTTTGTACACCTTTTCAGCATTGTCTAACACACAGAGAGTCTGAACTGTCTGCAGCTGATGATTATACACTAGTCTCACACGATGATTATCCATCTGTTTGTTGTGAGGTAGTGCTTCCTGAAGCTGTTTTCACAACTCTTCTAGTTAGATCATCTGAAGATGAGCTTTAAACGGTTGTATCATGTTTTGGTTGCAGGGACTATTAAAACTTTATTTATAAACTGGTCTGCAATGCATGATGTTACATATTGCTAGTTGTAGTGACCATCGGATGGACACTACTTTTCATGATGCATTGAGGGTACTACATGGGGTCTAAAAATTCTTACTACACATGCGGACAGCACTACAAAATGGTGAAGACACATTATAGGGCCATATATAGTGATTAGAGAGGAAATTCTCAACTCAACGTGCCAAGATGGCCGGAGGTTCCTGCATGGAGTGATGTCACAGGCTCATCCTGTTTAGTTATAAAATAGAATAGAATAGAATAGAATAGAATGCCTTTTATTGTCATTATACATAAGTACAGTGAGATTAAAGCCATCAACCCATTACAGTGCATAAAAAGCAATGTATAAATAAAGATGTATGAGAGATATTAGAAAATAGATATTAAAAAAGATAATGACAAAAATATTTACAATATAAACAATACAAACAAGTCATTGCACAGAGAATATAAATATAGTCTATAATATAGTTATAGAATAAATATAGTTCAAATAGTCTGTGATTGGAGCAACTTTCACTTTAAAGAAGATGGCATAGATATACATAAGACATAGATATGTGAGGATATCTGTGCAAATCTCTGTGTCCTGTATGGCCTTTTTCTTCCTCTGCTGTTCAGCCATCCATCACTGCAGCTCTTTTCCACACCTCGCATCCTTCCTATGTTCTCCTGACTGACGTACATCACTCCACTGCCCCCCCCCCTCATACGCAGACAGAGAGATGGACAGATGTTTGGATGGATCGCAGGAAGACAGGAAAGCTAGATTTGCCGCTCCACCTCTGCGCTGCTATGATATCGAACACCCGCCCACTCCTGTCATCGCCGTGGTAGCAAATAGATTGCCTTTACACTCAGCCACTTTACACGTCTGAATAGCTCTCCCTCTCTTGCGTCTTATGCTTTTTTTCTTTATTTCCCTGAACTCCCCTCACTCTCCCCCTCAACACATCTCTCCTGAGTGCTATTTTTCTTTCTACCTCTGGCATATAAGCAACACTGGCCTGACGTTAACAATCAATTTAACAATATATATTGAGCACATGTTCCCGGGAGAAATTTGTAATCAAGAAGAGCATCGATTTAGTGTATTATTCTGTAGTTTGCTGGGAATGTTGGAACAAAGTCACATAATAACACTTGATTATGGGCAGATCCATCCCAGTTTTAGTAGCAAAAAACAAAGACACAAAGGTAATTCATAGAATTGAGTTTCTCCAGAGGGGGAAAAAAACTGTTTCTCTGAGAGTTACTCAGGGGACTGTTATTTACTTTGACAAACAGAAAAAGGTGTTGAACTCCATGTACGTACTGCCTGCTTTGATTCTTGCCTCAGAAGAAAAATTTAGAGGGGCAGCACGGTGACTGGCAGCAGACAATGTAGCAGTATGATTATTGTTTTTTTTAATAAAACACAAGATCAAGATCATCAGCTGGCACTCAAACAAACAGGGTACGTGAAGATAAAGCTCCATCACAATGAGCAACCTGCAAATTGACAGCATGTGACGATCAGATTTTAAAAGTCCTATCACTGAACATTCAGCACAAGTATCTTCAGGTACACAGCTTTCTAAGGTTGCTCTGAAAATCAAGGAGAACTTCTTGAACTTCTTCAGTCTCTTGTCAGTCCCAGTCTGACTCAGCCCACACACACACACACCAAAATGTCTGACAAAATGTTTGGATAGTATATTTTGTAGGTCAAAACAGAACTTTTGCCCAACAAAAAGTCAATGGGATTTTCCATTGATTTGGCTAAGATGTTTGTGAAAAGCTTTTATCTTTACTAATTTAGTCTTAATTAAAATTCTCAGAAAGCAAATTTTGAAAAGAATTTTGAGAATTTTCTCAGAGTTTCACCACTAGGGGAAACTCCTAGTGCTAAGAATCTCTTTGAATACAGCCCCTTAAGTGCTAAAATATTTCAAGCTTTTAGGACTCAGCCCTGCAGCGTTTTATAACCACTAACTAGAGTGATCAAGACACGTTTTATGCTGCAAAATGTTATTTTTGACGAGAAGTCCCAAAACTTTGCTACACTTATCTGACAACCACCTCTCAACCCCTCTTTGTGCACTCAACACTAGCACTTTTCCTCACAATAGTGAACCATAGTCACACCATGTGTTCTAAAGAATGAATGCAACTTGTCAGCATGTAGCTGCTTCTTGTATATAAATATATGTTTGACTTGGATGTGTCAGTTCTGTTCAGTTTACCCTGGAGGTCAACTGTGACTGAGTGCTCCAGCTGTCTTATATTTAAAGTGTCCACAGTTCAACTTTCAGCTAGAGGAACTTTGTTGCATGTTTGTTTCCCTCTCTCTCGCTCTTCACTTGTAGTTTCTGTCTTTATCTTGACTGCCATCTAAAAAAAAAAAAGTTCAACTTGAACACATTTGCATCCTCCAACTTCAGGACTGCTGTTTGGAAAACACAGACTGTGCATAAAAACTTCAACGACTCAGCTTCCTCTTGGGAGTTAGTTGCCACAAAGACCTTACTGCGCTGCACTTCTTCTTCAGGGAGGAAGCTGGTGTGAGAAGCGGGCCAGCTGTGCAGGATGCACTCAACAGCTGGCAGAAGTGACAGCCCCCTTATGACAATATGCTGTAGTAGCTCTTGATAATCCATTTCAAAGAAACGAGAGAGGCTTGTGACACTCTTGGCAGACGATGAAAATTCCACTTTGACATCTGAACACAAGGCTTTGATTTCATTGTTAATGCAGATGGCACTGCAGGAGCCTTATGTTTGCCTGCTCCAGTCTCTCAACTGAATATATTTTGCAAACATGATGAATTCTTTTGTAAAGAAAGTATAGATTTTATTTATTATAAATCTGGAAAGGCAGTTTAATTAAAAGCTTATTGGTCATGACTGTGGCATGTTTGCATCAAGTGGTTATGTTAGCTCAGCAGCAATTACAAAACTGTCTGGAGAAGGGTTATCTTATCTGCAGTGTTTTCATGTCCCAATCCTCCAACCGGCAGCGACACACCTGTCTGTGTCTGCTGTCACATCTGACAGCAGAAGAATGCCAGCAAAAGAGTGCATTCAGCAATCAATTGTTCAACTTTCCAAAGCCAAATTCTGACTCTGAAGAGTGTGTGAAGTGCTTTCTTCCTTGCATAAAATGCTGTGTCAGAAGACCCCCCAACAGACTCATGAAAACTGCAGGATTTGTAGCCATTACAGGTATTACAGTATTTTTCACTTGATGTAGATGTAATACTCTATATCAAAATAATCTAATCTAATACGCTTTTTGATGGTCAGCACTACTTTTTCTGAGAACAGACCATATGCTACATTGACTCACTAATATGTGTACCGGTACTGGAGAGGTTTTGGTTAACAGGTAGCATTCTAACTTCAGCAGATGTCTATAAAAACTTGCAAATAACAAGCCAAAACAAAAGTAGTGAAGAAGTGACATCCATAATGCAACATGAAACACAAGCCCATAGCCAAATCCAAAATGTCTCTTAAAAGACAGACACTTTGTGCTCTATCCAAAGAAAGGTTGACTCACTGACAATCCTTTGGTTTTACAGGGTATGAATCATACAAAGCAACCAGTATTGCAGCTAAAATAGACAGCTCATGTTGAGTTCAAAACTTTAAAAATACACATCAGTGGCGCTTCTCTTGTCAGTTATTTTATACGCGGCTTTGTTGATGTTCTTTTTTTTGAATATGTGAAAGTGTGTGTGTGTGTGTTTGTTTACTCTAAGAAGTCCTCCCACATTCACCACTGAGAGCGACATAAAACAACTCCTTGCTCCCTTCTTCGGCCTCATATCCAGCAGCTTTCAGCGTTTTGCTGTTAATGCACTGACATGCTGGGAACCCTGGGTAAATGGAGGTCCCGCTGTTGCGGCCAGATCACAACAAAACAAACAAAACAAAACACAACAAGCAGGGTTCAGCTCAGCAGAGACCCTATCACAACACTAATGGAGCGTTCACTGGAGTCATATTTACATTAGGGATGCTTTAATTTCTTTATTTCTAAATAATTGTGTCTCAGAGGATGCTTGTGGATGTGTGCGAGCAAGTGTAGTGGAACGGGTTTGTTTGTTTTCCTGGGAGTCCAATCACAGCGAGGTTGTGTACACTACATGCAACACTCATCGCTATGCTGTCCAAGCTTCCGCTGTGAAGACGTGGCAGGAGTCAAGCAGCTCTTCACTGCTCCCTGCAGTACAGCTTTCACACGCACACGCACGCACAAATCAGTTGATGTGTTGACATCACCTCTAAAGAAGCTAATCCATTTAGCTCAGCTGCCATTACATGTTTGTGGCTACACATGTGTGTAAATGTATTATGTGCCCATTTTCATCATAGGATTACTCAGCTAAGACTTGTAATTGAAGCGTGTTGAGCCAAATAATGACAAAGATGGGTTTTTTTGGTGTTTTTTTTCATATGGCAGAAGGTTCACCAGATGTAGAGAAGTCTTTATCTCCTTTCACAGCTCCCAGCAGCTGTTGGTTGTTGCTAATCACACATAGGGCGTGACAACACAAAGATATTTTGAGTGGCATTTGCTCACAAAAGTGCTAAGCTAAGACCTAAACAAGGTGTTTAAAACATAAAAGTAAACTGAAATATGCCGTGACAGCTCAGATTTCATGACCCTGCATAATATTAACACTTAATATAAATGGATTCACATGTGTGTTAGTGGAAAAAAAACGCAATTAATCTGACAGTATATGGAGTGAAAGATTAGAATATGAGGGCGCTGTAGGAACACGTTTACTAGTTACCGTTACCGAGCTTAACCATCACTGGATATTTAAAAATCAATACAGCTACATGTGATATTTGTGCAATAAAATGCGCTTCGTAAAGAGATGATAAATATTAGTAATTAAATCTTTTACACATCAGAATTAAAAGTGATTGAATTAATTGACTTTGAATTGAGGTTTTACTGTAGCCTTTATATTTCAACATATAACATGGTACAGAGCCTTTGCTGTGACTCATATATTTAACTCAGGTGCGTCCATTTCTTCTGATCATCCTTCAGATGGTTCTACACCTTCATCTGAGTCCAGCTGTGTTTGATGATACTGATTGGACTTAATGAGGAAAGACACACACCTGTCTATAGAAGACCTTACAGCTCACAGTGCATGTTAGAGCCAATGAGGATCATGAGGTCAAAGGAACTGCCTGAAGAGCGGGAGAGACAGAACTGTAGCACAGATCTTGCCAAGGTTACAAAGCAAGGCGTCTGGACTTGTAGAGTTTTCTAGAAGAAAGAAAACTCTACAAGTCCAGACGCCTTGCTTCAATCTTCTCTACGTATGATGACCTGGATGACTGAGAATCTTCATCAACACAAGGTTACAAAACATTTCTGCTGCACTTAAGGTTCCTAAGCTTGGGACGACCAGAACCCTTCCTAGAGCTGGCCGTCCGGCCAAGTTGAGCTATCGGGGGAGAAGAGCCTTGGTGAGAGAGGTAAAGAAGAACCCAATGATCACTGCGGCTGAGCTCCAGAGATGCAGTTGGGCAATGGGAGGAAGTTGTAGAAAGTCAACCATCACTGCAGCCCTCACCAGTCGGTGCTTTATGGCAGAGTGGCTCGACGGAAGCCTCTCCTCAGTGCCAACACTTGAAAGCCTGCATGGAGTTTGCTAAAAAAAACACCTGAAGGACTCCAAGATGGTGAGACTCAAGGTCTGATGAGACCAAGTTAGAACGTTTTGGACTTAATTCTAAGCGGTATGTGTGGAGAAACCCAGGCACTGCTCATCACCTGTCCAATATGAGCCGAAGGTTTACCTTCCACCAAGACAATGACCCTAAGCACACAGCTAAAATATCAGATGGCTTCACAACAACTCTGTGACTGTGCTTGAATGGCCCAGCCAGAGCCTTGACTTTAAACTTACCACTGCAGGAACTCTGCGCAGGCCCCCTAATAAAGGCCCCTGATGAGGCCTCACAGGTGTGAGGTAATAAATCAACAACTGTGGACGTAGCATAATAAGCTATCTAAGCCAAATCCTCCCATTTGGTCCATTACTCTTTTTCCTTTCCATATGTTGTTAGTCCTGTTAAAGGCAGTCTTTTAACTTCCAAGTTTAAGTTTGCCCAGTCAGTTTTGTTATTGTGTTTGTGGAGTAGGTGGAGTCAGTGTAAGGTCGGGTCACACTCCTGTCAAAGGCACCTGTGAGCTGCATTGATGAAAGTTGTGCTGTTGTTGTTTTTTTATTGTGTTGTTGTTTCTGTCCTCCTGTCATCACAACACAACATCCATAATCTCCTTATGAAAATTCATCATCGTAAACAACAAGAGCACAACACAACCCATGTGATCAAAGATGTGTATGTAAATAATAACAATAAAAGTGTCACCTCTGCAGGTTGCCGGAGCTCTTGAGGATTCTGACACATCCCATGTGGCCTCAATGTTTCCACTTGTCAGCTAAAAAAAAAAAACTTAATCCAGTTGCTTTTCACCTGAGAGCTTAGGTACGCAGCGCCGCTGTTTGAGGATAATTTTTGTCTGTAGTGGACTTAGCATACATCAGCCTCATTTTCTGCCTCTTATCTTTCCTCCTGTTTCCTTGTCACCTTTTCTTTGATTCATTTGACTTTGTTTTCGCACCTTGTTGACACATTCTTTTCTTTTGTTTGTTGTTTAAACCAACTGAGGATTTATCCCTGCACTGACACAGCTTTTGGCCTCGGATCTGAACTGTTTGACTCCAGGCAAACAGCTTCTTTCTTTTTTTTTCTTTCCTCCCCGCACCCAGTGTAATCCTCACAGATAAAGCAACCTCTTCGAACACAGTGGAGTGTAGCAGTTGCTTAGGCAACAGACTATCCCATCTAATCCAAGCTGTTCCCATCTCTCTAAAGTCTGAATACCTGTCCAATTGAAAGGCTTCCTATAAGCTCACTACTTGTTAGGCTTGAGTTTTGTGAATAGCATTTTCAACTAAGATTTCAATAACACCATGTCAGCTTATTCATTGACATTAAAGCTGGCGCAGCCTCCTCCCGCTCCAGCTACCTTGACTATGAGGAGAAAATTGCACTTAGTTCAATTTATCACAGTAAGGAGCGATTTCATGACTCTAACAGCAACGTTCACTCGTAACAGTTGACTGTGATGAAAATGGAGCTCGCCACAGATTACCCCACAGAGCACCGCATTGTTTGTCTTTGTACCCCCCAACCCCCCACCCCCCCAAAAAAATAATTCTTCAATCCAGCTCATAGTTCCCACCTCAGAAAGAAATGATGGGGGAGAGATGATCTGGCCAAGCGCTTTATAATCTTCCCTAGGGTGCCGGGAGCAGCAAAGTGTTGGGGACATAGTATTGATTTATATAAAACTCAATGTTCCCTTCGCTGCCCAGATCTAAGTGTGTCTGGACCGTGAGAGCGATAAGGGATTGGACTAATGTGAGTGCAGAGCAAAAGGGCCTTGATGCCAAATGGATAAGCTAGGAGTTTTAACAACCTGAAAGTTTGCACTCTCCCTTGCTGCATGTTATTTTTTCCCCTCCTCCTTCATTGTGTCATTGTATTTCAGTGGTTTGTCTTGATGAATTGGTGCATTAAGGATTATGTTCTCCAAAAGATGCCCCTGGTGATTTGGGGGTAAAAACTGGAATATGTCAAGAGTGGAGCTTCTGCAAAGATTGTGGCCAGATTTATAAGCCCAATTAGACCAGCCCACACAGACACAGAGAACCTCACCTTGTCATAGTTTATATATATATATATAATGTTATCTAAGGAAAGCTGAGTCTTTAAAATGCTGCCCTACTTGCATATACAGCACTTGAAGTTTGTAAACGCAGCATACTGCCTGCAAGGGTCAACGTGGAAACAGTTTCTCGGCTCAGGCGAACGACTGAAGTCAATTTATAAATATTTTAACGTCAAATTTCATTTTTTCTAATTGTCTTCGGAAACCTGGCCTTATTATTTTCCAATTATCCAGAGTGGCTAGCAAATTGCTTTTCTTTAATTACTTCATTATATTTTCCTACCATGTATAATAAACACACCCTGAAGGATCAGTTCTATTGTTCACTTGTTAATTAAGATATGCCGTTTGCTGAAATGCTGGACGTCAGTTAAACCTGTGTCTGTAAAAGAAATCACACAGCATGCACGTTTTAACAAGAGGGGGAACAAGACATGGTGGTGGAAGCATTCGCACTGTTTACTTAACTAAAACAGAGATACAACACTGTAGAAAATACAATTTAAAGTCATGAAATCAATCAGTAATACGATTGTTGCAGGGAGCCTCATCATTTTCTAACTGTTTTTTCTAACTGTGACTGCTGAAGACATACGAAATGTTCATGTGTTATAACCTTCAGTGCTGCCAGCGCAGAAATAACCAAAGCTGAAGTTCCTCAAGTGGCCCTTTTGAGGCTGGCTTCAAAACGTCCACAAGACTGAATCTGGAACATTCTGAGACATCCCAGCAGCTCAAAGACAAACTAGATCTGTACACAGAAACTAAGTGTGTGTGTGTGTGTGTTTTATTAACAAAATGTCAGCACAATGTTCACATCCCAAAATTCTTCTATTATTGTCAGCTGCAGTAGTTTATTAAGGCAAACAAAATGTTAAAAAAAGGCTAACATTGGCATCTTTAGGTTAATATTACTGTGCATTAAGGACGGCTCAGTGAGTGATGTAAAGCTGGGGGATCTATGGAGATTTGACTCATTTTTGGAACCAGCCTTGTGGTCATTTGAGGAACAGCTGGTATTAATGCAGTGTTTTAATACTTTATCTGGTTGTGGGGGAGCTGATTGTATCTGGAAAATGAATGTCACACATATACTGTCTGTCCAGGCAGTAAATCCTCCATCCATTAATGTGCATGTCAGTTATAAAATAATAGATGATACGGTGTGGAAGTTATCTCATGTGATGTTACTATCATGTGAGGCTGTTGACACATAAGTCTGTGCCGGCTTAATTTTCACTTATAGAATTGGCAACATTCAATGACTGATTTCAGTAGGAAAAGTGATCAATACCATGAAAATTGATACAAAAAACACACACATTACAATATTGTGTACATAATCCAGCAGCTCTTAAATAATTTCCTCAAATGGTGTAATGCATCTTAACACAGCTTACTGTTGGCCAAGTATTAAAAATAAAAGAAGACACTGGCTACTAGCTGAGTGTGTGGCTATTATTTTGGGGCATATTCCTGTCAGAGGAGATCAATAACAGCAAAAAAGGTTACCTCACCAGTTTCAGCATTTAAAACAGACAGTGTGTTAATAGTAGACACAACGCTGCAGAATGATGAACCTGTTCACTTCCTTCAGCTCCATCATCATGCAGGTCACCACAGCCAGGAGCCCTGAAATGTGAAATGTTACTCTTAGTTGTGTTGTTCCAGTTTTATCATTATGATAAATGTGACTGGTGAAAGAGAGGGAAACAGATATTGTTCCGATCTTATACTGTATGTTTTGATTAATCTGCTCTATGCGTTTCATATCTCAGCCTGCCAATCTGTGCACAAACATGAACTTTACTTTTTTGTTATATTGTACATGAACTCACACACACCGCACACTAACATGCTTCACCTGTGTGGTGACGCATGTTAGTGTGCGGTGTGTGTGTGTGTGCATTTGCCTTTCAACCATGAACACTCTGGGCCAGACAGTGTCAGCGCAGCTCTCATCCGGTGTTTCCATTACAAAGGAGAGCTCACATGCTTTGATGGAGCAGGTACTCTGTCACTCCCTCTCTAAAAACCCTAATGATACCTGCTTCCAATCCTATTTCTGGAACATCAAAGGATCAACTAGCCCCTGTGCTCGTGCCACAGTGTGAGGGTACACACCGAAGCCCGTATTTAGAAACTCCTATCATTACCATACTCATGTCAAGAGAGTCATTTCTCTATGTGGAAGATTAAGTCTCTAACATGAAGCAATGGTGCCATCACATGGGAAGCAGAGGTACTGGATGATCAGTTTTTTGAATGGAAGAGAACAAAAAGTCAGGTGAAAATTCATTCATGGCTCTAAATAGAAATTGATTTTTAGAATCATTCAAGTGACAGTATAAGAAACAGCTAATCTGCATGATGCTTCTTGGCTCTGCAGAATCTGATATTCAGAATTCAGTTACATGTCTGATATTCAGATGTTGACCTCTGACCTCCTAAATTATTAGACACATTTTTCATTTTTTTTGTTGGTTTCAGGCTTCTCACCTGACTCATTTCAACTTGTGATTTTCTGTGATAGCTTGAAAAACATCCTCCAACAGCATCTGCTGCTGGAGGAAGGCCAGAGTGATACATCTGTTGCTAAGCAACCACTTTGACTCTTATTTTGTTGTGCAGGACCACTAACTAGATTTTCAGTCAAGGTTGCATCAGTTTGGTTTGATTTCTCTGCAACGCTGGAAACATGCAGGAATCAAAGATGAGACTGTTTATTTATTGATGCGTCTGTGTTAGATCTCATTATCAGATACGTTAAAGGACACCTTCTAAATAATGTATGATGCTACACATAGCAATGCAGACATGGGAATGTGAAGTAAAAGGAAATTGTTTATAGAATGACGTTTGGTGCTGGTGGTCCAGTAAAACATGGTCATTGCCTTTATTATAAATTTAATGGAATTTAAATTGTGAGGTGACCCTTTGACCCTTGTGAGGAAAGCTTAGTAAAGCATTAGTGCCCATTTGCTGCAGTTCATTTAGCTCAAGTCAACACCAAGTTTAATCTGAATCTAGCTGCTTCCACTGCTTTAGTTGTTGCTTAATAAGGAGCGCTGATGAACATGGAGACCAGTGTTGTCCATTTTCACAGTGCTGACTTCATTCTCAGTCTTTATTTGATTAACATTGTGTAAATTATGTGTGCAATATCTAATTGTACTACTCCTACAGCAGGCTGCTCCCAGCCTATAATACCTCTCAAAATCAATGGGATAACGGCAGCACTTGTTTTTCACTCTGCAGCATAATAGTGATTTCTGTGTTAAGCCTGTAAATCTGTGGGAGAAAATGTTTCATCCCCATTTGTCACCTAATGCATCATGTTGGAGTAGTTGATTACTTGTTTTATTGCTTTTTGTGGGCTTGTTGTCTTCTTTGTGTCTGTGCCTGAGATGGACTGTGTGGAGAAAGAGGGGTCTGTCCATAGTTATGTAATATAATGGCATTCTATTTGCTGAACGTGTACATGCTAAAATTTCATTTTCAACGTTTTTGTTGTTTATAACAGTGGCAGCGGAGAATAATTCTTATTTCTGTTGTTGTGACTGGATGAGGAATGTGACAAATTGTTTTTGGCGAGTTGCTAATAGAGTGCGGAGAACAGCGTCACCCGTGACAAGTGTCTCTATTTTCTGTGGTGAAGGGACACACTTTCATCACAGATAGGACAGATCCAGCTTGTCAAAAGGCAGAGAGAGAGAGAGAGAGAGAGAGAGAGAGAGAGCCATGGAAACACACTTACAATATGAAAACATATTCCCATTAAAAAAGGATTTGAGGTTGTAGGAATGAGAAGTGGAGCAATCTGGTTCCCTGGGATTTCCTGTTGTTCCTGAGCTGTTCTTTTTGAATTTGAATTTGAAATTTGACACATTATTTTCTGTGAATGAACAGAAGCTCACATGATACAACAGTTAAGACACTCTCCTGTCAGTTGTTGACTGGAAGTCTCTTTCTCTTCACCCTCCTCTACTCTCAGCTGCTTTATTTTTAACTGTTTTAGCAGTTTGCCCATGTTCAACATTGAAGAGGAGAGAATTTTATTTAAGTTTAGTTTATTTAAAAGAGATGGAATAAAAAATAGCTGCATATTGGTTATTATAGGTTGGACTACTTTAATGCATTATTATCAGGTTATCCACTGCTATTCACAATGCAGCAGCAAGAGTACTGACAGGAACCAGGAAGAGGTATCTTTTCTTTTCCCAGTTTTTTCTTTCTTTTTTTTAGATTTTCAGAATATAGTCTTGCTGTTGGGCCCTCCTTTTTCTCTGTCATGACTTGGTGACATCACAATGGGGTCTAAATGCCACTGTTTACTATTGAACTTAACTATTGAAGTGTTAGTCCTTAATTTGATTTGTTATGAATGGATGATTCTCAGAGCCAGACATCATTTTATTTTATTTTATTTTATTTTATTCAGCTACAGTTTGGGTATTCCCCTGTTTGTGTAGCACTGTTGTGCCTTCTGCTAAAACTCCCATGCCTGCTTTGGATATATGCACTACAAAGCTGAACAAAACATTGAAAGTTCTTGTGCTATAGAGAAAACATGTGTGTCAATTTTTAATCTGCAGCTGTCCTTGGCTTTGCAAAGTGCAAAGTGTCTGAACAACAGATGTGCTACTGAAGTGTGAGCCTTGAACTCCAGCTTCTGTAGGCTGACATTTAAAATCACAGTAAACAGGGATGGTTGTTTCCTTTGTGACCAGTAGAGGTCACTATTTGCCAGTCTTTATGGGGACAGCTGCAGTGAAGTGGCCTCAGACCAGTGAAACAAAGTGAAGGATATCTTATGTAAACGGTCCCAGGTTCTCAGTACCCTGACTGACAAATGTTTCATACATGTGTTTGACCAGATTTAGGTCATGAAAGTCATTTCTACTTTTTGTTTACTGAAGGTTTCCAGCAGTGGCCTCTGATCATGTGCAGCGCAGGTTTGTTTGTGACTTATAAATGTAGGTTTACCTTGAGCGTTTGTCTAAATTTCTGAATGTGACAAAACTTAAATCTTCCATTACAGCTTTTCAACCAGTGAAAGTATACATTGTATGTATTATTAATACTATTATCTATTCACCAACAGATCGGTAATTGTGTCTAGCTGTAGGGAGAAGAGGGCGAGGTTTTGTAAGACACAAACAAAAACAGTTTTTGTTTTTTTTCCTCTAGTTGCGCAATGTCAGAAAAAACTGCCACTAGAAAACAGTGACTAAGGAGATCATGGACCACTGACAGCTGAACTGTTGTGGGCTTGTCTTAATATTTGACAGATGTGTGTGTCACTGCAGATGTGAAGGTTGCTGTTGTGCAAACAGCTTAAAATAAATGTTTTAGTTCTAGTTAGATTTAGTTCTATAGTGCAGGGTTTGGATTGTCTCTGATGCTCTTGGCCTTTAAGGCAGAGACACCAGAGAGTTGTTTATCAACAGGAGGAGGACATGTGGACTCATCTCTGATCTTGACAAGCATGCTCAAAAACCAATCAGCTGCCTGGAGGCCACATGAACTTGATGTTCTGTACTAGACAGTTATCTAACTTTGGCTACTCCTGTACTTCAACCAGCAGCAGTAGTCTTTGGATTTAAGCACACTTATCTGCTTGCACCTTCTGTGATAGGAGCAGCTACAGTGTTGCAAAACAAACCAGGACAGTGTGTGGAAAAAGAAAAATCATAAGCTGGTATGTCATTGGCTGCTACCTCTGATACTCAGCTGGCACATAACAGGACAGAGCTGTCTGAAGTTTCACTTTGGAAAGTGCAACTAAGCTTTCTGTCTGCCTCCCTCTCTATCTCTGTCACACAACCCGACACACTGTCTGATGCTGATGTGTCGGTGGAATATCACCTTTACTATGTTGGGTTGGTTTGCATCCACAATACAATCAAGGCTTATTTTGCAGCACCTGCAGAATGTGAATGTTTTTAATTTGTTAGGCAGAATGATTGTCTTTTCTTTCACATTCCCTTCCCTGTAGGTAAAAAGGAATCAGTGTTTGTGTTATTTGTCTTAGGCTACCCTGGTAAAACTCTTAGCCTCAGCTGGATTTGATGGCTTGGGGCTGAGTGCCACATGACTGAGGCTGTATACACTGGGAACTATACAAGTGGTTTCTCTGTGGTTAGGCAACCCATTTGCAGTCCTTCCAGTGTGGGTTTCACACTCCAGCTGGACTGAGCAGAAGAAGCCAATGCTTTAAGGAGGAAATGCAGAAACATTCCACTGTCATGAGCTCTTTCGAATATTTGGAAAGGTACAACTTCTACAATAATTCGCATTGTCAGTATGGATAATGGCCCAACTACCAGGCATGCCTCACTGCTTCTACTTCACTCTGGAACCAGCAAGCATATGCAGAGAAATTACAGGCCTGCTCTGCAGATTATAACCTCTGCAAGCTTGATTACATCAATTTAATGACAAGCTCTGTGTCTTGTCATAGATGTGGTGTCACAGAAAGCAGATGGGACATCATTGCTGTGATTTGGGCTTTTTGCCAACCTGCCAAGCCATTAGCTAGGATTCCGCATGGGGAAATACTAAGGCTGTGTTGGGACTACGCCCCTCTCGCATCCACCTAACCATGCTGGAAAATGGCAATTACTGTGAAGGAGATAATCAAACTGTGTATCACAGCACAGGGACATCTGTCCTTTGGTGCACTGAGGTCAGAAATAAACACAGATACTTACATTTGTGCTACATGGCTGTCACCTTGGATTCCTTGGTTTGCTGAAAATCAGCTTATTTTTTTCTTCTTATTTTCTACTCTAGTTATTTTTAATGTGTCTGTTTTGAGATATGCTCCAATGTGAAGTTGAGATTTGGTTATATTTTCTGACAGACACTATAAGTCACACATGATGCATTCAAAGACCATTGGAAAATCTTAAAATGAACAGAGGGGTGCTGCTTGTATTACATGTATTTCTATAATAACATGTAGCACTGTTTGGCAGGCTTCTCAGCAACCTCTAACAAAATCACACATCAATACCTTATATTCTGCTGCTGTAAATATTCATGAACCAAACATGTGCTATCTACTCTGATTACTCCAAATGAGACATATTTAGGGAAAATTCATTATTATGTTTTAGCAGGTTGCCCTGTAATGGACTGGTGACCTGTCCAGGGTGAACCCCCCCCTCACCTGTAGATAGCTGGGATAGGATCCAGCCCCCCGTGGCAAAGCGGGTTCAGATGATGGAGGGATGGATGGATGTTTTAGCAGCTTATCTTTAATAGACACAAACAGGCTCTGGTATTGAAAACAGAAAGGTGGTATGATTTTGTTTTATGGGCTTTGTTGATAAAAAAAAGTGCAATAATATTTTAAACTTAACTCTTCGTGCAACAGTTTTTGATTTCTTCGCTTATTGAAGTCAAGCTTATTTACAAAGAAATATTGCTGTTTTCCTTGTTGACTTGGCTTCTGCTCAGTATCTGCTTTGTGTTAGAAGTACCTCCACTATGGTTGCATTTATTTTATTCATGTCAGCAGCGTCTTCTTAAAGATGTGTTAACAGTTTAATCTAGCATAATGGCGGTCCTCCTGCAGGCCCACAGGCTTGTAAAAAGCTGAGGTCATATTTGGCAGATACATGTGGTCTAGTTGACGAGTGCTGTTAAATGTCAAATATCTAACTAGCCGGTCGAATTGTATTTATTTTCTGTGGTAAAGTTACTCGAAAGAAGTCAGATATATGTAATGAATAAAACATGCATGCATTAAAAAAAGCAGTTTCACTGCAACAAAATTTAGATCATAACAAACACATCAGCAAAATCTACTCGAAACACTGGACCTGAAAAGCTGCCAGGTTTCTCTCCACTATTTGTAGGAGAAAATCAAAAAAGTCCTCCTGCTGATTCGTGTACTGCCAAACCTCCAGCACGGGCAGATGATTTGGCCAAGCAGCACCTAACAGAGAGAGTAAGACTGAATCCAAAGACGTGATGCTGTTTTCACAACGAGTCCAGATGTGGCAAAGGAATAGTTTTATGAAACAGATTCTTGTTGAAAGTTAGACCAGCTTGTCCTTATTAGCATAACGACAGCAGTGAATGAATATTTAAGATGTCTGACACAGGGAGTGTTTATGTTGCTGTGTGCCCTAATGCAGTTGTACGAACAAGTTCAGGTCAGATCTGGTGGTCAGGACAAAACTGGTCACCATGGTAACTGGTAAAAATGGTGGTGGTGGAAGTTAGTTGTGAAAGGCATGCAGCAACACGCAGTGCACTATGGGTACCTGCATGGTTTAGCACACATAAACCAGCATCCGTTTTCTTTGTTTTTTTATGTGTGAAAATGCTGGCAGTATTGAGCCAAAGGTGAGAGATACTTGTCCAAAAAACTGCTGCCCATAAATGATTCTGCATTTATTTTGCTGTTGTGTTGTTGTTTTTTTGTCTCTTTGTTTTTGCCTTTAAACTGTGTGTTTTTGTTGGCTTTGTATTTTATCTCACTGTCCTCCAAAGAAACTGCCAAAAAGTAATAAATGGCATCTGAAGAAGTCCCAGAAGGACTGTTTCTATATTTACAGCTCCTAGAACTCCCAGGATAGTAATTCTTTACATTGTGGTTGACACTCAGTTTGACAATCAACATTACTTCTTTGGCGTTGATGAAACAGGCCAATAAAAACATCCATTACATTTTGAGACTAACATTGATTTATGTGTAAGAGAGTGCAGCCTGTTTCATAGTAACTTAGTCTGTGAATATAACCTGATCAGGAGCAAAGTTCCTCTCTGTCTTCTCCCCGGGTGAATAATAATAAAATGACATGATGTTTCATGGAGGCATCCTGTAGGTGAGGAGCCTAATTATTTATTTACAGTTACATTTGAACAGGAGGGATTAGAGGCTGTGACATACCACCCAGCAGTCAAATAAACACATTATTCACACTGTATTTGGTCTTCTTTATCACCTATAAGTACTATATTGCCACACACACCTATAATATATGAGTGGGCATTTATGCAAGATATTTACTTTTTTAATCATTCAAATGTTATCAATGTGAGGTACAACCACGGCATTGTGCTCAACTGATTTAATTATATTTTTATATTTAATTTTAGCAGCTATCAGTTCTGTGTTTTCACCTGCAGGAGGTGCACTTACACGAATATGAATTGTGATGAAATATGATATGAATTGAATATATCTCTGTAGCACTGAATTTCTAGGTGAATAGCAGGCAGATGTCTTTTCTCTGCTGCTGTGGTGTTATCGTAGTGTTAGACAATAAAAATAAATGTCTACCATCTCCTGTCTCTTACATGGAAGGAGAAAACCTCACCTCTGGATTTATGTTCAGTGCCAATGTTAAGAGATGAAGTGTCTCTTTTTTAAATCAATGTGGAAAATAAGACCTGGGAGGATGGAAAGGTTTTATGTATTAAGTTGTTTTTTAAAGCTGCTGCCAACAGATAGATCAGATCCTGTGGCAACATGGCCTCATCACCAAACCATCAGTTGGCCTCAGCCACAGCCAGACTTCTGGAGGTGATGATGTTTATGACAGGCTGCCTCTTGGTTAAAACGTCAGCCCTGAGATGAGCTTTTATTTAATGGTTTGATAACCACAAAAACAAAACCTACGTCAGAGGGTGAGAGAGAGAGGAGAGGCTGTGTGAAAAATGGTATTTTCCACTTTCCATCATGTGATGTCATGTCACCTCTCCCCTGCTGAGTTTCAGACACATATTAAAGGTGTTTTGGCATCTTTAATCAGTACAACCGGAGCAATGTATGCATCTTTAATATTTAATGTAACACACAAGTTTATGAAGGCTTCTCCCCAAACCCCTGAGCACTCTTCACACTGCCCAGGCTGCTGTTTGCTTAATTTCTTCTGCTTCAACATTTAACATTACACCCACAACAACAGAAAGGACATGAGGCAAGCACACACGCAGATCTACACACACACACACACACATAGTGATTCATGCTTTCCATGGTGCAAGTAATGGTTCAATAAAAGATTTTAACAGTCTAATAATCCCCTATAGGGTGACTAAACAGCCTCATCAGATGGAGCAGAGAGATTGAGAAAGAATCCAATGACACAGCAGTGCTCCCAACAAAAGTTACATACACCACTTTTAAATACAATTTCAAGCAACCGAAGCACATAGTTTAACAATATGAGAGCATTCAAATGCATTTTTTTATTTGTCTCCATTCAAACTGTCTGTGTAAACCTATGGACAACTCAAGACTCTGTTTTATATGTTACTAATCATGTAAAAAATAAAACTAAAATACAGAAAGCCCATAATTTAGCATCAAGTTGCAGTTTTTGCTTACTGACCTATATAAGTTTTTTTCATGATTTTCCAAAGTTCTCCTTTTGGAACCCTTTTTTTAGGGGGGGGGGGTATTCATGTAATGTGTTTCTGGAAATACTGTGCTTTATATGGTATGTTTCTCATGAATCTAAATGCACTAATAACCACAGTTTACGATGTACCATAATGCTGCTTTCATGTGTTCGTCGTTATTCCATACTATTTCGTAAAAGCATCAACCTGGAAAAGCTAGTAAAGTTCGAAAATTTGAGCCGCACATGAACGCAGCATGTGACAGATGGAGGCGGGGGGAGCGTGAGAGAGGGTGGGTGTGACGTAATGGCACGGTGCCCCCTCCATGTTTGTCGGAGAAGTTTGTGTAGCTTCAACAAACTCCGGACACCGTGTGTGCGCGTAACAAGTAGAGCGGAGACGAAACCAGAGAGTTAAAAACGTGTAGTTTGCGTTATAGAGCCGTCACATAAACGCGACATTGTTTCATGTTTATCTATCGTTTCAATAACTAAAAACCCGGTAACGAGTGGAGCGGTTCTGCTTAGATGTCACTCAAATAATTACCGTACTCTGGAGAGACTTTTCGGGTCGTTTCATTAGCCTCCATTCATAAATAAGCTCCTTGTTCTTTAGGGTGTCCCGCATCCTCCGCCGAGTGGTCTCGTATGAACCGTGTCGAGGCAGAGACGAGGGGTCGGGGGCTCCGCTAGCAGAGCCGGGCTTCAGGATGAGGATGCCCCACAGAGGACGCCTGTTCTTGGCGACGTGCCTCGGCTCGCTCTTCGTTCTGGTGCTTTACTTTCAGAGCATCACCAAACCAGGTAAGAGCATTTTTATAGATTAAATACTAACTCACAGTAAAAAGACACGTTATACATTTAATGCAGTGTCTTATGGAGCCACAGTGTCTTATTGAAGGCTGATAACAGCAGTTTACTGGGACAGTGAATCCATCTGTACAGATACCTGTATTAACGGGATTTAAAATGAAACCGCTCTGACACACCTGTGTGTGATTATGTGTATGACAGATGGCCCTAATGACATGTAAATGAAAGGAGGTATGAATAAGCTCACTGTGAATGGTGGAATGTTTTTAAAGCCCCCTCCTGGAGACCCCTGCATTCCTCTGCTGTAACCCCCCCACTGCTCCTTTTCTTACCTCTCCTCTCCCTTTGTTTCCTGGGCTGAGCCCATTCCGGACACCGAAAGACAGATCTGACCTCCCCAACACTTGTGCAGTGCAGACCTTCAGGATGAGGAGTCACAGAGAAAGAGAGGTAGAGGTGATTGATCGCACGCTCACGCTGAAGCAAAAAATGGCATGTGTGAGCAAAAAGGAGAGAGGTGAAGGAGGTTTCAGTCAAAAGCGTGGTTAGGCAAGAAGAGGGAACGCTGAACTGGTGAGGTGTCGCTGTCAGGCAAGAGGAGCTTGATTGATGTGTGTTTTTGTGGAAAATGAGAGGAACCCATGACAAGCTACATCCTTTAGTTGTCTCTTATTATAAGACTAATATAAATACATGGTCAGACAGTATAAGAATTGATGAGTGATGAATGATGTGCCACACGAGAACACACCTTTTTTGGGAAAAGCTGTAAATCACTTTTTATGGCTGTTAGTGGCAGACACACAAACCACATGTTGCCAAACTCACAACAGCACACTTCAGCCCTCTCTGTGACCTCCCCCACCAACTGTCTGCATGTACCTTTACTGCCTGACTCGTTTAGGCTTGTCTGCTGCAGTACCAGTAGCTACGCAAGTCACATGAAAACCTGACTGGAGCCACATTAAAGAGCACTACCTCACAGGGGTTTCTTAATCACTGCGTCCCTTAGGACAGACTGGAACATCCAACAAAACAAATTTTGTTATCCTTTCTTTTTATTTTCTCCTCTATACAACCTTGTGATTCATTTTTGGCATACATCACTTGATAAGACATACTCAAATCTTCTCAAATCTCATGAGAGGCTTTTATTGGGGGTGAGAGAATGAAATTTAGCTTTACCTTGTTTCCTTTAGGCTGCAGGTTCTTTTTTTGGACCAGCTGATAACAACATTGCTCAGTAGAGATGTCCAGATGTGTCAGTGAAGGCTCGGTTTTTAGATGAACCTCTAATTGAATATATTTAGCACGTTGTCCATAGGTTCTACTTGATCTAGATCTGGATGGATGTTATCATTTCATAAGTTATAAGCTGCCCTTGACATTACTTGACATTTGTGTTTTGACCACTCCATTTAACTCTAGTGTACATCATCTTCTGTGAGGTCTGAAGATACCTGACAGGAGATGAAGAAGGTACAACCGTTATCTTACTTCTGCAAACACCCCAGATCCGTCAGTTGTGGATGACCGTTAGTTTCCAGTAAAGTTGCGTGACTGTAGATGGAGAAGTGGGCAGCTCTGACTGGTGCTGTGGTAACTTAACAATCTTGTGATTTTTGGGAACATTGAGTCTCTCTGCTCTACTATTGATCTGCTGCCCTCTCTTTGCATTGTTTATAAAGATGTGTATCGCACACACAAATTCACTTTCCCTGCGGTGACACATTTGCCAATTAAGCCCACTGCCTAATACTTGACAGGAAGCACTGTGCATATTATAGTTGTGCTTCCATTGTCTGACTTCCTGCAGCTACACCCTGGGTTTGGCTCTCAGGAAAGAAATACAACTTGTGTCCAGTGTTCATTATGATCTCATTAGTAAAGCCATGTTAGATGTGTGGCTCCATCAAAAATTAATTTATGTCAGAATTTGAGCTGGTCAGGCTCAAATCCTTGTATCAATACAAGGTTTAACAAATAATGTCTCCCAAATACTAAGCTTGTGTATTGCTGAATTTAGCTGATGTGTAAACACAGCAGGTAACAGTCTGGCACTTTCATAGGGAGAAGCTGAGACTATATGTTGTTGATGGCAGAACGCGCAGTTTAACTGCTTTATTTTTTTTTTCCTGCTGGTCCATCACTCTCCACTCTTTTGGTAATAGTGCAGACATGTTGAAATGTGCACGTTTGATTAACAACAGGTCCCTTTGCTCCTCAGGAAAGCAGCAGCTCTCTTGTTGTACAATTATGTTCTGGCACAACACAGCTGCTTGCTGTGAGCCTCATACAAGTATGTTTTTCAGCAATTGTGAAGTAAACCTGTGTGAATAAGACTCAGTTTGACTAATTTTCCTTCCTGCTGAGTGTCCTTTCTTCTTCAACACACCTCCGAGAGGTGGCTCTAGCCGGATTGAAACCAATCTGGCTTTAACCAAATTTGCGCTGTTCAGATTGAGGAAAAAATCCGGCTAGCCTGCTTGTCTACACAAGTCGGAATGGGTCCGAGAAACACAAGGCTGACACATTCAAATCTGCAGAAAACAACAACAAATAGATATCATTAAAGAATACATAGCTTTAGAAACATCTGACTATTAACTTGACTTTAATGTCAAGTTAAATTTAGTGTGTAAATTAAACGGGTATAGGTCCTCTTCTGCTGCTTGAAGATGAGAATCTTAGTGATTTTATCTGCATGCATTCTGAAATTGCTTGCTTCTGAAACTGATTGCTTCAATTAGTTTATTGCCAACATTATATTGTAAGTTGTGGCATCAGTACCTAAAACCCATGTCTGCTGTGTTAGCATATAGCTTGTAGTTCCTAACAACAAATATAACACATTGGCCCGATACCAGACCTCCCTAAATATAATGATGACAGAGGAATGTGGAGTGGTAACGTCACCTCAAGGTAACTGCATTTTATCAGTGTCTTATTTCAGTAAGTGCTGTATACCGTTATGTCGAATACAAGCTTTCTATCCGACTTAACCCCCCCAGATATTAAAATGTCTTTAAAATGTTACAGAAGCAGCACATTCAATGTAAAATGCAGCCATGTAAACGGTATTTCTGTCACTCGCAGACCAGTTGATAGACATAAAACATAAATTCACACAGTATTTAGTCTGGTTTCGGTATGTGTGTGTGTTCACAGATTAGCCAGATAAAAGCAGACCGACCTGGTTCATGCAGTTTACTATAATATATAAAACACAGTAATGTTCATTATGGAAAAAAAAAATCAATTCTGAAGAAATGTGTGCTTGCAGCTTCCAAGTCAAGGAAGTAGGCTCAAAAGCAGTGTCACCCTGAGACAAATTGTGCAGTTTGACGACATGTTCGGCTTTGGGACTTTGTGGCGGCTGGTGTTGCATTAATACTGCCACCCTAATGTAAGAATGATTACAATCCTAATTCTATTCTGTGATTAAGTAGATCATGCAAAGATAAGAAAGACAAAAAACATGTATAAGTGCACAGTCCTCTTGAATCCTTTTTTGTGTGTACATTGTTGCAATTAATACAGTGCTTTAGTGTTGGATTGCTCTTTTTTTTACATATAGGATCAAAAAAATAGTTTTTCACTTTTTTATCATTTCTAAATTATTTTATGTTGGTTGTATTGTGGCAAATTAAACCCTTTCTGAAATATGTTCCCATTACTGCTTATTTGTTGTTTTTTGTTTTCTCAAAGGATTCCCCCTTCAGTCCAATAAAATATATATTTTTGGCACACTGATTACGTGTCCATGACATGTTTTCAGTCCGCCTCTCCCATTACACACATCATAATCTGAACCAAAATAGTTTCTTCTTCTGTTCAGATCTTTTATGTGGTATCATTGACTCAGCAGCTCGCAGTCACTGTGTGCCTTCTTTTGAGTGCAGTCTGTTACTGATGTACAACTAAGTATCGAGTCAGCATTTCAAAAAACTGAACACCCTGTGAAGAGTGTGGTCAGGCTGACACGTTTCAGTTTGACACAGGAACCATCACTGCTTAGTTGATCAGTCCTTCAAAGAAGTTTTGACAGTTTCAACCAAGCTGACACAGGTCGAGCTAGAACTTGAATGTATTGGGGGGGTGTGCTCTTGCCACCATTTTTGTTTGCTCTGTCCTCTCCCTTGCCAACTTTTCCACTTCATTTGCTAGGCAGCAATACACGACTTCACATAGCCACGGGTGGGAACACTCCTCTGTTTCTTTCCCAGCTATAGCAGACAATAGCAAATTGTATAATCAACAAGCTGCACTGCCTGTGGGCACCTGGATACTGTACGCTTTACACTGCTTCATTGCTTAAGGTCTTGACCTATAGCACAAACGATCAAATGTGGGCTCAAAAATATTTGTATACTGCTAAATATGGATTACAGGTAGTTGACTGTTGTTTTGCCAGACTGCAGTGATGCTCCACACCAGAGCTTGCAAAAGCAAATTCCCCTCTGCTTTGTCTGACAGTGATGGATTCCAACTCTAAACAGAACTGTGATGTGTTCTGCCCACACACTGAGCACATAAACCTACTTGCAGGAACACACACCGTCGTCTGTGTCACTGTATTTACCCTAAAATACTCACTGTAATCCTGCATGTGAACTACTTCAGTTCATGCTGCTCACTGCCACTTATCACCTGACATTGAAATCAGTGCTGTTGTGAAACAAACAAAGAATATTGTGTGGCCTTAAAGGCATCCAACAAAGTACATCGCTGTGCACCACATGCTACACCTGCTGGCTATTTGTTCTGCCTCATGCTTCGGGGTGTATGAAAAGTCTGTTTGTTAGTATCTAAGCATGCTCTTTCTTGTACAGAAAATCATCGAGCCTCCTGGTTTTACCTTGTTTTACTCAACTAACATTGGGACTCAGTGGGACTCAAGTATTTAAAAATGAAGTTGTGCTTTTGTTCTCTGGTCACATTCTGACCTTACTTGTTTTATGGCTAGCTAGCTGTAGTGCACTTGTATCATTTTATTCTTTGCCTAAGGATGCAGTTTGGTTTAACTTTATTGTACTGACAGTGAATGCAAGACGGCATAACTGGCCAGCCTTTGTTTGCTCAGAGTAATCACAACCTTAAACACCTTAACCTCCCTGCATGCAGTATTTATACAGTTGTGTATAATCACACTAACTTGTTGGGGCCTCACAAATTGCCGGGGGACCTCATGTCTAACCTGAGTAAACCGAAGCCTAATAATGTTCAGGAGGATTAGAGCAGGGAGGCTGTCACTGTATTTCAGGTCAGTCTGAGCTTTTACATATTTTTTTAGGTGCAACTCTCTCAAGTGAAAAATGAGCCTGTTGATTTAATGACACTAAAAAGAAATCCAGTAATGACACATTTGTCCTCCACATAGAGAGGCAGAGTAAGGTCAAAAGGATCGGCCTGCCTCACTACAAAAGATGTCAGCGATTGTAAAGCACCTCATCTTTTTGGTCTAATTACCTCCATCTGCAGCTTGGAGCATGTGGACAGAGTGACACCTTTAAAATCATTCAAAATAAACACTGGCAGACTGTTTACTCTGACAGACCTGTCATCTCTTCCTGTCTTCACTTGTTTTCATTTCTCTTTTGCTCACTTTCAGTTGCATTGCGTAACAGAGAGAAACCTTAATCAAAGCATTGAATGCTATGGTTATCATGAAAGCTTCCATTACCTAGACCTTGTAAAGATAATTCTTGTTCTCAAGTTCAATCAAATACAATTATACTTCTTGAAAGTATTTACAGTATCTACTTTTATAGGTGGCACATTCCCTGTGCTTCGTATCATGATCACAACAGGGAGGAGGTTTTTTTTTTAAGGATGTTTTTATGCCTGTAGAAAAGAATCATTAATAACAATATCAGATGCAGTGTTTGGACACATTGGACATATTGGGTCCAGGCACACTGTGACAGTGTTTTAGTGTACGTTTATTTCTCCTTCTGTCAGCTAATTAGTCATAAGTTAGTGCTGTTTATAATGACCTAACAAGTGAGCAGGCTTAATGGAACCCTGTTTGTCTGGGACCATAACATCAGCATGGCTTCACACAGTCAAAACACCACCAGACATGTACTCATGCCTGTTTGTGTGTGTGTAATAAGGCCAGTGCCTCTTCTGCTCTTCTTTAACTGTCAGTGTTGTGTCACTTCCTGGGTCGGAGAGGAAGCTGTGGCTTTTTGGTGCGTATGACAGAATTCTTGTCACAGAAGGAAAAAAGGCTGGGGTTGTAATGATGAGTGGCCTCTAAAGTCTGCTTTTCCATTCACAGAGATAGCGCTGAGGCTGTAAGTGCAGATGAAAAGATGTTAATGCAGTATGAAAGATAAGGAAAGATAAGGAAAGGATTCCTGGGTTTAGGTTTTTATACAGCCTAAAAGATGGCACTGCTAATGGAAGACATCTGTGTGGTGCCAGTAAATATTGTGGATCAGAGGAATGTTTTTGTTTTCTTTTTATTTTAATTCAAATTCTTTAAATTAAAATCCTTGTAAATGGTCTACTATATATAGTGCTTTTCTACCTATGCAGGTACTCAAAGCGCTTCACACGACTTCACATTTTCCCCTTTCGCGCACACAAGCACACACACATTCACACACCAGTGGTGCAACCACTGGGAGCAACTTGGGGTTAAGTGTCTTGCCCGAGGACACATTGGCCTGAGCCACAGCCACTCTTGTATCAGGCTGTACTATTTGTATCAGGAAAAAAAAACAAAATACAGGGAACCGTTCTCCCCTCAGCAAGCTATGGATACATTTACAGAATGTGTCTAGATTGCACTTAAAATCCCCAAAATCCTTGTAATCTTTGTCTCTTCTTCTGCATCTGAATGTGAAACGCCTGGCTATGGCCTGCTGTCAGCATGTAGCACTGCTCATTCTCAATCATCCTGTGGCATTTAATAAATAACCAAAAAAACACTCTGCTGCTTTTACTATGCTAGTTTAAAAGCTTAAAAATTAAGAATTTTGTCGGAGTTCAGATTAGCTTAAGGTTTAGACTGCCCACAAATTGCTTGATTCGTTATGCTGTATGTACTCCTCCTCCTTCACATGATGATGTCACTATGTTTTAAAGCCATAAACTTGTCCTCTGAATTTCTCCAGAGTGACTTCTGTAGTATGAAAACAGACAATAAACCATTAATATGAGCAGAGGTTCCACAAATGTCTCTTGACCTACTTTCCAGCTTCCTGAGGAAGCGTCCTGAGTTTGCAGAAGGTTTATCTGCTTAAAATGTGAACAGCTTAGATGTGTATTATATCAAATAATACCCGTATCTCAGACCTTTTTGTGTTAAACCTTTTGGATGTCAGGCATCTCTTTGTCCTCTTCAGGGATGCACTGTAGCATCTGTGAGTGAGTAGTGGATCTTACAGCGTCAAATAAATTAGATGTTTTTATTATTTTAGCCGGAGGGGTTTTTATGTGTATCCAGTAGAGCTTTCAACACAGTCCAGGAGGATTTAGACGTCTATCTGCATGCTGGGATGATGTGGCACACATTCTCCCAGAGGAAGTTGAGGATTTTGATGATTCATGTGAGCTCACGCAGAGAGCAGGGACAGTTTCAGCGTCTATCTCAGATCCTCTTATACTGCTCTGTCGCCTGATGTCTTAACTGTTCTCCATTCTGTGTTTTCTGCTTCCTCAAAATAACAGGAAACAGCCATGATTTGCTGATTTTAATCTGGAACATATAAGCAATATTTTATGTGTTTATTCTGCAACACTAGAGACCAAAGCAGACACAGATTTATTTCTGACTTATAAACAGCATTGCAGAACAAGGACTTTTTATTTGCTTGCTGTGAGCTAGGCAGAAAGAAGAGACACAGCAGGAGAGAAACAGGCTGTGCCTGGACTCCATACATACCCAGCCTAACCCTTCACCTTAACTTTTATTGCTGACTTATATTCTTTCCATATGATGGATTGTTTTCTCATCATTCCTCAGGACTTCTTCCAAGTAGTTTCCCTCATGCTAATGTACTTAAAAGCACTTTCAGCTTTAAAATGTAAAGCAGCCCTCTGCATTGTTTGGCCATATGCGCAAAACAAATCACCGTTCTCGCTCAATACTGTTAAACAGCGATTGCCACCAGGCCTAGAGGAGAGCAGGAGGGTGCGGTGGTGAAAGGAGAAGACAGATGTGTTTATTAAGGCTGGAGGAGAGACGATAACAAGGTCTCTGTCCAGATAATTATCTCTGTATGTCCAAGGCACGGTGTGCTGCCAAGCATTGTTCCAAATCACAGCTAATTAGCTAATTCATTGTGTAATGTTTGGAAGTTGGTAGTGGGTGCTGTCAGAATTTTGTTTTGGAGTGTCAAATGAGAAAGGACGGGTCAAGGAAATGAGAGAGAGAGAGAGAGAGAGCGGTGTAACTTATGTAACAGAGGTTGGAGGGAACACAGTGTTCCTATGGAATCTATAAGTGAAAGGAGGAGGATCACATCATGACTGAGTCAGTCGAGAGGGGTGGAAAGTTGGCTCTGAATGACCTCCCATATAACTCTTGTTTGGACATCTTTACAGTGTAATTTAATCCTCTGCAAAAATACATGACACATTGTAAAAAAAGTGTTTCTCATCTGTGACCTACATATGGGCTTATTGAAAATAACAGAAATGTGGTTAGACTTAAATCAGCAGTGACAAACTCAACAAAAATTCATAGGAGTTGTCCGCTTGACGTATAAGACATAAATCCTGGGAACATGAGTTCATAAAGACAACATAGAAACATATCTTTTTTATTAAAAGGCTAGTGGTGAATAATGTGTATTATAATACTTTCTCTGTCTTAACCATAGAACCTGGTGTAAAAACGGGCAGCAGACCAGGGAAGAGCAGGAGGAGTCCGCTGCAGACACTCTACAATGGAGAACAGGTGAGGAAAAAACACACATAGCAGTTAGCATTAGCATTTCTGTTTATTTGTCCTAAAGTTTTTTTTTTTTTTTGCCTGAATTAAAGTTTTTACATCCTATACCGGTGCATCAAAGGTTAGTCCATGCTTAGAGGAGATGACTGAGCTTGTGTGTTTGCCAACAGCCTTAACATCAGCTTTTCACTAGTTACTTTCAAGTTTCAGTTTGTCATCTACAAAAGATGGTGTTTGGCAGCAGATGTATTTCAGTGTATTCAAGGAACAGAAACTGAAGCATTATCACTTCTTTAAAGCCACCAGAATTTATTAAAAAATGTATTTTTGCCTCACAGAACAAGAGAGTTTCTGCTCTGCTGCTGTGTCATTTTAAACATGTTGTGGATGAGAGACACATGTTAATGAAATCCAATCAGTTTTGTCAGCTCTAGTAAGGCCTGGCTATGTGTAGGAAGAAGACTTTTCCTCACCAACGGGTGAAATTGGATCTCAGCACTTCATGATGTTTTTCCTGCACTAATTTTTAACACGTCTTTGTGCTTCTTTCTCCTTCGTCCTGGTCATGAGCAGCAGGAGCTGCAGGCTGCTCAGAGGTCCCTTCAAGGCCGCAGGGAGCTGTTGGAGCAGGCGTGTCTGAGCCACACAAGGAAGCGCCGGGTGCTTTCGCCAGAGGATCTCAAACACCTCATTGTGGATGATAAACACAGCCTTATTTACTGCTACGTGCCCAAGGTTGGTTACCATGACACAGACAGCGGGAGGGTACAGGTGCAAGCCTGTTAATGTAATGTGCAGTTTGGCAGTCTGAACTCACAGGAGTTGGCTAAGACCTAAACCACCTGTAGATGTTAATGTCTTTACATTTTGGTTGGCTGCTCTTTAGTTACACATTTCTTTCTTTTGTAACTTACAGGTAGCTTGCACCAATTGGAAGCGCGTCCTTATGGTCCTGACCAGCAATGGCCGCTATACTGACCCCCTCGCCATCCCTGCCAACGAGGCCCACGTCGCAGGTAACCTCCGCACACTGTCTGAGTTTTCGGTCCCAGAGATCAACAGACGCCTTCGCAACTACCTCAAGTTCATTTTCGTGCGGGACCCCTTTGAGCGCCTGGTGTCAGCCTACCGGAACAAATTTACACGCAGCTACAACACCGCCTTCCACAAGCGCTACGGCACCAAGATCATTCGCCGGCATCGGCCCAACCCAGACCCTGACGCCTTGGATAAAGGAAGCGATGTGTCTTTCCGTGAGTTCGTCCAGTATCTGGTGGACCCTCGGACACAACGGGAGGAACCTTTTAATGAGCACTGGGAGCGCGTTCACACTCTCTGCCATCCCTGTCTGATCCACTATGATGTGGTGGGAAAGTACGAGACTCTGGAGCCGGACTCCGAGGCTGTGCTCAGATTAGCCGGTGTGGAAGAGACACTTCAGTTTCCAACATCTGGCAAGAGCACCAGGACCGACGGTAACATGGCAGCACACTTCTTCAAGGGCATCAGTTCTTTCTATCAGAAGAAGCTGTTCAACATGTACCGAATGGACTTCTTGCTTTTCAACTACTCCACACCAGAGTATCTCAGGATTCGATGAACAGCAGAGGAAAGAGGTTGCCTCTTAGACTTCAGCAACATTCAGTTTGCACTTCGCCATGGTTGCCAGGAATAGTCATCACAAGCACTAACTTGTCATTATGACTCTCCAACAAAAGCTAACGGCTGCAGAGTAACTTGATTCTCTGGTTTCAGTGAAAAAGAAACCAAAATTGTGCCTGAGAAGAGAGGCTGCTGTAATCTAATGCACGTCTGTCACATTTGTGGGTTTCCATTTGTGAACGATGGTTTATTTTTACTTCTCACAAAGATGAGCCATGGAGAAAAGTCACATTGCACAGGAGCAGGTTCTCCACTGCAGGTGTGGAACTGAACACAGCAGATTATCTCCGGAAGCCTTTATTTATGTCTGTCTGTGCGTAAAGTATTTATTGTCATAGAAACATGAGGATTTGGGAAATCCTTGTGTGAAAATGACTTTTAAAAGAAAAAAGGCTTTTCTGTATCAGATTTACATGCCTGTCTCTGCTTTTGCACACGAACTGATGCCAACTAGTATCAACCCCCGCATCACAGGTCACACTATCCTACATGAATATAGATGAGAGACATTTCAAGATAGACCTCACAGCGACTCCCTCCTTCCCGTAAAAAGCTTGCTGCCATCCCTCCTCTATCACTGTCTGTATTTAGCTCTGGGCAGGTAGGCTGAACAAACAACCACATAGCTGTGGTCAGGGCTGGGAGCTGCCTCGCCTTACTCCCAGTCAGAGCTCCCCTTGTAAGCCTGAATGTAGACACATCAGGGGTTAATCTACCTACAGTCATCTTCACTGCAGAGCGTTGTTTGTAAAATGTGATGGAATTTAGGGTAAAATAATAATAATAATAAAAAAATAGGGCTTAGCATGGCAAAACGTGTACTAATGACCAGATCTGTCTTCCCTCTAAAAGGGAAAACCCACACCAGTTTGTACACATCAGCAGCCCGGCTACATGTGTGAAAGTGGTCACATGGCCTTCTGTAGTGGAGTTCCCTCAGTATTTTGTGAGTTGCATTGTGGGTAATGTATGCAGCAGACTTTGAAAGGGAATTTGTGGTTATTTCTGTTGCACTAAAGGAGCACAGAGCTGAATTCATTACCTCTGGAAATCTAACAGGCTTCCTCAGTTTCACTTGAAAACATTTTCCATTGTTTCAGAACTTGTTTCTATTAATATGATAATTATGATATTAATTTTAGAAAACCATATGGGATTGGCAGAAAAAATATTTATTTTTCCAGGGTGGTTTAAATACTTCATCTGAAATATATAAAACTATGATGATCTATAGCACCTTCTGTACTATTTAAAGTGACCTTCCTGCATTTAGATGTTTGGCATTGGTTTTGTGACAGTTGAGTCCCACGTGGGTAAGCAAATGTATGTATGCAGATTTTTTTAAGTCTATTAATATTAGTTTGTGCTGTACACTTTTCTGAGCCAAATTAGGAAGCTTGTTGTTTTTCTAAGGCAGCGAGTACATGAAAAGTGAGCTGAGCCTGTTAGCTAACTAGCTAAGTGCATTTTTTACTTGTTTTGCAGGAATGAAACACATCTCACAATGTGTCAGCATTTTATTACAAATGGGGCTTATTTAGCATTTTTTATGTTTACCATGCTGTAAACGTTTTTATTTATGCTTTTAAGTTGGATATTTTAAATATGGAGGTCTTTGCGGATTGAGACCTTTCAAGGAACTGCAGTTTTTAGGCAAGGAGTGCTTTACAGAGGACCGAATAAAAGCAACATATTAAGACATTCAAATATTATAGAAACAACATAGAAATTGAATTGAAGAGAAAGCTGCAGTAAACGGTAGTGTTTTCAGGCCTGACCTCCAGTATTCAGGAAGTTTGTTCCACAGGTGAGAGGCAGAGTAACTGAATCCAGCTTCACTTTGTTTGGTCGTGACCCTGACGATCTCAGGGGTCTGGATGCTTCAGAAGGAACCAATAAGTCCATGGTGTATTGTGTGGTCCAAGACCGTTCAGGGCTTTGTAAACCAAGAGTAACATTTTAAAATGTATCCTCTCACTCACAGGAAGTCAGTGCACTGCAGTGATTTGAGGACCGGTGTAATGTGGTCCATCTTTCTGGTATTCCTCAGAACTCTGGCAGCAGTATTTTGGACCAGCTGCAGCTGCCTGATTGATTTGTTGTTAAGACAATAATCTGGCCTACTGAAAATGGATGTGTGAATACGTTTTTCTGTGTCTTGTTTGGATAGAAAACTCTTGATCCTAGCAATGTTCTTCAGGCGGTAACAGGCAGACTTAGTAATAGCTTTTAGATTTCTTGCTTGGTTTGTAACCTCCAGTGACATGGAGTCAAGCTGAGCACTGACCTTTCATTTTTTGGGCCAAATCAATCACTTCTCACTGTCTGCATTGAGTCATTGTGTGATAAGAGATGTTGTGATGTTCAATAACCTGAGCCTAAGGGCAGCATGTAGATGTTGAACACAAGTGGTCCAAGAATGGACCCCTGAGGAACCCCCGCATGTGACCTTAGTTCAGTCAGACTCATAGTTACCAAGTAGTCCTACCATGTACTGTAAGATCTGAACCAGTTTAGCACAGTGCCAGTAAGTCCCACCCACATTTCCAGTCTGTCGAGCAGTATGTTGTGATCAACCGTAACAAATGCAGTACTAAGGTCCAGAAATAGACTTTGGATGCATCATTATTCAAATGTATGTCACCCTAGATTAATAAGTACAGTGTCAGTGCTGTGGTGTGCTTGACATCCAGACTGAAAAAAAAATCTTTTCAATGATTTTTCCCAGAAGAGGAAGGTTAGATATTGGCATGCAATGAAGTGGTCCTGCTGCTGTCCCCCTGCAGCTGGTGTTCACTCTGCAGTGGAGCCTTAGGCTGGCCCAGAGGGAAGTCAGAGAGGTTTTAGTGCCTCAGAGAGTGGAGAAGATTATTGGTTAGCTGCCTCAATTTATGTCTCTTCAGATGAGGCCTTTTCCTTTGAACAGGTCATCACATTCCCAGAACAAGCTGAAGTTATCTATAAAGTGTACTCCTTGTGTCTCACAGGTCTTTGACAGCCATGTATTCAGTGCAAGCAGATGACTGAATTTGTCCTCCTCTCAGTTTTTGGGAGCGGCCCGCTGATGAATGATTGTACTTCCAATTTGTTTAGTGTCCCCTAAAAGAAATCTTTTTTCAAAACTTCTTACTCACCCCTCGTGGTATCAACTGCACCCACATGCAGTTTAACTCCTGGGTGGTTTGAGATGATCCGGGGGAGACGTCTGCTTATATCAGTGACTGTGGCACTTGCATAGCTGAGGATTCTTTCATTATTTATGCCACTGATAGCACCGTCTCCGAGCAGCAACATATCTCTGTCCTTCACTCTTGGCTTAGATTCTTTGTTTCTGATGATGTTTCTCTCTCTGCATTTTTTTAATTCTTTATTTGCCATTTCTTACTGACACTGGCTCGTTTACAGTCAGCTCAGACAGTGGTTGATGTTTGTTTCTGGGCTGTATGCAGCCTATACTTTGTATGTAGATTTAGCCTTCTTACCACCATGTGTGATCGGGAGAGTCTCAGGTTAAAGTCCTTTTTCAGCTTCCAGAGCAAAACTACTCCAGATATTTCTCCACCGGGCTAAAGACTGAGCTACAGCAGCCCTGCGTTGAGTTGTTAAAAAGTTCAAACCTTATCGTATAAGAAAAGTAAAGTAGGGCTGGCAAAAGCAGGAGCAAGCAGAAAAGCATCTGTACTGTTCAGAAGCAAGGATGATGTCTTTTTTAGCACTAATGCAGTTGATTCATTTATCAAAATAACTTTTTCTAATTTGCTCCCTTTCAGTTTAAGGTAGAAATACACATTAGAGACATTTATTGCTGGGATTAATCTGGATTTTATGTATCCTGACGCTGTTCAGGAAGCAGTCAGGATGTTTGTTACAGTGAGGCCCACACAGTGATGCTGGTGCCTTTGCTCACAGTCACGCTTTGAGAAGTGCAATATCAGTGTTAATGCAGGATGTGACTTCATCCTTATCCAAGCCTTTTGTGCCATAGTCTTCTGTCTGCAGCCATGGGTTACAGGGTGTTTATGTTTAATGCTTTCCTGTGTAACAGTGTGTAAAGCCATATTTTGCAAGAAGCTGTGACTGTGTCAAATGCTAAAGGCTATTACATGCTGCTACATACTGCACGAGAACAGAGAAACTTGTTCTAGCTCTCAGGGCTCCAAGAAGAAAATGTCACTTAATCCTCTTTGGCCAAACAAACATGTTCGCTGTTGTTCAGCAGCAAAACATCTTCATGTGTGTGCATGACGTGCGCTGCAGTGAACGGGCTGTTCTGCACACACAAGTATGAAAAATCCTGACTGAAACACTGTTTTTGTTCTTGCCAACTCAAGAAGATAAAACAAAATGATCTGTTCCCGTGGAGTATGTAACAATCAAACCCTTTATCTGTTATGTCGCTGACGTTATTTCCTTTTTCTGTAGCTTGTTCTTTCAAAGCCCAGACGCTGCTGTGACAAACACAGCTAGTCACCATTTTCTGTAGAAATATAAGATCTGTGGCTCATTGTGACAGTGAACAGAGCACAGTCTGAAAGTGCCACTGATGCACCTGTACCACAAAACTGTGAATGTGATAAGTGCAGTTGCTGTTAATGAGCAGTTTCCTTGAAGTTTCAACAAATACAAACCCACAATAGCAGTATGTGTGTGTGTCATTTTTTCTCTCTCATTACAGACAGTTTCGTCACATTCTGACCGCATTTGACCTTTATTAACTGGAAGGAAAAATGTATTTAACACATAGCTACTGCTAATTTCCTGTTTATTAAGGTTATGCTTTCTAACACTAGGCAGATTTATGTGACACTTAAAAAGTAACTGACTTCATTACACTGTTGGTTTTTATTAAAATAGAGTTATTCATAGCCACAAAGTCACATTAACACTCGAACAAATCTGAGTCCACACCAGTCATAACACATTGTAGGTGTGGAGGGTGATGTAGACAGAGCAAAATTAGAAAACAAAGGCATTCTTAAAGGGCCTAGTGTGGCAGTGTCGACACTGAAGTACAGTACATAGTTTAGCCTACAGAAAGCAAAATGAGACTTAAATATATGTATATATATATATATATATATATTTTTTTACACAGACCATGGCTGAAAATGAGATTTAGTTACGACATAAAATTTGCTTTAAAGGCAACTGTACTAATACAGCAAAAGTGCAAGTTAGCTGTCAGATATTTTGCTCTTTTCAAACTGATTAATAGGACTGGATGATAAAACACGTTTTTAAAAGGAGAACTCAAAATTTAAAGAAAGGAGGCAGACATATCAGAACATTTGACTGCATGCTTAAGTAAGCTTAAGCTATTTTTTTTTTTGCCTTAAAAATATTTGCAGTTTTGGTTGGATTTTGCAACCTCACCACTAGATGCCACTAGATCCTTCATACTGGTCCTTTAAATAATCCACAGTAACATATATATATAATAGATGTTTGTATATGGAAATAATTTATTATTTTATCTCTAGAGTTGCTAATATTATTAGATATTAGCTATTTAAATACTTGTAGTAAAACCTACATTTTTACTTACTTGAACAGTGTGTCATGTGAATACAAACAATACATTGTTTTTAAATAATATCAATAAATCCAGTATTTAATTTCAATGAATGCCAAATCATAACCATATTGATGGTTATTATTACATTAATTAAAATGTAAACGTAAAATTATATCGACACAGACTTTTAGTTTTATTATCCAGCCCCTCTTAAGTCAAAACAACCTCAGGTGTGGTCTAAATCTCACATGATCACAGTCAACACAGAGATGTCTGACAACACGCTCATGTGAAATACGTGCTTCAAGTAGTACATGTTTAGTGTTACAGTGTCTCAATAATAAGCAAATAACACTGCAGTACCTCACATAAAATGTCTTAAGGTTTGAGGTCAGAAAATTCATTATTTTTGTGTTTTTAATAAGGGGGGGTGTCTAAGGGGGACATACCAATTTTATTTTTTGTAGTAATGCAAATGTCAAATAAATAAACAATGTTACGATGTATTCAGACAGAACATCAGGCCCATTTTAAACAGTGAAACATACAGACGTGTGAGACTGAAATGATGAAACAGTTGCTTCACTTTCTGCCTGAACACACCTTTAAGAGTGAGGATGAGGCTTGGTGGTTCTGAAAACTTCATGATGAACAGTAAGGCTTTGTCAACCTTCCATTGAAGGAAGTGTTAATGTCAAGTAGTGAGGACATTCCCAAGACTCTCTGCAGCTACACTGTCAACATGGAAGGACATGTTTTACAGGATGTCCCAAAGTAATGGCAGGACTAACCTCACAATACGAATCACAAAAATATATATGTTTTTGAATAGACACACAAGTTTCACAGTGTTTCAAAACAGTTGGTGACATGTTTGTTTTTTTTAACTATTTCCAGTAAGATGTAGAATAAGTCTAACTGCTTATACTGTCATTGTTTTGTTTGCATTGACATGAGTAGTGTTGATCTGTTACAGCCTAACACAAATCCAAAAATGTGTTTTTACTAAAATGTGTTGGTGTAATTTTGTTTTTAAATTATTTTTCTTTTCAAGCTGTGTGTCACATTTGACATATGAAAAGTGGGGATTGTGAACATAAACATATTTATAGATCTCAAAAATGTCCCTATAACAACACCTGTTTCCTCCTCGCCACACAGTTTCCAAATTAATCAAAGCAAAGTTTTCAGCCTGAATGACTCAATACCTGAAATGACTCTCAGCAGATAAGCTACATTTTATGGGTAATAATGTTACCGGTACGTTTTTTTTTTTCAGATGATGATTTATGCCATTTAACCTGAAAAAAGTGTATGACATACACATCTGTCAGCATGAATGCATAGTAACCAGACTGCCTTAAGTATCTTTGTCCTGTCCACAGGTTTGAACAGAGCCACTCACTGTAAAGGCCGTATCAGACAGTTGCTATAAATAGCTAATATCTTCAAATGAGTAAGAGCAGAGGAGCAAAGAACTAAATGTAGGAAAACTAACAGGTAGATCTTTAAAGTGGAATGACTGTAAACTGAAGTCAGATACACTGTACTAGATGTTCTCAGTGACATGAGTCATTTTCTAAAAGAAATCTGATGCTGTCACAATATACATGGATCAGGTAGATGGCAGTAAATAGATGGGTATCACCTGTGCTGTCTCTCTGCCACTGTGAAGATCTTGTGATCAAATCAAAACATGAGTTATTGTCCATTGTCATTATTTGGCAGCAAGTCCAGAGCTTAATGAGAAAAACCTATAGGCCCAGACTGTGAACCAATGAGACGCCACGGAAACACAGGGCCAGGAAGCCGGTGCCCAGCAGATCCCCAAGGGCGGTCAGGTAGGGGATGGAGAAGTTGTCAGGATCAAGGCTCCGTCTCCACATTAAACGGACGATAAGGTCTGCAACATAAAGGAGGATGGCCACCTGGAGGAAGAAGACAGCTAAGCTGAAGTGTTTGTGGCTAAAAAGCAAACAGAACCCCAGTAGATAAAAAGATGGACAGTTATCAGAAGCTACTGGACAAATATCTTCAGTGGATAGATGACAAAAGTAGTAAACTGAGGTAGTAAAATCACCCTATCTAGACTTCTGTAGATCACAGATGTGCTAACTGCTAACTTGCAAAGCCTGCACTGACTTGGTACCAAAGGACTGGAGGATCATTTTGTGCTCATATTAACATCTGGAGCTGAGAGGATGTGTTGTGGACAAGGGCAGAAAGGTGGCTGCTTGTAGGAGTACTTTTGGGTCTGTCCTGGCACAAACCTCGTCTCGGCTCGCTGCTGAGACACCAACACCTGGCACAGGTCTTTTGACAGTTAGGTAACAGGCGGTCACGGCCATTTTTATCAGAGGGTACAAACTGCTTTTCACAGTTTTGTGAAACTTTGGGATCAACAGAGGGCCAATGAGTTCAGTGTTATCACTGAGAGGAGAATTTCTATTTTCTGTGTTTCATATAGTGAATGTGGAGGACGTACACTACGTTAACTACAGCTGAGTCAGTTTACCTGTAGCAGAGCAGCAGACAGGTAGCACACAGTGAAGGCTACAGTGATGGGAGCCTCTTCTCCCTGCAGCAGAGAGATGGCGTAGAGGAAGACCAGGTGCCCAGGTATAACCAGCATCAGCAGTACCCGTGCTGACTTAGAGTTCACACCTGGGAGACAGAGACCACCAGCTGTCAATCAAGCAGTTTAGTAAAGCAGCATAAAATATTGTGCTTTTAAATGAGAAATCTAAAACAATGAGCTGAAAGTCACAAAAATGATAATGAATAAAATGGAAGTGTGACCTGAGGAGAAGAAGGTGATGCAGGGATTGGGCCAGTGCTGCCTCATCTTATAGGGCAGCACCCCGGGGATGCTCCAGAAGTGCAGGTAGGTAGAAATCCTGCTGGCCTGGATGGCCACCAAATTACCACCGACTCCTAAAATGTGGAATAAAAAAAGAGAGAGGGGATGAATGCAGCTGTGGCACATTTAACTGCAGCTCTATTGTGAGCAAAAAGATCAGTGTGTGTGTGTTCAAAGAAATCTGCTTTGAACATTGACTTTTTTTCATCACAATCAGCTGAAACACAGTTCTTCACCACATGGGGCAGTAAACACAGCTTTAGAATCAGTAATATTTAATCTCTTCCATCATCGCCTGCACATAAATAAAGCCAAGTAATGACAAACCTCTGGCTCAGCCTTGAGCCGGCCAGGGATTTCAGAAAGACAGTTGGCCAAAGCTCTGCTAACTCTTGGCCATTGTAGTCAAAAAAGAGAGAGATGAGTACAAACAAAAGCTCCACCCAACACTTCAGATAGGTTTAAGAGCAGCAGCATGTACTCTACATATGGAAAGAAAGTCTGCAGCCATAAGGGTCGTAGCAGTGAAATGTGAATCTGGTTGTGCAAAAATCATTATGTGTCAAATTCTGCTGGATAACTTGTTCTGCCTGTGTTAAGACGCCTGAGCTGCTTGATAAATCACTGTCAGATATTTAAATGTGCTCCAGATGGGTTCAAGAATAGAGACTTTACTTAATTTTGGTGCAAGTTGAGACCATTTTATTTACTTCTTCAAAGCTGTGTGTTAAACAATATCTCCAGTTCCCACATGTTTTTAGAGTCCATTTTGTATTTTGGTGTTGACACGGGTGTCTGTGCTTAATTTACTTACATCAAACACCTCTCCAAGTATTTACCCCCACAAACAAAATGGCACAGATGTTCCTTTGTGAGATGGAAAAGACTTGAGGGGACTTTGAGTAAAACATAATACTGGTTTTATATGCAAGCCAGTGAGGGAAAATGGGAAATTCAAACCAGATTGGCAAATTTGGAATTGAGAGAGAGAGAGAGAGAGAGAGAGAGAGAGAGAGAGAGAGAGAGAGAGAGAGAGGGAGGATGAGAAACAGCAGTAAGATGGGTAGAAACAAAATGTGAAGCAGTGACAGAGAGTCCACGGTTATTAAAGGCCCTGTCAGCTGTGCCAGGACACTGGGTGTGCACTATTAGTGGTTTCTACTGCCTTCTCTCCTATACTCAGTGGATCTCTGCATGCATCACTACACAGCCAAACCACCGATTCTGAGAGCTGCTCCAATTCTCTGAGCACTATGGACTGAAATTAACAATTAACAATAACCTTTAGTTTCATTTTGATTTCTTCAGATGATTGGGACTGTTTTCTAGTTTATGTCATACATACATAAGACAATCATGACTGAAATAATGTTTCAGTTGCAGCTAAATAAATTTTACTGAAGTCATAGAGAGAAATCAATAGAGAGATATCATTCACTCACCAGCTGAGGCTGAACCTCCTGAATTTTGATTCAGATTTGTTTTAGCTTTATTTTATGCCTGTAACCAAAAGACTGAATTTGAGCAATAAAAGTTGCTACTATCAGCAGTGTTAGCCTACCATTAACCTGTTAACAGTATCACATACCCTTTGCTATTTTGAGCTAGTTAGCCACACTGGTTGCTGCTAACAGTCTTCCTGAGGCAATTCTAATTTCTTGGACAGCTTTTGCACAGCCTCTGCTGTAAAGATAGAACTTCAGAGCAGTATGATGCCACACCATGGCCTTGATACCTGTATTTTCAAGGCTTCATTTACAGGAGATGTTGGCAGTTCTGCACATTTTAGTCCATTAACTTCAGACCATGTATACGGTACTTTAATATTACTTTTCCAAATTAGCACATATGAGTTTAACTGGTTTCCTGTCTTCCAGACAGCCACTGGTTTCAGTTCATTTCTCGAGGGCAAAATCAATCTGAAAAACAATAATTGCTCCTTCATGGCAATTCACTTTCTGTTCTGACTGGCCTGGTGTTTAAATGGCTGGGTATTGTACCATAGCACTTCTCTGATATTCTTTTTTTTAATCTTATTTCCATAAAGCTAATTCCAGACAGCATTTTGCAGCTGCTTATGTTTACATTTTCATTTCTGAGAAATATGGTTTCGGGATTTTGATAAAAAACAGCACCAATATGCAATGTGCCAACAGTCAGTCCCTGACAAGGACACTTTTAAAAACTCTGGAATAAAGTTGAACATGAAACCTGCACCGGCCAACTGAACACTCAACCAGTGCTTTAACAGCCAAGACTACAGAGGAGCTGGAATCCATCACAGAAAAACATCTGCACACTTATGTTATACATTACAGTTTCACGCATCTTACCATTGATGACAGGTGTGAAGACAGCCATACCCTCAAAGTTGGGATCACTCACTGTTTTGTCCAGTATAAGGCCTCCAAAACTGCAAAGAGAAGCAAAACAAACGTGCTGTACACAGACGGGGATTTTTAATTATCGTACGACTTTCATCTACGGGTCCGTCCAATGGGTAAACAATTACAAATAATTATGCAAATTCAAAGTCTTTAGGTTTATACCTGCTAATGGACATGGCCACTATAACAGGCTGCCACCCTGAGCGGAGAACCTCTCTGATCTGAGCGCTCTGTCGAGCCACCACCACCCACAGCGGGATCAGAGCAAGAAAGACCAGGCACACTAAAGGCGAAAGGTACCATGTATCTGTGGGAGAGGAACATGGTATTATTAATAATTATAATAGAAGTAAATGGACATAGACATGTTTAACAGCATGCATTATTATGAGCTGTCTGGAAAAATAAATCAGACGTTTGCTGCCATCTAGTGGAATTTACTGAAAGTTGCAAAATGTTCCCTGTTGAATGAAAAAATGAAAATGAATAAATGACCCTATAAACATATTAAAGAAATATCATAATCATAAATCTAGCTTGGCATCACGAGTGTGACACAAATCCTAACTCTGTGTCTCCTCACCTATATATTCATACAGCGTGCTGCTGACCCCAGCCAGCAGGGACAGCGTGATCAAATCCCCCAGACTGGCAGCAATGGGGGTGGCCACATTGTCAGGGTTAATCCCAACCTTTCTGGAGCCGATGATCACTCCTATCATCACCAGGCCTGCAGGAGGAGGAAGAGAAGGACAAAGGATCAGCAGTATAAAAACAAGACAACAGAACACCACAGAAACAGTCAAATGTTTACAGTACTGTAAAAACAGACAGATCTTAATAGCAGAGGGGACAAAGTCGGCCGTTCAAATGGATGTAGAAATGTATGGGTTTCCTCTGTGAGTGTTTATTTACCCAAAGACAGAGCAGCTACAAAGGCTGTGGTGATGCTGCTGGCACACAGGACGGCTGCCTGGTCCAGTTCCACACCTCCTCGAGAAAATGCCCCTAAACAAATAGCTGCCACTGCTGCGAGGAAACCCACCACTGTGGCCTGAACCTGCAGAAAGGGAGGTGACACCATTACATTTTATTGGACAGATTAAAATTTGTTTCAGCTGTAACACATTTGTTGGGTTTGTGTGCAGTTTAAATGTATGAGGTTTGGACTTTAACTTAAAGTTACAATAATATGTCAAAATTGTATCAATTTATTATAATAGTAATGTAAGGCGTAACACAGATGATCACTCACTATGTGAATTTACAGTATCAGCCGAGTGTGTTACCTGAATAAGTGCCAGATTGCTGCACACCATCGTCCATTGTTTATCCGGATCGTCCAACTGTCCTGTGTTGGCCTAAAAGCATGAGATGCCAGTTTCAATAACAGGTATGATCAAAATGAGTAGAGACAGCTCACTGTTTTACTATTGCTGAAGGGGACGACAGGTCTGAGATAAAAGGGCTGAATAAATCATTTATAAGGTCTAAAAGGTCTAATAAATGAAATGAACGAATCGTCTTTTTTCTTCTTGTGGTTAGTTCCATTCACACATGGGCTTAAACAGACAAAGGGTTTGGCAGAGTAAAGTCCATTTAATCCGTACTACAACATTTGGAAAACGCTCAGAGCTGTGTTTTTGTGTGGACCATGTAGCATAGTAACAACAACTATGCATCTGTTGTTTGCAGCTGCAAGGGAAAGGTATTGTGAGCTTTGCAGCTAAATGAACACTGTCATGTTAATGACACTGTAAGAAGTTGAACAGGTGATCATGCTTGTACAATAAATGTATATGATTCTTACAGCAGTGGAGAGACGAGCAGCCAGGGTCATCTCTAAGTTTCCTTTGAGTCCAACCAGAGCAGGGACCAAGATGAAGACCTCTGTGATCACCTTAAACACCTCCCAGTGCTGGAATAAACACATGGGAAATGAAATGTTACAGTTACAGAGCACTGCACAAAAAAAACACAGACACAGTCTCTAATGAAAACTGACACTTCTGTTCTTTGTGTGCCACCTCAGATGTACCCTCTGAACTGTCCTTGTACTGATGCAGTTAAATAAGGCCATCACATATTCTAGACTAACCCAGTAGCCTACTTTCCCTGTTTCCACATCTCTGAGCATCGCCTGACGCACGCTATACCGCACAAGTTCAGCAGGTTTAGAAAACAGTTCACGGAGTCTACCTTGTGTTTTTTTTTTTTGAGCTGGCAGGTCCAAGATGGTTTAGGTCTTTAAATAGATGCACATACACAAGAGCAACTAAGCCTCCAAAAGCAGGGAGAAGTGGAGATGGGAGGCAGGGATTTATAAAGGAAGCTGTAAATGATAGAATGTAATGGTGACATTTGTTTTGTTACTGTACAGAAACAGACCCAACATGGATATATGCTTAAAATATAATACAGACCGTATAGAGGAGCTAGACATGATGCATAATTTATGGTTGGCATGGAAAAATATGAACTAAAAATAAAAAATAACTGTGAGGAGGTGCACAGCTTTCTGCTTACGAATGTCATGTTCTCGTGGTTTCCTTGAGCATAAATTATGTTAGTTGTACATTCCAGTCAGCTAGGTTTTAAAAGGACCTGGTCAGTTTTACTGGAATGAGGGTTAAAAGATCCAAAAAAAGAAAGTGTGCACATCCATCTCAGCTTCTGGACTACTGGGTCTGGCTGATGGCTGTCACACAGAGCCTATCTTGGGACATGGCCCAGTTCTGCTGTAAAACTGCTGCTGCTTGAGTGATTGTGATGGTCCTTAAGCCTGTATAAGTAAACACAGCTCTACTCCACAATAAACCTCTTCGGGAGGAACACTTAACACTTAATATTTTGTGATTACACTGCTGTAAAAATAATTCTTTGACAGTATCTCTGTGATGCACAGTCCTTTCCCTTTATATCTAGTACAGCTCTCTACTTCCTCATCTGAACAATTTATCAAATTAACTGTGTGCTTTTGTCCAAGTCTCTCTCTCCTACATCTAAATCTCTATTTTGAAAGCTCAGAAAGCTGGAGGTTACAGAAGTAGGAATGTCTACATCATGTCAGTCCACAGAAACCCCGACCAGAACCTTAAACTATTTGCGTAGTTTTCCTCTTTCAATCAGAAAACCAAAAAGGTGCCACAAAACATAATTGAACCACCTAGCAATTAAACTTGAGTCTGTTAGTATCCACTCCTGGGCATATCTAACAATAAAAGTGACTGTGTTTGACTGTGTATTAGAGAGTAGATTAGACTGACTGGCAAAAATCCAATGCTTAATAAAAGGCCAATGTCAGCCTGACCCTAATTTCTGCTTGTGAATGATGCCAGCTGAGATCATTCTAACTCGAGCAGCAGGTAAAGTCAATGTCTACCTCAGCTCATCAATTCTTCATACATCAGTGAGCCATTAATCTGTCTGTAGCTGTCTAAACACAGAATGTACATGTCCATCCCAGCCGCAATGATAAACTGCTTATGAGGATCAATTCATTCACTGTTCCATCCACAGGCTGTGTATGAATCTCCTTTCACAGAACATTATGTTTTGCATTGGAAACTATCGAGGACAAAATGATGACACTGAATGATTTTTAAGCTCCTTTGTATACACTTTGACCAGATGATCTGTATTTCTGTATTTTGCTAATTAAATGCTTTCTGTTTATGTTATGAAGTTGTTGGTCTGTTGCATTCTATTAGTAATTGCATCTATTGCAACTTCTATTAATTTCTCAAAAAGAAAAAACATGTTCATACTTGTATCAGGTCCATAACGATACCAGCAGAGACCATTCCAAGTCCTGACACCAGGTACGGCACTATAACCTGTGCAGCAATGAGCCAAGAGCTCTCTGGTAGGAAACCATGTTCCGATCGAGTCAACTTCCAGGTCACACCTCGTAACTTCTTGCCTTGATAGCGCAGCTCCAGCTCCAAACGAGTCACCACCATGTTGACTGAGGCTTAATTAAGTTTGTTCAATGAACAGGTAAGTTACCCCATGGTAAGTGTAACAACCATCCAGACATAAAGAAATAAACTGCCTTTGATACATCCAAAAGAGATGCCAAAGATAAATGATTCAAGTAGCCACTGAGGAACTCTATGATTAAAACAATGTACAGTTGTTTCAAGTTATCTCTTTGTGATGCACCAGTAGACAAATTAGAGATCAAGGTAATCAGCGGCTGCTGCGTCTTCCTATGTTCAAAAAAAGCACATTTAGTCCCTTATAAATCCCAATAAAACGTTTTAACTCTAACTTGAGAGCAATGAAGCATGACATATTTGGCCGGTGGTGAGTCAGCAGCAATGATGAGGTATCCATTCGTCAGCACCACTGGTGAACACAATCATTAACACCATTTCTGATTCATAGGTCACAATGTTCCAGCCAAAAGATGCTCTACATCTGCAAAGTTATACTTTGTTTAAGATGAAAAGGCAGCTTTACATGAAGATAAATAACACCTGATTATGTCCAGTTGATCTTAACAACACCAAAATGTATTTGCCTTATTTCAAAGTCTTCTCAGATGAGTTTAGTGTTTGTTACTTGTAGTCATCTTTCCTTCTGAATCAGTCTGAAATCCTGTTGACCTCCTGTATAAAGGCACAGCTGTATCCTGAAAATGATAGCACTGATTTGCCAGGATAGCTGAAACACTGACAGGAGAAGAAGATGAGAAATAATCCAAAAGGTCTTGAGAGTTAAGAGCAGCAGGAAACACTTGTGTCTTTGCCATTCCAGGCTATTGTGGTTGTCAGGCTCACAAAGAAGGTGAAGAAGGAAAACAAAAACAGATCCATACTGTCAGTAAGAGATCCACTGACACGATGCAGCAGCCGGCTTCTGGCAGGCTGAAGTGTTCCTTTCTTCCTGTCAGCATCAGGGTAGTCCTGCTCCCTCCACTCGGCTCTGCTGTGACGTAGCAAAGAAAGAGGCAGGACTGTCTGTGCTGTGCAAACACATGAGGGAATCGACCGGCTTACAGACTCCCCCCTCCTTACTGTTTCTTGCTGCGTGTCTGCCTCACATCTTCCTTCCCTTTTACCATGTGACATCCGTCTCGCTACGCTAGATACTGTAGCTGCATTTCACTCTCTCTCTCTTATCCTTCCTGTTCTAATCTCACTCTCTGTATCATGACTCATTCTTTTGCTCTTTTCCAACCTCTGGTCCACCTGCTTTATTTGTGCTGCAGTCTCATACTGTAACTTCTACAACACCAACCCAACAACTGCACTGTGCCACACTGCCCTGATTTAAAGTGGATGAAATTCACTTTTGAAGCACATTTTTCAGATTATATTATATTGACAGCAAATCAATAAGGCCACTTCCAAGGAGCCATTTTGATTCCCTGTGGGAGATACCGACCAGTGCCATGTTGGCAGCGTTCAAAAACTCCCAATGCTGGCAAACAGGTGGGACATGAGTGGTGCTGAGGCAAGCAAGCAGCTCACACTGTGAGCTATCCATCCATCCATCATCTGAACCCACTTTGTCCTGCAGTGCAAGGTCATGGGGGGCTGGAGCCTATCCCAGCTACTGTGAGTTATCACACATTTTAATTAATATGATTAAAGCAACTTATATAAAATTCCATCCCTGTACAGCTGTTACAAAAAAGTGAATTTATCAGGAAAGACCAGTATGCTGTTTTGTACCAGTCTGTAAATTTGTTTAATTCTGTTCTTAAATTGGCCAGTTTTATTTTGGTGTGTATGGCGATAGAGCCAGCCCCCAGAGGCCAAAGAGAGAACTGCAGTTTCCAACACTTGCCTGCATGGCTTTTAGTTCTCACCTCACAGGTTACCACATCTAGAAGACACACTGAAATATGCTGTGTGCACAAATACACTTTTATCTTGTATCCATGTAACTGCTTAGTCAATATACTAAAACCTGCCTGCTAGCAAAGGGAGTATCCAGAATGTATGTACAGAATCCTAATTACTGTAGGGTTAGGGCAAAATTTGATCAGCCAATCACATGGCAACAAATCAATGCATTTAGACATGGTAAAGACAGCCTGCTGAAGTTCAAAGCAATAATAATAATATAATTATTAATATTAATAGGGAAAAGGCCACACTGAGTCTCACACCTGTCAGCTACTAATTCACACAGGATAACCAACACTGGACAACAAAGGTTGGGACAAATAATGTCTGGTCTGGTGAGTTTCATATGGATGGTAGGCTCAGACTTGGTATATATATGCAGTGGTGTTATCATATTGAATGCTTCTAGTGCTGTGTTGCATCTAAGCCACCAAGAATTAAGGCAGTTCTGAAGTCAACCTCATACTAGCAAAGTGTACCCAATGAGATGGCCTGTAAGTATAGAGTGCTATGTTTCTTCTTCTCCCCAATCCAACAAAACATGAAATAACACTTTCTTTCTACTGTTACTCTGTTTGATTATTGTACTGACAGCATCTCTACAAACTCTGTTTTCCCTGTACACCGCTGCTGTGTCAAGTCAGCACTTTCAGGTTTACACGTTTGCACCAGAGCACATCTAGAAAAGCACTACTAAAATATAAATACACCGCATACCATCTAAGCTAGGATACTGCTATCATGCACCCTGCAAGCAAGACAGTCAACAGCATTACATTGAAAAGCTTGTAACTGGCCTGTCACTGTGGACAGATGTGCACAAAAGGTCACCTGATTGCTTTCAGTAGTAAATGTACATATTGTTTGAAAGTGAAAAACCAAACCACAAACACTGTTAGCCATGTCCTGCAAAGCACTTAAGCTATAATAACATGCTACTTAGGGGTCAGAGTTCAACATATGTATTCCTGAAACAGAACAACTGTAAGTTTGCTAACAAGTAACACAACAAGATGCACAAATCTATGCTTAAAATACACTCAAGCAGCTGACTGGCAAAACTTACAATTACCTGTTATTCATTTTTTTTTCTTTCTCTCACCTACAAACTCTTCTCATTCATCAATTTTTTGCAACAAAATATTAGTCTTTGGTACTCCCACACTGCTGGTGGATTGTAACAGTTTGGCAAAAGGTTTGTTTATCTTAAATATTTATCACATTCTGGCTTCTTGGAGATGATGCAAGTATAAACACCTTTATGTTGCATTTTACCACCACAAAAAACACCACTACAAAAGACATTATGTGGGCAGCACAGTCTGCAGTCTATTTTAATCCAACAAATATTGTGGTCAAATATATACAGTATCTGCATAATATTTGAGTAATACAGGCCAGGTTTGCTACAATTGGACTGTTAGTATATGACATAAGTGGGACATAACATGTAGAATGAAAGCTATTATGTTTAGACCAGATCAACGACCTGCAGCAACAATACTAACTGCTGATAGTATCTTCCATTCAAGCTCCTGTCCATGTCCTTGTACGTCAGCTATGCTTTGGGACAGGGCTTTAAGCCAAACTCATGACTAATTGTCCTTCATCATGTCGCAAGAGGGTAACAGATACTGTAGACTGGAGAGTGGAAGAAATACTGATTAGCAGATGGAGTCAACAGAAAGAGCTATATGAGTACAGACGTGTGTTTATCAGTGGAGGACAAAGAAAGGATGCACTGGCTCATCATAAAGCAGACAGCAGTGTGTCTGATTTTCCTCAGCACTGCTGGCTGCAGACCAAATTCCAGGGACACCTGGCATTTCGATACAACTAGCCCAAACAAATACACACCCACACTCAACATCAATTTAAAGGAAGTTCACAGACACAAAAATATTGTGTGCTAATACCCAGGTATTCCAATGACACTGGTCTTTCAAATTATAATAATAATAATAGTTACATAGAACAGTGTTAGTAGAACAGTGTATTTTTCACCTTTCCACCTTTATCTGTCCAAAATGTCTGAACACAAATTATAAGTAACATTGTTTTCAAGGGGATAAATGAATGAGGAGTTGCATTTATCCCTGAGTACTTATCAGCACCTCTGTTACACCAAGATGACACTATCTGCTTTAACATCTTTTGTTGAGACGTGACTAGTGTGTCAAGTCACTGACATACACTCACCTGTACACTGTCCAGAACCATGCCGGCCATCACCATACCCATTCCAGCAAGAAGGTAAGGAAACAACACCTGCAGACAGATAGCTATGGATGACTCCTCCTCCACCTTGGCGACAGATGGTTTCGGCCTCTCCTCCACTGGCTTTTTTGGAGGAGGCTTGAGTACAGGGGGTAACATGAGGTCATCTTGTCCACCTAGTATGTCTTCTAAATGTGCACTGGGACTTCCACCTGGGCTCTTCCCCTTGGAGCGGGACTTTTTATTCTTTTTCCTCTGGCGGGTCTGTTGTGGTGGTTTATCCTCCCCAGGCATGATGGCAGCAGTGGTGGGCAAGCAGAACTATGGGCTTATAGAGGTTATAATACAATAGGGCATTGGGTGGATCAGGTGTATCACAATCCTATGTATTCTCCTGCAAATATGGAACCTGTAAAGCAACAAGAAGCAGAAACGTGTTATTGGATGAGCCATGGTTTATTTAATCAGGACAATGCCAAGCTACGTTCTGCACATATTTCAACATTTGGCACATAGTGAACCAAAAATATATAAAAGTGTGAGTAGCAGCTGGCATCCTATATGAAGCAGGATAAATAAGATAAATGGGAGATTAAAATGAGCTATTATTTTTAAGACATTTTAATTAATAATTATCAGTACACACCATCTGTTTTTGTTAGCATTGTTTACTCGTGATTGTGTGTCTAAAATGATAAAATGATACCCACAGTTATTCTATGAAACATAAATCATTACAATTGCATTGACTGATTTTTTTTACAACAAGAAACCCTAACTGCTAGCTTTAACAAAGACAACGTTAGCATTGTTAGCAATTTACATCTCTAACAAGCCGTCTCTCTCGCATCTGTTTACATGATAAGACTGAGCTGCCCGGTCCATTCAAAGCCGCGGGCCAGCCGTCGCTCAAAGAAACGAAAGTAATACGATAAGAATTACACACATGTCGACACGGAGTCCTTGTAATCTCCAAACATGTTCGAAAATCTACTGGCATAAGAAAAATGAGCTATACGGGGGCTGAAGCTTTCTGTTTACATGCATTCCTTCACTGGAAGCTGCCATGTCTACATCCCATAATACAACTGCTCCGGTAACCACGGTTACACGACTAGGCGCTTTCTGATTGGATCTCCGCTAGAGTAAAATAGTACCTACGTTAGCCCCGCCCCCTGAAAGTGAATGAACAGCTGTGGGAGGACTCCGGGTTCCTGTGGAGTTTTTCTTCATAAAATGTGGCCGCAAAAAAGACAATATAATCTATTACTGGAGGAGGTCCACAGAACATAATAAAAAGTAAATATTTAGTTTAGAGTCCCTTGACAGTCACTGATAAACATACCAAGCTATAACTGGGAGCAGAAACCTCTAAGGAGTTTTGCTAGTAGCTGGTACACAACTAATAAAGGCACACACACAACTTATAGCTGAAAAGCACATGCTGTCTTTCTAAGGCTACACGCAGCCAAACCTATACTGCACATGGATTTATCGTCCTTACCTTTGTCTGCTGCCGGAGCTTCTATAAGTCTTGAGTGTGTGCACAGCTGAGGTGAAGCCAAGTGTCTGTCTATATTAAGAATGTTCAGCGTCAGGATTGGTCGTGCATTTTTGTACATATAATTGTGTATTAAGCTGTAATGTGTGTGCAGTGTGTGTATGAGCTACTGCGCATGACTCATGCGGCACCGTCTTGGATTTCATAGCACTGGCAGATAAGGATATCCCCCTCCTGTCTATTTCCATCTCTGGTATAAACTGGCTGACAGTGGCAGGCAGCTCCAGTGTTTTTTTTCTTGTTTCATTCCTGGAAAGAATAAAGTTTTTTTACCTTAACAGCACACACTACAGCCACTGACAGCTAAGCAGCCTAAAATCAAACTGTCTACTGTAATTTGTGGACAAAGACCATGTGGATCTATTGTATTACGGTATGTGTTTTTATATGTCTACAATTATATCTATACACATCCTGGTTTAGACATTTGGTCACTCCAGTCTGCAGTCATGTGCAGCATAGAACAGTGTATGATTATTTTTATCGCTGCTTGTAATATGAACCCGCACCACCTGCACGCTGTGTCACACAGTAGTTATGTCATAGTCATGTTGTCAACATGTTTGTGGTCTATGTCTACATTAAATCCTCACTCGTGTATTTCATTTATGCATGTGATAAGGATGAGAATTTGTTGTTGTATTTTAACCGTTAAAAGGGATAGTAAGCTGCTAGCAGTGCTCATTAACCTCAAAAAGCTATCCTGCCAAACTGCTTTGACCTTATAGTAAAAAATAAAGATATACGTTTATATTAGTACCAGATATAAAAATTATACGTTTTTATATCTGGTACTGATAATATAGGGTTGCTTCAGAAATACAAAGGGTGATTGATGCAGTTTGGTGCAAGCAAAAAGGCATCTCTCTTTCACCATGGTACTGTATTGGTGTATCAGTTTATTCAGCCAAGCTATTAATTCAGGAAACCACATATTCCATTGTAGCCATGTTAGACACATAGGGGAGAAGAGATGCCCAGACCTTCTCATATCCAACAATGCCTGCCAGCTCCTCTTGGGGGATCTCCAGCCATTACTGATAATGGTCTTGTGTCGTCTTGTGTAATGGTGGTAACCAGCCTTTTCTAGGAATGGGGGGGGGGGGGGGGGGGGTCATCTTCCAGACACACCACAGATGGAGAAAGATGATTGCACAAGAGCTTTTTCCACAAATACCTGAAACAGAAATACCAGACATTATTGACTATTCTAAATATTCTGCATAATCACACAAAGATGTCACTGTGCATGTATAAAAAGCTGCACCTCCCTCTGCCTTAGACAACCACCCTTTGTAAAGCGTACTGAGACGCCTCACTCTCTCTCTAGTAATACACAACTCCACCGCTAGGCTGCAGCATTGGTTAACAAGAAAGACAACACCCAATAGGTCCAGTTCATGTCTTTATTACTTCAAGGATATTCTAAAATAACCAACGGCCAGGCAAAATTCTCACCTACTTGCAACATTATACTGTGGCTAAAAGCAGAACCCAGAGGGGAGACCTTGTTATTAAAAGTACTCGTCTGGCCTGCTGCTAACTGCTGCAATCAAAACATGGAGGCTTATAAAAATGTTCAGCATATTAGAGTTGACAAGTATAAAGAGTCATTTTCCAACATCTTGACCAAAAACCTTCAGGTGCAAGTGTGTCTCGGTGGTATCAACTACATGGTGGTCTGTTAGGATGATAAGTCCAGGTCTTATTTAGGCTTATAGTAACATGATCCGTGCAGTAGTTATGGATTTCTTTATCCCTCTGTTCAGAGGTGGAAACCCCCCTGGAGGTTATGGAAATCTGGTTTACAATCCCTCACTGTTTATTTTCAACTCATATTAACCATAATCAAAACCAGGAATGACTGAGATTGCCTGCCCATATGTTCCTGTATATGCAATCTTTTGTGCTTTTTTTATGTGTACAGTATGTGTTCTGTGGTGTTCTTTGGCTTCAGATCACCATGGCTGTATGAGCCCTGGCATTTTCAGCACCTCATTAACGCCTTCATGCAGACACGATACACAGGCATGCGCAGCCAATTATATACTGTCTGTGCTCTGTGTCCTACACACTGCGCACATGTGACACACAGAAAATGAGTTAATCGTTTAAAAACGCATTATTTTTTTCAAACATAGCATTGCAGGTAGGAAGCAGGGTTTTTGTTAATATGGCCTGAGCTGTCGACCAGTGTAACTATTGCACGTAGACCGGGGTGCAATATCCATCTCAAGCAGGTAAACTATTACAGAGTCACTGAAGGGGCTCAACTCCTTAATAATCTACATGTCAGTGGTTGATTGTTGGCTCCAGTGTTCCATACCAGCATTTTATACCGTGTACTACGTTGAGTGATACTGTAAGCTCAGTAGCAACAACTCAGCAGCACAGAGCAGCTGATTTAACTACTTCACACTAATCTTCAGTAGGTTTGTTGTTATCAAAGAGACAATGAGAACTCTGTATACATACACTCAGATCAATAGGACTGCTGATTCCATTTACCAGGAACGAAATGACTGGTGTGTAATCCTGGACACTCTTGGTCAATGCAGTGTTTTATTAGCTGCTGCCGACAGAGGAGCTTTTGTACTTCTGTGATGATAAGCGTGGTGGTTGATAGATAGCCATGTGCTTCCAGGGTCTCTGGCCAGTGTGTTGGAAACTATCATGGAAACTTGTAATGTTGCTATAAATACATGTCCCTCTCCTCTGTTGCCAGCCATGCTATCAGCTCCTCAGTCGGTCCATTAGGGATCTGATTTGGTCCTGTTATTCTTGTTACTTATTCGAGTGTTTATCCGGCAACACACTTCTGTGTCTTTAAGCTGTCTGTCAGGCTGAATTAGGCTTTTATCCTCATGCCCAATATCCTTTATTAGCAAGTTACACATGATAAAAATGATTAGCTGGAGTGACTTCTGTAGTGGGCAGGTACATAGTGGTCTAAATGTCTTGTTCTTTTTCTGGCATACCCCTGGTTTACCTTGGAGCACCTGTTGCTGGTCACACCAGCAGTTGTTGGTCTTGTGACACTACAACCTCAGCCTGTTTATCGCTCTCTCTCTGCTTGCACACACATACGCGGACACACACACCAGTGTATGCTACTAAGAAAAAACATTTACTGGTCACACAAATTGTGTATTTTAAGAACACAGTGGCACAACTGTATACACATAATCAGACACGTGAATACCCCTGAAGGCATAAATATCCAGGTTACTCATGCTCTATGTAAACAACATTTCCTGGATATGGTCAAAAATAGGGTATAACTGGAAACCTTGAACACACATCACTATCCAGTTGGCTACTTTTAATATTATAACAGCTAATGCTATACACAGTAATCAACAATACAAAATATATAATTACCAAAAGAAGTATGGTGCACAGGGAACAATTAAGCCAGCTTGCAGTTCATTAGGTACACAGCATTATTTTATTTTTGAATGGTTCCAAAGTACGATATAATATATAATAGGTATTACTTTTCAAGCTTTTCAAGCCACAGATACAGCTGTCACATGGAAGTTGAAGGATATAGCAGACATGTCAAGTCCCAGCCTGCAGGTGCCTCCAGTATGTACTGTATGTGGATGTGAATGCGCAGAGGGCTTGTGTGTCAGCTTTCACTGAATGAGCTTAGATGGGCCATCTGTTGATGCACTGCTGTCGAACATCTACGCTGTTAAAGTGACTTGTTACATAATCCAGCTGATGTTTACAGATGATGGATGGCTGCAGCGCCTTACACAGTTGGTTTGTGTGTGACAACACCTTTGCCGAATATGTGGGGGAAGTATTCCATAAACTCATCGCTTTAATTGAAGAGATCACTGCTACTGTTGTAAAGTTTCTTGAGTAGAGTTTGTGTGTCTGGCAGTTCATGTAGCTGTAGCATTGTTCTCTAGAAGTGGTCGCTATTGTTGCTTTTTGTTTCTGCCCAAAGACACTGAAACCACTGTCATGAAAAACAGTGGTGTCAACTTTTTTGTACGGTTTTTGAACTCAAGTCCCAACAATATAGTGTGAGTTCTTGAGATATAGCCATATGATGGGTGAAAATTCAGTTTTTTGACAGGACAGATTTTAAAGTTTTTCCTGTCAACTGCTTATCCAGGGCCGGGTTGCATGGGTAGCAGTCTAAGTAGAGACACCCAGACTTTCCTCTCACCGGACACTTCTTCTAGCCCTTCCGGGGAAATCCCGAGGTGTTACCAGGCCAGCCGAGAGACATAGTCTCACCACTGCTTCCTGGGTCTCCCCTGGGGTCCCCTCTCAATGGGACATGCCCGGGACACCTCCCCAGGGGGGCGTCCAGGAGGCATCCGAAACAGATGCCCGAGCCACCGCAGCTGACTCCTCTCGATGTAAAGGAGCAGCAGCTCTACTCCGAGCTCCTCTCGGGTGACCGAGCTCCTCACCCTATCTCTAAGGCCCCGTTCACACTGGGGAAAAAAATGTGGCTTAAGCAGGATTTGGCCGCATCCAGATCAATCCAGATGGATAAGCTGGATGCGTTCAGACCTATTTTCAAATCTGGCTACCACTAGGTGGCGCCTCGTAATATGGCTAATAATGTGGCAAGCCGGATTTGCTAGCCACATTTGCGTTCACACCTGAGCCACATTTGAGCCAATCCTGCTAGATCCACCTCTCGAGGGTGGATCTAGCCGGCTTGAAATCAAACTTCAGCTGGATTGGAGGTGTTCACACTCGGAAAAAAACACATCTGGATTGATCTGGATGCGGCCAAATCCTGCTTAAGCCACATTAGGCCCAGTGTGAACGGGGCCTAAGGGAGCGCCCAGCCACCCTTTGAAGGAAACTCATTTCGGCCGCTTGCAATCTCATTTTTTCAGTCACTACCCAGAGCTCATGACCAACGGTGAGAGTAGAAACGTAGATTGACCAGTAAATCGAGAGCCTCGCCTTTCGGCTCAGCTCCTTTTTCACCATGACAGTCCGGTTCTGTTCATAATTTTTATGGACAGAATTTCTAGACGCAGCGAGGGGCCAAAGGGGGTCTGGTTTGGGAACCACAGGATTTCATCTCCTCCAGTGTGCACTGGGTAGGTTTGCAGCCGAGTGTGAAGCGGCTGGTATGAGAATCAGCACCTCCAAGTCTTAAGCCATGGTTCTTGACCAGAAAAAGATGGCTTGTGCTCTCTGGGCAGGAGGAGAGCTTGTGCCCCAAGTGGAGGAGTTTGTGTATCTCAGGGTCACGCTCACGAGTGGGGGAAAAAAATGAAAATGCATACATAGAATAAAAAAACTACATAATATACGTTATTCTTTTGGAAGCAACGTTTCAGCTAATGTTGACTCTTACAAATCTACCAGTGCAACGAGGTTCAAGTGATATGACTGCAGTTTGACATTGGGTTCAACCATCAGGGTCTTGTGCTCGGCATTTTAAGAACTCATCTGTCGGAAGGAGATCTGAGGGTGCTCAGAGCACTGGCATCTATGAAGAGGCTCAGAGTGTCAAAAAGAATCGTGTGAGATGGGTCCACTGACATGCAGAAAAGCAGTGAAGAGGCATGTATGGCCTGACCAGATACTGACACAGAGGCCAAGGGTTCAAGAGACAGCTCTAACAGAGCTCTTCTATGCTGATCATTTGACCATGAAGATTTCAAAACAAAGTGATTACCATGATTAGAAAATAGTTTGCGGTAACTACAAAGTGACATAAAACAACCACTATAAAATACAGCACACACAGACAATCAAAATGCATACTGACCACATCAAATTGTACTGATGTTAATAAAGATGCTTTTAAGTTTCCATTTTATAACCACTTTGTATTTCAGTGAGATATTGTGTGTGAGTGTTCATTGCTACACTGTCACTTTAAATCCCAGTGGCTCCAACAGTTGTCCATCTCTGCCATAAGCACACAGGTGCAGAGAAACCGGCTCATGTTGCTCACACGTCACTCTGAGTTAAGAGTAATTTCACCCTGTGGTGTGATTATTACTGCCGTCACAGTAAAGTGATTACTACAACTACAGAGACGACAGCTACAACTATCTGTACCCTTGATTTATTCTGAGACTGAATAAACTATCCATCACGTTTGTGCACTAGAGTAGACTAAGTAGAAAGAAGGCACAATGGATCAGTAGATCCACTGATTGCAGTGTCAAGTGACAAAACTCGGTCAACTTGAGAATGTTTTAAACAAGGATCTTACTTCCAAACTGGATGTGGCCCAAAAACTGCTTCTCAGTCTGTTAAAAGATCCACTTCTAATCTACAGTACAAACAGTGGACCAATCTGCTTTTAGATTCTGGCTTTTTTTTTTTTTTTTTTTTTTTTTTGAATGGTGCAACTATTACAGAAGTCTTATCCAAATGTGACAAAGATCAAAATTAAATACTAGGAGAAAGACAGTGAGTCTGGCTACCGTAAGATTTTGAAACTGCTGCAGCTGTAAGTATGCTGAACCCACGAACTAAACACCATATTTAGAGGAGGGACAGGTAGTCATTGGTGTATGTGAGAACCAAGAGGCTCTGCCAAGCAGTCAGAAAGGTGCATGCTGCTGTGAGAAAAGCTGAGTAGAAGCTACTGATCCAGCATCAACAATCACAAGTGCTACTTGAAGATAAAAAGCATGAGTGGGCAGAAAGGTTTCACAAGCAAGAAGCTATGATAAATGAAAGAAGAAAGAAGAAACCAAAGGACAGAAATTGGTTTGATAGAATGGAGTAACTCCAAAAGCTTTGGGTTCAAAACCTTCAGTCAGTGGTTAGTTTTAGACAACATAAGCATGTAAACAATGTTTTTCAGTGATATCTTCACTGGTGGCATATTCATTTTCTCACAGGCATCCCCTAGCTGCAATTACTTTTACATCAATGTTCTATATTTACACATGTGTTTACTGACTCATGTTAATAATAAAGCTTGTACCAAGAATTGTCAGGTCTAGCTGACACAAGACAGCTCAGAAAGGTTGATAGGGAGCAGCAATGCTCTTATATAATGAAGTGAGGAGTGATTCCACCCACAGACCAGGCTGCCTGCTGTGAGCAAAGGGAAGCAGGCCAGAGAGCAAGGAAGGTTGTAAAACACAGCAGAGAAAAAAGACAACAACCAACCCTCTGTGACTCTGCTGTCACTGAGGCCTAAAAACACACTAACAGCTGCATGAGTTTGTTTTTGTGTTTGGAATGCCATAACCACAGTTAACTACATTTCCTATTCTTTTCATTTGGAGTAGTAGTTTTTTCCCCTGTAAATCCTAATGTTGCTCACATCAGCTTGTCATTAGGTTTGTTCGTCTTTGTCTGTCTTCCAAAACTGAATGCACAAAAGATGAAAAAATAATTACAATTGACAATATTTGGCCAGTTAAATCATGATATTGTCTGTGTGACCACTGGGCTGCACCGCTGTGCACTAATACACAGGAGAGGCCACCAGCTAGTGAGGTGGGTCACAGGGTTCAGCAATGAGAAGAAAGTGGTGTGTTTATCCTTCCTGTGTATGTGTGGCTTTGCTTTGAGAGCAACCTTGAATGAGGTTCACTGCCCACGTCTGCTGTTTCTGTTTGGAAGTCTGTTTGTCTGACTCTGAGCATGGGTATACAAAATGACGCGAAAGAATGTCACTGAACCGCTTTTCACTTTCTACAGTGACTCACACTGTGGAAAACCTTCAAAGTGAATGTGTCCGATGAGGAGAGAGAGCAACCTTTATTCCTTGCGTATGGGAGTGAGCCTCTTCTCATGTTGCCAAGTAGCATTCAGCGCTCCAGCCAGCACGTCCTCTGGCTGGATATAATCAATCATAAATCAACTAAGGTAATAAGCCAAACCACAGAAAACCATATGTGCTTAAAGCAGTAGTAGTTCATACCAGAGATACACAGTCACAGTGGCTTTTAAATTAAGGTAACGTGTTTCACTGATGCAATGACATGCCGTGTTGCCCTGTTTGTCTGTTTCGTAAGGACAGAAAGAATACTTGGCAAATGGCTAGATGAATCATCCCTCTGTCATCATCTATCTTGGATCAATATAAAATATTGAGACAGTTTGTTAACTCACAAATCGTATGTTAATGCAGCTGCCTTGGTAATACGTGTCATTTTTTTATTTCTGGCACAGGAAGAAGGTCCAATTTCTTCACAGGAAGGCCACCGCCGGTTTCGAACAAGAACCTTCTTGCTGTGAGGTGACAGTGCTATCCACAACCGTGTTTCCCTTTTCCTAAAAATGTTGGAACAATATTAGGAAAAACAACTTTGACGTGAAACTGTTACTGATAAAACTCTGTCACTGGTTAAAGCATTGGTTGCACTCTTTCCAAGGAGACTCATGTATTACATCGGTGATGATGGCCCTGACAATTAAGTTAGTAGTCTGTGATTCACTCTCATCTACCACATGTTTTAAGTATTTATGTTCTCTGAAATACACCACAGCAGAGGATAACACTTATCCTTCCCATCAGCTCTGACAGGAACACAGTCAAGAAGTATTTATGTCTCATTATGTAACTTCTATAGGAGGAAAAAACATAATTTTCCCCTTTGCAAAAGAATAGTGGAATTCAAATTGATAGTCAGTTGTTGGGATAAAGTTACATAGGCTCGCTTCAAAGGGTAACTGCTTCATCATATACTGCCTTTTCTCCCAGAATCAAAAACAGGACAACTATAGTTGGTGTGGCCTGCACCATTGTGGTTTCTATTCAATTTCAGGCAACTAAACTTAGCTATGTGTACTAAGAAGTTCTGAATGGTGAGTAAAGAATATCAGTAAAACCTTGATTTTTAAATAGGGACACGATGATGGAAGGTTACCTGTACTAATATGTCATGCAAACAAATGTTTGTGTCGTCAGGTGAAAATAATAAGGTTCTTCTTTAATTTCGTTTCGGTGGTTATAATTTTTGACACTTGAGATATCCTGTTGGTATAAAACTTTGGCCGTATTGTTAGTTCAAGTGTTAAAGGTAGGGTAGAAGATTTTGACAACTCAATGAGAGTCAGCCAGATTTTGAAAGTAAACACACGCCCCTTTCTCACTGAGCTCACCCCGAAGCCACGCCTCCCAACCAGTCTGTGACTTCGGCCATCATGCACGTACTTCTCTGGTGCGAGCAGAGCAGAAAGAGAGTGACAACCAGCCAATACTCTGCGCAGGTGCGCCTCGTAGGATTGGCTGATGTTTTTAGTGTTTTATAGTTTCCACAGATGATTAATATTCTTCGTTTTAAAGCGAAACTGCCGAACTAATTGGTTGCTATCAGACTGTAAAGAGAAGTTACACTAATTTAACAAAAAGTGCATCAGAATGAAATCTCCTACCCTACCTTTAAACACTTGAGGAAACCTTTCCACACACCAAAATGCGAAATCTCCATTCACATAAAGGATTCTCTATGAGGACCAAATCTGTCTGTGAGATGTGCTGGATGTGATTTTCTCATCTCATTGTGGTTCTGGAGCGTGATGTGGGATCATTTTACTGAATGAATGGTTTCTCTTGGAAATGTCCAAGGCTGGACTGACATTAGTTGGGGAAATTAATCTGAGAATTCACACAAACACACACACACTCACACACACACACACAGAGCAGCATAGTTCGACCACAAAAGAAACTGTAATGCTAACCAGGAAATGTTGGAAGCTGATGACAGTTTCTGGAAAACACATTTTCTAACTGGCCATGCATCTTCTTACATAATTCAGCCACAGAACTATTGTGCATTGTAATAAGCATCATCTTGTGTGTGTGAGTGAGAGTTGAACAACACTTTAACTCTCTGGCTGCGTTCCTTATTGACTCTAAGCAGAGCCTCAACATTTTCTTCCAAGTACAGCCTAATCACTGTTATAATTGGTCAGAGTGGATAATAAAACAGTCAACGCTCAGTCCATTCCTGCTTACACACACTCAGATAAGTGAGCAAAAATACACAAAGACACACTGCCATGCACAGATGCAACTGCTATGCATATGGTTGCATAAGCATGCACACAAAACACACAGTGTGTCTCTTTCTCTGCTGGACTTGTAGCATGTGGTAGTGTTTAAAGCTCTGTCTTCAAGACAGAACTCAGGCGTACTCATACAGATCACAGTATGTGTGTGTGTGTGTCTCCACCTCTCTTCTCTGTCTTAGATGCCCAACCCTGAAGTCTTTGCAAGGTCTCAATGTCTGTACATTCCTGTGTAAAGGAGAAAGCAGATATCTCAGGAGAGGTACTGTTTTATAACAAACACTATCCCAGGCCTCAGTATTGAAAGCACCCGCTCCCAGTAAAAAGCCATATAAACCCAGATGCAGGAACTCTCTGCATGGCTGACAGACCAGAGGGTTGAACATGTTTACTCTCATTTAAAAAAAAAAAAAAAAAAAAGCAATGTATGTGTTTTTGATACTTTTGATTGTGACCTCTGGCACAAATTTATCCATTAGGCTACAGCTGTTTGAAATATGGACTATTTGACGCTCATCGCATGTTGTGAGTCTACTACTATCATTTGCTCCATCTGGATGTGATTTTTAACTGGAAACTTGTCTTAAACTGCAACAAGTGGTGAAGATATTTTTGGGGGATGTAGTTTTTTAGTGTAGCCTGTCTGAAAGGGATTCATATAAATGTTTAAAGAAAAAATTAAATGGAGATCAGAATACTTGGTTAAGGTTAGAGAAAGACCATCCACCATGACAAGATGGTGCATATTCACAGTTAAGCAGAACCCACAACTTGACAGGAGATTGAGTGGGTGAACAATCACAGTGGAATGCTCCACAGAAAAGAACTGACGGGACACACCTGTGATGCACAACAGCGGCATGCCCTTTGAGGCAGTATTATGTCAGCCTTGTAAAAGAGCAAAAGATAAGGAAAGGTGGAGTCCTCAGTGCAGCTTTACACCATAATCTCTTTTGTCTTTGGGGCTAAAGGTTTTGGCACATTTACTTTCAGACATCTGAACATACCGGTAGTTTTGTTTGTTCTTAAATTTACTATGTTTGCTGCGCTGTAGCAGAAAATGATTTACAAAAACAGAGTTTTATTGCTGTAAATGATGCGATGCAGGATGCAATCACAGCTCATAACATGACTTAGAGCCTCAAGACAAGTCTTATGGAAGTCGGATTTGATGCTGGTGGTTCTACAGTATGCATTCATGCAGTAATGTTTTTTTAAATTCTTGTAAACGTGAATTTGTTGTCTATCCCAATTGTTACCATGATTACCTACTGTGTAAATTTACAGGTGATAGTGGTTTCAGGTTCAGGTTTTCTGTGTGTCTTTTGCCCACTGACAACTTGAATTCTTCTATTTGGGATGTCTGATCGCTGCATGTTTGTTTCAGGTGCTGAAATAAGAGATTGTCTGTTAATTTGCACTGCTAATAGACCCAGATTGATGATGGAGACATAGCTCTCAGAGCTTGAAGACTGGGAGGAAAGAGAGGCACTAGGGCTGCTCCTTTAATCAGTCTGATTTCCCCATAAGCCACATCCCAAAAGGAAAACACTGATCACTTAACTCAGAGCTAAGAAGCCCAAAGCCTCCATTAACGCTGGGGATGGACTATTTTTATCTTCACTAAGGCCCTTGAAGTGTTTATGGATATGAATGAGTCATTGAAAGCATACCGATGAAAAACTTTAACAAAAACACATTATGAAGGCACTTTATCAGCTGCAGTAACTTAAGGTATTTGTCTTTTCTGTGCATTCTAAAAGGTTTGTGATCTACAATGAGATTGCGACACTGTTAGTTAAAAAAAGCAGTTACAGTACACAGCAGTGCAGCAATTACACAAAAAAAAGATTCAACCTGACCCAATAAATGAGCTGAGTGTGCAAAAATGTGTGGTCAGTCTGAAGAGTTTTGGCTAGCACATCAGACACACCGCCATACAGAGGAGAAATGAGGGTTAAAAGTGACACCAGGGTGACACCAGGGTTTCTGTGTCTGCGAGTATACGTGCTTCTTTCGTGGCTAAATGATGCTATGTTTGCAACAGCAGGAGCTGTGGCACCAGGCTTACAGTCAACACAAAGTTCTGCTGTGTGTCTGCCAGGTTTCTGTGTGTGTGTAATGTCAAACTTTCAGTATCTGATTTGGATAACACACAGGAAGTTAAGCCCAATTACAGGTCTGAGATTGGCCTGATCTAAAATCCAAAGCAATTCATTTAAATCATGTGCACAGATCAGGCTACATGCAAATCAACTGCATGTGATTATGAATGTTTGTGTATGACTGTATGAAGATAAAATGGACAGAAATAAATCACAGCACAGGCCTTACACAAAGACGTTCTTAGAATAGGAAAATAAATAACTAAACATGTGATTCAGACAGTATAGAAAAGCTACAGTAAAAGTGCCACAGGCGGCCTATAAATGCTGCTACATGCGTAACAGCTTCAGGTTGAGATATTTAGTTTCCAGGTCCTGCGTGCTACAGAGCTGCTGCCAGCAGCTGTAATAATGAAGCGGCTTGAGTTTGTTAGTCAGCTGGGCACAGAGCTGAGAGGCCTGGCACAGCCAGCTGGAAATGTGACTGACTGAAGAGGGTCACAGGTTCAAAACTCAGGTTAATGAGGAACTTGTATGACGGAGAACTCACACACACACAGTTGTTCAGCCAATTTCTTTACCAGGGTGTGTTTCATATACTTATAATGACACATTGGCTAAATGATTTGTGGGTACTCTAGCTGCTTAAAGTAAGAGGGGTGCCATGCAGTGCATTTACTTTATACAGAGGTGAAATCCCACCTTTCCAGTGCTTTCAGGGAGCAAATTAACCCTCTAACAGGCTAATTGCAGCTTGTGAAAGAGATGAGGTCAGAACCTGCAGTAATTATCAATGCACTCATTGAGTGTACTTACTACTTACTAACATACTTCTCTTTACTTATATAATATATATAATAACAAAAGAATCTAAAAATAATAATAATAAAAAAAATTCCTTAATGACACATAGTCTAAAAAAAGGCAGGGAAGGAAAAAGTACTGGCAGTAAAATATAATTAAACTACCGGTAAACATACTTTGACTTTATTTTGTAATAGGGCTTTCCTTCTTCACCTGGGCCTTTCCTTTCTGACTACAACTGTATATCCCCTCGCATTACACTTTGAATGATCATTTTGGTCCATGTGGCCCCTGACTAGTTGGTTTATAGCCTTCCAGTTTTGGCAACCTGACACCCGTAAAAGAGTAATTTGGACATGTGCGCTTATTCCTAGAATGCATGGTGATTTTGCCAACTATTAGCTGACATTATTATTCAGGACAGAGTTTTATATCTCAATCTGACGCTTGACAGGGCTGTGTTTGAACCACTTCAACACTCTGGGTTCAACAAGTCCTTTTCATTCAGTGGTGATCTTTATCTATTGGTTTTACAGAAGAACTGCTATTATCTGAGCTCCAAGAAGCTTTTGGGAAATCATGGGCCCCAGGTCGGTAACTTTCCAAGCCTGGCTCAGTGCTTGTACTGCAGTGTAAGGAATGCGGTGGTTGTTTTAACATTACAATGGCTTGGCAGGAATCAGCTGTGGTCAACCACTTGGTCCCAGACACCCTCAGACATGCCCTGCAGGGTGCCTACAACAGCAAGCCTTGCAGAGTGGAGGCAATCAGAAATGTATAATAAGATATGTTTGAAAATGTTCCTGAGAGCAGGTTCTGTTGAAAACAAATCTGAAATGCACAGCAGGGAATCGTGTTACTTGGAGACAGAATATCACAGTGATAGAGCAATTCACAAATGGCTCCTTTTTGTTCGATATAAAAGTCAGGAAACAAAAACACTGCTGGATATCTGATGTTGTATGTTAATGTAAGAAATGGAAGCTGTTAGCAAACCTTAAACAAGTATTGCCACAGATATCGTAATGATGGAGACACATACTGGATTACAACTCACTGTTGCTACTGATAAGATAAAAATGTCACAATATGATTTAATTTTCTAAAACTAAAACTCATCAAATGCTAACTATAACCTAGCATTCCAGATGGCTGAATTTTCGTAATCACCTGGGAGGTCACCCTCAATAACAGACAACAGACAAGACATTACTTGTTAGCATTAATATATCAGTGGAATCAGCTGACTGTAAGAAAGAACATATTGAGCACTGTTAACAGTTTTTCTGACAGGATGACAGATGTAACTGAAAGATTAAGGGGATAATGTTATTACCCAGAATTTTTAATTTAAGACATGCATGGAGCAGTGTTTTGCCCAGGGACAAATCAGAATGCAGCCACAGCCACCCCAACTAATGTGTGTGTGTGTACATACATTAAAGCAACAATACAGAATGTTTGTCTCCCCCTTCTGGCAGTAAGAGTGATTACAAAAACACTGCATCTGGGTGAACTAGACTTTAACTGGGTCACAGAATATGACCAGTTTGGACTTAATCATGCGATACTTTGAATATGTCAAGCACACCCTCAGGTTTGCAACTGTTAAGAGTCAGTTGCCTATTTTATTACAACTAGCTTGCTAATATAGGTTACCATTGGTGTGTCTTCTGTTTGGAGAGTGTTGAAAAAGGAGAAGTGTCTGAGGGCAGACTTTTTCCATTCCTCTGGTTCTCTGGGATATTTGTTGACCTTCTTTATAGGATTCCTGCTGCTTGTAGCCTGCAGGACATTCTGCAGATACCATCACTGCACAGAGCATTTCCAACTAAAATAAAAAAAATTAAACAGTGGAATGAGAGAGACACAGTAAAAGGAAAGAGAGGAACAGTGGTCAGTCTTATGAAAGTGTTTCCTCAGCAATTTTTTGAAAGCTCCTCTTTATGAGGACTCAATCTTAAGACTTTTTTTTCCTTTTTTGTTTGTTTAGCCTCGTTCCTATCTCCTCCCACTTTCTTCAGCCATTGCTCCCTAGCCACAATACAAGAGTGTTTACCCTCCAGAGGAGTCAAAGATGCTCAGAGGTCCAATTTTCAGATTCCAGTACAAATGATATGGTGTCTGTGTGAAGGAAGAAAACAATTCCCTGTCTCTCTCTGCCTCTCATTTTCTCTGCCACCATGTTGCATTTGTGGTGTCTGTTACAAAATACACAGCTGATGAATGATTGATGAAACTCCGACTAGTGAAACATAAAGTCTCATTTCGCAGGCGCAACATGAACAAACAAAGACAAAGCCAACGCAAAGTAACCAATAGACTGCATTTCGAAACATCTCTTGGAGCAATTAATGCCAGCGAGCACTCTGGGTAGGCAGTGTCTAGACGAGCACTGTTGACATGACTTACTGGCAACAGATCGGATCTTTAGTTATATTTCAGAAGGCAATAATCTTTTTGTAGATGGAAAAGGAAGGATTTCACACAATAAATTAGCAAATCATACCTAAAATGTTATTGTATTTGACAGTTTCATGCCACCCTACTATTTATTCAGCTTCAGAGTCTGGTAGTATTTATGTCACAAAGCAGCTAGATTGCTGTGAGGATTCATGAGATCACAGCGTGAAGCTATGTGCTTGTCCCCAAACAAGAGTGGTTAGCATCATCTGATGGCTACCATTTCACTTCTGATACTGGATCTGACAGACAGTCACCTCCTAAAGAAGGGTAAACCGACTTGTTGGTGACTTGCAACACAAGAGGTTTAATCACATTTAACCAAAACCACCAGTCTAATTTTGTAACATTAGCCAAAGGGTTTTTTTTTTTTTAATTTGCCAGTCTCCAACTTGGAGGTTGAGCCATCTACCTCAACATCATCCAATGCAGCTCATACAATAACAAACAATATTTTAACACTGCTCTGAAGCAGCCTTTGTATCAGTGTCCATGCAAGCCTAATGTATGAAGATAGAAGTGTGTGTGTGCAGTAACCAGACTGCACATCTGTTAAACTGTAACAGATACTGGTGCATGTTGAAATCGGTTGCACACATAATCCAGGGTTTGCCAAAGGGGATAATCTGTTGGACTGTGATCTTCTTTTCCTGCTTCCTCTGGAACACAATTCAGGGTGAAATTACCCTCAGCAGGTATTTAAGGTGGCAGAGATACTGAACATACAACACACAATCATTTATGTCTGCCCTTGATTCCTTTGTTCCTATTATTCATCCTTTCTGTTTTAGCACTGAGACTTCAAATCCAGTTTGCAAAAATGTGTGTAAATGGGGGTGTTTATATGACAAATGTAGTGCAGCACAAAAAAAACAGATGGAGACACAAAAGCTGAGAAATCTAATATTAAACGTATCTTTTGTTTTCTGTATCCACAGTTTCCTTAGCATTTTTTCTTCTCTGCAGAGGATGCCAACAGAGGATAGAGGCACTAGAGTGCTGCCATTTATTTTCTGGTCTGTCTCGCTCTCTCGCACACACACACACACAAACTTTATCCTGCTGAAGATGACTGAATTGAAACCATAGAAATACAGAAACAAAGGCAGGAAAAAAGCTTCTCTGACAAGAACCACAATCACCATCTCCTCCACATGATGCAAATTAAAACCAGATGGTGAACGTATATGGTATAATAATGGCAGGATCTCTGTATGAAAAGAAGAAAAAAAAATGTGTGTTGCTATAATGGCAGCATTTCAGGATGTAATTTACTGTTGCTCTCTTTTTAATGGAAGAGCTCAGCTTGTGTGCTGCTGAAACAGAGCCCAAACTGTAATGACTTTCTAATCAGCCTCAGTCAGCACTTCGAGTTAAATTTGTTTAGTTTTGCTTAAAGTGTGGACTTTGCCCAGTTGGTGGCTCTAGAAAAATGAATCACGTTGATGAAATAAGTACCTTTTTTATACTGGAAATTAGAGCACATTCACAGTTATTTCGTAGTAAACTTGCCAATAAAAGGCAATTGACTCTCAATTGTTTTTTTCCTGATTTTGTTTATATATTCAATACTATTAATGTATGGAAAAGACTTTGGTTTTGGCTTGAAGATGGCTCAAGAGAAGAGGGGTCAAAGGTTAAGATAGATCCTTCCAAGGGGATCATGAATGCGCACAGTGAGTTTCTTGGCAATCAGCCAATTACATTTTCAAAACTTCTTGCACCCAAGTGGGAAGTTTGAACTCACAGCAGCACATGGAAAAATGTCAAAGGCTTTTAGAAATGTAACATCAACAAACACTGAAATCCATCAACACTTATTGTGCCACCATTTGTTTTTGGGAAATTGTGACCTGAGAGCAGAATCTTAGGTCACCAAAATTCCCTTAAGATGAGAAATATTGAAATGTATTGGTGTTTAGGCCAGCAGTTGAGATGTCCGTGAAAGACGTAAAAACTGGTTTTCTAAAACATGAGGTTTAGTTTGTTAAAATCAGTCTGGGTGGCTTTGTGCTACAAGCACAAAAAGCAAACCATTAACCTGAAGCAGAGAATAGAGTCCAAACCCTGTTTGGGATTTATGGGACACGGCAACACACTGAGTGAGAGCTGGACCTTTTTACATAGGGGCAAAACGATACACACACGGAATGTCAGGCCTTCCACCAATGCAAAAAGTACTGCCTTGCCTCAGTAAGAATTTGGGTTGTGTGTAGCTATGTGTGCTTATAGGGATACAGCCAAATAACGAGACCGCAGCGGAGCTAGAATGCGGCGCCAACATCTATATTGCTGGCCTGGTTCCACTGTTTTCAACCCCTTTTTCTCCGGGCATGTTGATACATAATGCAACATTGGGCAGTGAACTAAATGTCAGCTGAAAAGTACATACTGTACGTAGATATACTGGACGTTTTTGTAGTTTTACAGTCGGCCCTAGAGTCTCCTTCAGCTCTAATAAAACCTGTGATAATGGACCAAAAGCCACAGAGCTTCTGTGTAAAATGTTCCTCAGTGCTGCAGACCATTTACCGTCACATTTATCATCTACTGTGCAATATTTACATGTGTAGTCCTAGGGCCTTCACTGTGTATTCTACAGTTCAGATTTTCACACAAATTGTAATAAACAACTGTGCACTCACAGTTCAGCATGGTCTAATACTGGACCCTGCTGTATACATCCAAAATTTAGGGAGGCCAAATATAGCTCAATTATCACTATGGAAAATGATTCCCACAATCCCACCGACCCCAGTTGACTAAAAGGGTCAGGGTTACTAACTCCCCTCAGAGGTATCTCACACTAACCCTAATCGTTTGGCTTCCAGCAGGCACTCAAATGCATATATCCTCTATGATTTTACTTTCTTTCCTACAAAAACACAAAAAAAAATTCCATTAAACAATATTATGTAACAACGCAACAGTGCTGCAAAAGACAACCTTTGTGGACAACAAAGAATGTGAAATTTATTGTGAGGTAATCCTAATGTGAATTTTCAACAAATTTCCATTGTGACTTTCAGTAGATCTCCAAATTAATTGAGGCAAGGTGGAATGTTTTTTGCGCAAACTGATGAAAGATCGCACTCATTCACACACATGAAAAGTCCTGCAGCAGTTAAACATGATGAATTTGTCCTCTGTTTGTGCTGGCAGGTCGTTGTATGGAAATGTAAAAGTGTTTAGTTTGTTTCATCAGTAATTGGCCGTATCTCCCCTGGACTGGCCCAAGTCCAGTCCTGTTCCTGGCTGCAAGACAGTGTCACTGACCTGGTGGAAACACTGCTGAGGCTGCCAGACCGCACAGACACACACACACACAGGCGCATACACGTTCACACAAATGTATCCATACAGATCACATTAAAGCAGATGCCTGTCAGGATGATATCGTGCACTTAGTCAGGTGATCATCACCTAAATGTCACACATGGAATAAGTTGATCATTTTGTAGACTTGGAGCATTTTCTTTTTAAATCAGTTTTTCACCCATCTAACTACAATTCAAAAAACACACTATATATAAGCACATTTTTTGTTTTATGTTGTCTTATTGTTTAGATATGTTTGAAGCAGGAACACGTATTTAAAGAGAGGGAGAATGATCTGTGTTGAATGAAACACACATTAGCAATTGTTTTATTTGGAAGATGGGATTGGAATGATTTGAGACTGAGTGTAAAACATTTGAGATGAGAGTCGGTGCTCCCAAGTCTAATGCCCCAAGAGAGAGGATTTGGTTTTTAGGCTATTAAATATAGAACTTTGTGAAACATTTTGTTTGCCTAAGCATTTCTTCAAATTAAATGCGTTGCCCTGGTCAGTTTTGCATTATAGATGTTGCAACAAGCAATGCTTTCATCAAGTTTTGATTGTTTTAATGAAGTGTGATTTCTATCACTTTTATCTTGACCAGACGAACTGGATGGACTTAAAACTCCAGAAGTAACACTATCTTTGTCTATATAATCTATACTCTACTCTATCATCTGATTTAATTTAATTCTAATCAATGTTTGAATGTAGCCAGAACAAAGCCCTAAGTATAAACATATGGGGGAAACCCTTCTGCAGATGGTTGTGATGTGCTCTCAAAGTACCAAGATGAAATTTGATCAGTCTACCCTTGAAGGTACTGTCCTGTAAAACTACTGACAATACATAATTCATCATCTGACTATACTGTATTATCTTGTACTTGCTATCCTTCATAGGTCTCATGGTGTGGGAATAAGGTGGTTTTCACCCTCACCAAACAGCAGAAACGTAGCAGCAAAATAAGAACACTTTAAGACATGTACTAGGACTTTGGGTTTCATTGCCATTGCTTAATATTATTAGGTGCTCTGTACATCAGTACAATGCCCCATGCTGCATATCAAAAGTGCATCATAGTGCAACCAGCTATTTCAAATTCTGCCAGACGAAATCTAAGTCAAGTGCATAATGCTCCAAAAACTCCAGAGTTCCAGGAGATGTGATGCATAGTTATATGCAGTATAGACTGCATATAACTATGGAAGAAGTGTCTGTGACGTCACCCATGAGTTTCTGAAAAGTCCTTTCGAGTCCCTGTAGGAGACTGTGATGGTCATCCATGGTGGCACATCATAGTCTTCCTAAACTACAGATATAGGCAAAGAGGGGAAGCAAAAATGGAGCTGAGGTGGACGGGGTGGTTGCCAAAGTGGGAACATAGGGGTGTGACTTAGCACCTGATGGACCAAAACTGTGTTTTTGTACAAGGGTGTAAACATGTCTATTTCTGCTCTAAAGTTTGTCATTTGTAACATGGAGGCCTATATGACTCATGTTTGGAGCCAGCCACCAAAGGCCACAGGGTGAACTGCAATTTTTAACACTTGCATGGACTGCATGGACCATATTTTTAAGGCCTGGGGGCCTCTGAAAGGTACAGGAACGGAAGCAACTCAAGCTTCATCTTAGTAAAGTTTATTTACCTGCACTGTGTGTGTGCCGAGGTTGGGGCTTTAACATACTCTACCTTGTCTGTATATTTGGATTACTACTGTATGTGTATGTACAACCAGCCCATGTCCCTAGTAGGATTCTGAGACCTGACTGAATCTGAGATCCCAATAATGACCTCCATTATTGTAATTTAAAGTAATTCTCTTCCATTTTGGGCCAAATGACTACCAATAAACGCCTCAATTATGGCCTGTCCACCCGCGAGGCTCAGCCGACCACAAGAGTCTCCTTACAAATCTGTCTCTGGTTCCATTGCGCTTCAGAAACATACCATTCAAGAGAGTGTTCAATTTTGACAGTTTTCTGATTACAGGTCAAAAAACAGGTTCAAGCAGTACCATGAAAAGGTAGGAACAGCAAGGGGAATACTTTATAATAAAAGTACATCTACAGAAATTCAAACTTAAATCAATACAGAACTTGCAATTGATAAGTAATCCCTAGGTCTTTTAGTGCTAAAACAGCACAGTAAAGAGAACTAAGTGATCAAATAGAGACTCCACACTGAGCTTGATCCAGAGGGGAGAGCAAGGCGAGATTGAAAGAAGATAGCAGCAGCAGCTTAAATTATGAAAGGCCCTTTCATGGAACGTGTCTTTGATGTTAGTTTGATGAGCATTAGTGTGTATGATTCACCCATCATAAGTTGTTGCTTTGGGCTGTTTCACACATTTTTTCACAAAAATGAACATGCTCAAATAATTAATAGAAATTATCTGCTAATAATAGTAATTTCAGAAAATGACTTTTTCTCCCCCCCGTAGTATACTGTGTACATTCATTAAATCGTGCTACATGACTCGTGGCAAAGAGCAACAATGTGACAGCAATCATTCTGTATGTTTCTTAATCTGCGGAGATGCATGTAATCTTTCCTGTAAGTCAAAACATGAAAATCATAGGAAGTGGTTTCACAGAGACAGGAAGAGAGAGCATCACTGATGTAAGTTAGTCCTCATAAACTGTTCAATTAGCCTCATGCTGCTGCCCACGGGCATCATTTGGAGCCAAAACATAACATTACAGCAGCAGATTTTCCATTTCGGTGATTTCTAAAAGCCTTACGGATTTTGATAAAATGCATGAAAAGTGGAGTTACATTTTCTTATTTGGTGTCTGAATAAGAATGCTGGCATAAAATGCTGGTTAGGTTTCCTCTGATTCATGCAAAACTTTCAGTGGAATTCTGCTGTGTCACAAAGTGGACCAGATAGGATTCATGAGGTAAAACACTCCCTCCTGTCTAACCCCCTGTGACTATCTGTATACATTTCTGCCCGGTAAGAATTTTACCCACTGCCGCACATGCATAAAGACACAGCACTCTCTCTTTGTCACTCATACACACACACATACAGGAAAAGTAAACTTCCCAAGGTGCCAATGAAAGAGGCTTGTGTTTTGACTTTATTTTCCACCACTCTCTAGTTCAGTGAACACAAGCCAGCACTCATGGAAACAAGTACGCCAGGATCTTGAAGGGAAAAAGTGCCAGAAAACCTGATTTTGCAGTACTTTATTGACCCCGGTAGGGTATTTATCCTCTAAAAGGACATCAGAGGTCAACTACAGAGACACTGCAGGTTTGTTTGAGGTTTTCATAAATTTGGGCTTCATGTCCTTCCAGTGAAAATAAACCAAAACCAGAGGTGTGTATAACGCTCATGTACTGACTCTGGGTTTCTTGAAGATGTTATTCTGCTCGTCCAAGTAGACTTATCAGTTCTAACTGTTTGGTAGGGAAACAGGTTTACATGTGGAGGACTGTAGTGGGTGGATTTGTGTGAAACTCACAAACAATAGCTCCATAGTAGTGTCTCCATACATCTGGTATGGTATAAGTAGGGAGACATTTAGAGGGCTAAAGTCTGAACGCAAATGTGGCTAGCGACGTTGTACTTCCGTATGCTGTGTGTAAACATCCGTCGAACTACAAAAGATCAACTTGAGCAAAGTAACAGCGACTTCAGGAGGTGCACAGAACTTTAAAATGTTGGCTGGTTATATTTAAATGTAGAATGGCTGTAGACCAAGCTGTTTAGGACCATAAAATAAAAACTGCAGACACATAATTTCTATCATAATAATATGAAAAAAATCTAAAAGACAAGAACAAGTTTTTTTTTTTTTTTTTAAACATGGTAAGGGCACTAGAAAAATGTAAAGTGTGTTAATTAATGTTCTTTTTAAATGTTTTTTAATTAAACTAAAGCCTGGTTATGAGGTATCTGTCACTTACCCTGAGGAGAAACATGAGCGTGAGATACATGACTGACATTTATCCTGACACACAAGTTTGTGTTAGAACATGCTAGGCGAAACCAGATGATGAAAGCTATTATGAGTTTACTTAAAAGGCCTCCTGTTGGGTGTGGGCATGTGTGCTTCTGCATAAATTGGGATTATTTACGGCTGTATCTGTGTGAGCTGACTAATCATAAGTGTGTATGTGCCTGTGTATGGTTCAAAAGCCTCCTGCTGGGTGCGAGTGTGTGTGTTATTGAAAGTGTATCACACATCTCCCCATCTGCACAACAGCAGCCACACCGCTAGCAAACAGCCTTTTTCCCCTCCACCCCTCGCTGTGAATTCCTTACATTCACAAGACCTGAGGGCAACTCGGAATGAGAGTGCTCGGCACAAGTGTGTTATGTTTCCCCTGCTCTCTTTTTTTACAGCGCTCTCCTGTGCCTTTCAAAATGTGTGTGTGTGTGTATGTGCCTCTAATTCATGCCTTCTTTTCTTAAAAGTGCTGTTAGAGTGAGTGTAAATAAGTATAATGTAGCCACAGAGCTCCGATGCAGCCATAAATAACGTGTGGTAAAAGGTGGCAGAGTTGGGAGCGCGGTGAATGTATTGCTTTTTATATGGCTCCCATGTGTAGAAATATGCTCATATGCAAGCTAAACCACACACACAGCGCACACACCTTATGATTACATAAGAGAGAGACGGTGTGGGTTAAGGTGAGGGGTCCTGCTACAGGTACAAAAAATCACATATGCTACATTTTCTGAAAGCAGCTGAAGCTGTCATATGAATGGACTTTATCCACTTGCTACCTTACTAGCTAAAGCTACCCAAAACTGAAAAAGCTCCTTGTAAATGAGTAGAAACAAATTGCACGTTGGTAATGGGGAAAGTCAATCCTGCAAACAGCAGCAACACCACATAGTTTACCTGACTTGCATGACTTGACAAAGTACATGTAATGTGATTCATGTCATTCAATCCTAGAGTGGTCCACTGAAAGGGGTCGGCTCTTTAAGTCACAATCAGAACAACACTATTGCTAAAAAAATAAATAATGGACTACATTCTGTGTCAGGAATTTTAAAGAATTATTTTTGCCATTTTTTTCTAAATCACGATATATGACTGACAATGGTTATATTTAGGCCAATTTGGCCAATAAGGCCATCTATCTCTAAAGCATGGGTCTCAAACATGTGGCCTCCCACTTGACATCAAAGTTTAATGTTAGTGTGGCCCACCTTTTTCTCTCACACACTTATATACTGAGTCTTGCCCTGTGCGTTTTATATTGTTTTATCACTTATGGGCTACCATAGCTCAGGCATGTGACAGCTTCTGGTGGCGTTTGTTGACAAGTTAGCCAATTTGGTCACATGGTTGGAATGTGATTAACTAAGAGGTTCTGAGGTTCTATGTTCTGAAGAACTGTTCATGTTCCGACCTGTTAGATTGAGAAGATTGGACCAGTTTTTTTTTGGAATATTTGATGCAGCCCAGCCTCACCCAGACTCTACCGCCAGCGCCCCCCAGGTAAGTTGAGTTTGAGACCCCTGCTCTAACATTTGGTTTTTCATATTTAGTAAATGGTGTTACACTACAACCAGCACTGACACGGAACAGTTTGAGTATTGTTGATAGTTCTATTTCCTCAACAATTGTTTCTTCCCATGCATCCCAAACTGACCATGCCATTTACACGTCGAAACACTTGGAAGTGCAGATTCTAAAACAACAGCCGCACTTTATGTAAACCACTTTGCAAGATTAAACCATTCATTCTGAAGAGGCGGTGTGGAAACTGTAAATAACACTGCATCAGAAACACATTAGAAAGTGCTCGTGTTAAAGTGCCAATTGAAGCTTAATCAAAGCAAACACATACATAATGCTTTAAATGGGGTTCGGAGCAGTAGTCCTTTGTGCAATGTTACACAAGGACTGATGATACCATACAGTCCTGCTGGCACACAAACATGTCTTTGCATGTACACACACACAAAGAAACACTGCTTTTAGACAGAATACATGCCTTGCTGAGGATAGATTGTGGTCATCATGGCCATCCCTTAGGGGATATGACTCATTAGATAAACACATGATGAGGCCAGAGCTCACATTAACACACTTTACATCACAGCCTGGGAAGCATTTGCCCACACTGGACAGTGATGTGTTCACAGATAATGATTTTGCTACGAATGCTCCTCCAAAAGTGCTTTTAATGGCTCTTTTGTTTGCTCATTGAACTGTAGTGTGCTGCCTGGAGACTGTCAAAAAGCCAAATGACAAACAAGAACACTTGATGCTGATGTGAAGGTTAATCTTTATGAAAAGTGTAATCTTACATAAATGTATTTACAAAGGAAACGTTTTTGTTTATCCATACCAGGCTATTAATCATTTCTGACAGGTCAAGTTCATTTAGTCTCAGATAAAAAGCAGGCTTAATTAAATCTCTATTATATCAAATGTGGATTAACGACTGACAGTGAGAAATGATCATGCCTGAAAAAAACCTGTTTGTAGTATGCCTCTGTGGTCAGGTTAGTCACCTAACTGATGTGATTGAACCTGTTGCTCAATCACTATTAAATACTTTACTGTAGCTTTTTACTACAGTGTCATGTCACTTATTTGAAACACACTTGTATTACAGTGTAGTTTACAGTGTATTTTCAAATATATCTTTGATTTCCGTGTACCTGAAACCCAGTTAGGAGTTTTTGTTATTCCCATTGGACAGCACTTTTGCTAGAGCAGGTTTTATGGATTACAATTACAGCCAAGAAAATGATCAAATCTAAACCAGTTTATATTTAGTAGAAGAAGAAAAGTGATATGAATCTTATATAAAACATATAATGTCAAATAATTGGGTGTTTCTTGCCATGTACACTATTCTGCTATTATTCAGAGGGGAGACCAGAAATGACTGTCAGGGGACCTTGTCTACATACCATCAGAAACTAATCAACCCTGTCCTTTGTCTACTACAGGGCAATGTGCGTCTGCAAAGCTCCACAACACTGTACGTACTGTATGTGCTGATATTATTAAGGGTGAGGCAATCAAATTACTGCATCAGATTTTCAACACCACAATCTGTCCAATCCAATTCATCAGCCTAAATTATCATGTAAATGCTTAACTAAACTTTGGCAAGACACTTGTGAGCAGGTTGTAGCATGTGAACAGTCGGTAGCACCATAGGTTATGTAGTTCTTCCCTCAGGGCAGTTTGTTTCCAGTATGAGCACGATTTTTAGGTAAGTAAAAAAAAAATGGTATCGAGCCATACATATTATATGCTGTTTGCACAACAATCCATCTTGCCAGCAGTGGCTCTGACCAATCAGAAAACTCCCAGCAGTAAGAGGATGATATATGGTGATAGACATATTTTTCATCCAATCTCTTGCCTGGGCTGCATTTTTGAAAAATGTTCCTGTAGTTTCCAAAACAGTTTCCAAGGATGATCTCCCAGATGGTTCTGTGTAAAAAAAAAAACCATCTGGCGTGTCAGGTTAAGCTTTGACTAGTTTAACGTAAAACTGCAATTTATGCTCCCCAGTGATGCCACTACCATATGTAACACCAGTTAAAAATGCTTTGAAAGACTTTAGCCTGGTTCTGGCGGTCACGCTCCAATCCCAACCTCATGAAATCCTGGCCTCTCTGGCCCTCTGCCCACCAACTCTTAGACAGCAAGAGGTGATGTTAATGTAGCAGAACAAACTGGCAAAGAGAGAGGGAGAGAAATAGGGAAGGAAGAAAAATGACAGATTTCTCCTCTCTGCTCTGCCTTACGTTGAATAGCGACAATGTAAAACATATGTTGATGTTGACAGATAGGAAAGAGAAGTTGTGACAGGTGTTGTCATGAAAAAATATTTTTATATAGTGTAGAGGTTAGCAGGGGGAGGTCACCCTTCTTGAACAAGCTGCTAACTGTAACTCAGGTTCTCCTGATGGACTAAAAGAGATGAAATATACATGCTGCAAAGAGAGAGGCCAGGACGAATGAGGCAAGTCTACAAGGTGAATTAAGGGCTGTACATGTCACTTCAGGGAGATGAATGCTACTGACAGCCCACTGCTTTGTATACCACACTGTTAATCTACTGCTTTGACTTTGAACTGCAGGTTTCACTGACTTCACTTTTCTTCCAGAATGGGGGTGTCACTCATCTCTGAGAACAAATGTCACATTGTTCAGCTGCTTTCATGATGAATCAGTGTAAATGCACAATTTTTCACATTCACAGAATTGAGAAATCAAAAGGCAACAAATATGGCATTTCTTCCTTCACCGATTCCAAACTGTGAAACTATGCAAACCGATCCACTAAGGAAGGCCATTTTCTGACTCAAAACAAGTTTATTTTAGCTGTAAAGCTAAGACATAACTTAACTTCATTCACCCCCAACTGGCCACTTGAAGAACTGTAGCTTTTAGCACAGAGGCTGACCTGCCTGCATAATGTGTACTTCCATTTTAAACAACTTCTAAGAAATCTTTTTTTTTTGCATCTGATCTGATTTTTGTTAAAAACTGAACAGTGTTTTCGATTATGTTTCACATAAATAACCTGATGCTATACTGACTAATTCAGAGTTAAGTCGGTGCCCAGCATGTGTACAATGACAAGCATATGTTTGAAGGTCCGTACATGTGCCTAGGCAACAGACTAACCTGGGGGAGACAGTAGTGTCAGGATGAGTGTTATAAATAATAGCTTTGTCTATGCCAAGCGCTGTCAAGCTTTCCCACAACTGCAGGGCAGAGAGTGCCACAGCAAGATTCCTGTCAGCTACAGTGGTTCCATGCACAGGAAGGTTCTTTGTGTCTACCCTCTGCACAGCATCCTGTGGGGATTATGTAAGACATCTTGGAAACACATGAATGGCCAAACTTCTAAATTCTCTCCTGCTGCCATGGCATGAAGGTGGCTCGTTCCAGGTTCCATTGTTGACACAAAGGAGAGACCCCCACTTGCTCCACGTGTGTGTGTCTCTGTGTGCAGGTACATGTGTATTACTTTTATTTTCCACAAAAGTGGGGAAAAAAGTGTGTGTGTAAAACACCAGATGAAACAAAGCTTACCTTAACAGCTGGCACATCCACTTAACTAGTGGCTTAAATAAATCCAAATATCCAATGAGGGGATTCAGCCTCTATGTCATGTTCAAATTGATATAAAAACTATACACACATACAGATATGTCACTTTTCCTGGTGGATACATACATGTTTCATGTGTTCCTTTGTTTTATTTCATTTTATTCAGTCCATACTCTGGGTCTGAACTTGGCTGGAGAATTGTGGACAGTTACATAACAGCTATCATCTGATCCCACATGTCCGACTGGCACATGGGCCGTTGTAGTTTGCTGCAAGATATGTTGCCAGTGACCTTCAGATTTATGTGCAGTATCTGTTTCTCCTGCACCCTCCAACATGTTGACACAGCATGGAAAGTACACACAGCTGTTTGTCACTTTTTAGGAACTGAAAAATACCCGTTTTCTTTTTTTATATATTTCAGTGTATTTTAGATAATTATACTGTCATACTAACAGAAATATAATGGTTTTTAAACCAAACAAGCATTTAAAGCCTTGAAATAATAAATTGCTGCTTTAAAATGAACCAAAGGCAAGTGAAAAGCACAAAAGGAAGCAACAAGGAACAGTGGGAGGGTAGATAAAGCACAGAACCATAAACACACAGGGATTCATTGAACTCAGGTTAAACCAGGTAGGAGCAATTATAATTGTAGGAAAAAAGAACAAGTACAGGAAGTAAAAACACAACTACAGAAACTAAAACCATGACAAGCTCCACTGTGGTTCCATCCACACAAACCTGCAGGCACGAGTGCTAGTCATCACTCTAAAAAAGGCAAAGTGAATTCAAAATTGGCCACACAATGTATAACATTAAAAAGCAAGAAATATATAACAAGTTAATGTTGGAGTTTTCTGTACTACTGTCAACATGTTAGTACATAGGACATTTCAACATGGAGTTCTATAGGGACTGACTCATTTTTGGTGCCTACCTGAAACACTGTGCGAAGAACTGTAGATTTTGGCACTTGCCTGGATGCTGCTGCTTGGTGGAGCAGCCATTCATCTGAAAAAAAGAGAGAGCAACAACAATTACAAAAAGGCATACATTCTGCTTTGCAGTAGTGTGGAATATGTTAGCTGACCAGGAAATGGTTAGTTTCATGCAACATAAGAAATCACTGCACAACAATGCAATGGCAGTTAGATTAAGCCAAATCAGCTGTGTGTAAACTGTTGTGTTGTTGAACAAATTGGCCATCACTGACATAATGGAGATATCTTTTTGGGTGTGTTTGTTTTTCTAGTTGACAGTGGAGAGATACAGGAAGCATTACAGGTAGAGACATTGGCATGCAGCGAAGGCTACAGGCTGGGGCCAAACCCAGGTTGATGCAAAGAGGTTTATATCCTCAAATAATCCTTCAAATAATAGAATTTCTAAGCAAAACATAACATCATATGACATATATAAACCTGTAATTGAAGCTGCAGTGAAAGCCAATGAATGGCAGGATTGGTTTAAAAGGGTTAGTTAGAGCTTTTTCACCTATAACGTTTGACAAAACTGACTCATCTGCATGTTTACATTCACCAAAAATGGTGAGAAAATGGGAAAGTCCTCATCTGCTACTTTTCTTACTAATAAAGAGTTTCTGTTTTTCCCAGTAGAGCTCCTGAGTGGTTCTTTTAACCGCGTTAATTTATGTGTTTTAAGTTACCAGCCAAGTGACATTTGATGCTGCTGTTGTATGTTCCCACATGCTCTGTATAGTAATCAGCATTTACCAACAACCATTTGGTTCCCTTTTTCAGAAAATGACCCACAGACATCCACAGAAAATGAAGCCTCAGTGCTTAACCTGAGCTGAGCAGCCAGCACAGAGCAGTTAAATTAAAACCTCCTGTTGCATCGCAGAATGCCTCTGAGACTGCCTCATAAATCAACATGATCTATATCCAGAACTGACTCTGCACAGACAGATGCAGCTTGTTTTTTTGCTGTTAGCTGCCACCTCTTTCTTAGCAGCTACCTTTCTCTGCTTTTACACAATGACTCAGCAACTGCAGCAGAAAACATCCCAGTAAATTGTGTTGTGAAGAAAGGGGGGGAAATAAGTGCAAGGCAGAGAAAGAAGGGTCTGGATGCGGGAAGAGAAGCAGAGAATGGGGGTATAATTTCCATGCAAATTTGCCATGTGGTACAAATTTGAACATACCTCACGTTTTCCAGCTTTATGTTCCTTATGCAACTTTCTGGGAAACAGTTCTGTTGTCTCTCTTACTTAGCTACACATGGTTGAAAACACAAATCCCCACAATACATCTGAAAGAGCTACATTTAAACTGCATGTGGATTTTACTGAAGTTACTTTAAAACAGCCCTTCTTTGATTTTTGCAAACATGCTTGAAAGACTTGTGACGTGTGCATTTGTGAAGATGTTTAAAGTTTAATGGTATTTTTATATCATTATAAACCAGTTAAATACCATTTATTTCTTTGTGGTTTGATTTGATTTGAGCTAGCTCACTGTTTCACAAACAGTTAGCTAACCTGAATCACAGGCTCTTTTAAAGCTAACAAACAAAACCAGGAGACACAAACCGGGAGTAACAATTCACGTTTCGGAGCCTCCAAAGTAACTGTAACTTACACACTCTGCTGTGGTTAAATCTGTGCACTGGTAGAGATGAGGGTGGGACACAGGTTGGCGGTATTTTTAAGTGCTTTGGTAGCATTAGCCACACACTTTATGCTAGTAGCCCCTGTTCTTCTTCACGGGTTTTTAAAGGCGGTGGTAACCGGCCTTAAGGCGCACTGCTGCCCCCTACAGTGACATAACCCCGGGAGCTTAAAACAGAAATTAAGTTTCAAACGCTGAATTTTAACAAAATATCAGTAGTTTGCATGATACACACAACAACACAAAAAACCCAATATCTTTGGTTTTGGTATTTTTATTGTAAATGTGTTTTACATAGTAGAACAAAAGCAGAAAATATAACATTTTTAGCAACTCCTTTTATGTTAAGTGTGTACAAGACACATTTGTAAATCCTGTTTCATAATACATTTGTGATATTTGCCCACAAATGTATCATGAAACTCTTTAATAATGTGTAATGTGTCACATGACAGAAAATTAATTGCCATATCTTTACACTATTTATTTGAATTATCATGGTATGTACACTTTCTTTACATTTTTAAAAATCTTTTCACAATCACAAAAATCACTAAAAGAATATTTCGGTTCATACAGTATTTACATACATTCGTGGGATCACATGACACCCATTCAGAAAAAAAAGTGTTTCTTCTGATTGCATGGAAGGAATGCCTGACAGAGTTAAAACTCTTCCTCCATACAGCGTCAGGGGCTGTGTACCAAACACTCCATAAGGATTCATCAATCATCATCAGGTTTTCAGATTATCATAAACCTGAATTCCAATTCATTTTTTTCATCCATTTTAATACTGAACGTAGTCAACTGATTCTTAACTGTATGGCACAGGAATACGTCTCTGAGCGCAGCAGCTGTGCAGCATCTGCTGTCTCTCCCACGACACATTTGGCTTGTAATTCCATGACAGAATAAAGAAAATCATACAGGTAAATGTGATGATATGACTCCAAGCTGATCAGCCACTATTCCCTTACAGTACATTGTGTGGCAACAGATGTGATACATGAGACAGATGATGTTGCTTTTTATTATTATTACTAATATTTTGAGGGATATTCTGTAACAAATGAGAATGTTACCTAAAAATTCCCTTTGAATGTTATTTAATGTAGCTTAAGTATATAAATTTGATGTGTTTTCTGTTAGAGATGGATGGATGTTAACCTGTTTAAGTGCTAATCTATGGAAAAATACTGATGTTTACAACTTTTGGAAGAGGATATATTAAGTTTAATTCATGCTATCCCCTGCCTAGCACCAAACTGGAACAACCCGTGGGTCTGATACGACCAGAAGATTATCCTGGCTAACACCACCTAACTTTTTTTATCCTGCATTTGTGCCAGTTGTGCAGATAAAGTAGAGTAATCCATTTATTTTAGTGATCTGAGATCATTTTAATCTATCTTGTAGTATTTGAGAGCATATACATTACAATAAAATGCTTTAAAGATTAGCTTTTTACTTTCTGGATTATAATTGGATGTAGCCGTGCAAAAATCTGTTTTACATTAAAAAACAGACCATAAAAATCATAATTACTCCGATAAACAGGCTTTACAAGAGATAAATCAAAGACTGAGTTAGGCCACAATACAGCTACACGAATGCTTAAAATTCTCAGAATGGGCAGACGACCAAAAGATTTCCTGTGTGCCAGTGCAAATTACAAATATCACGATTTTTTTTTTTACTATAATGAGACTTTGAAGGCAACAAAGAGACGTATTCAAAGCTAAAGGAATGTTGAAGGCCCCAATAGTTCTCACTGTTTCCTATCACGATGTCCAGTTAATGCTTGTTGCAACAAACTATATTCAAGCCATCAAGTGTGAAGGTTTTGCTAATATTACTTTTAAACAGCATTTGGCTCCAAATGTAAAAGTAAAAAAAACAGATAGGGGGTTTTAAATAGTACCACAACCCCTCAGTGTTAAAACCAATATAAGGCTTTTGACTCAAACATCAGCGATAACACAGCTCAAAGTGTAAAAATACTCTGAATAACAAATCTTTCTTCAAATTAGATTCGCTAAAAGATTTGAGCATAAAGTTGTAATATACAAGAAGCTTATTCCACCTGTGAGGGTGCTGTGTCAAGTAACAGTTTTCTGCTTTAGTTCAGGTTTTACAGTCTTTTCCTCGTCACCCAATAAATTATCACAGTACCATGAATGTACGTCACACGCACATGTTTAAACATACACACACGCACACACGCAGAGCAAAAAGTCCTGCACAGACTCCTTTAAAGGGGTGTTCGGACTGTGGACCCCCCCTCCTCTGGGTTTTGTCGCACTCACACACACACACACACGCATCACAGTCCCGCTTGCCCTCCCCATCCGACTCCTCAGTTTAACGTCAGTCTGTCAGAGCGGGGTCAGAGGGGTCCGTTTGCAGAGCGTCCTGTCCTGCTGCTTCGTGGAAAGCGGTGGACTTTGAGGTGTTTCGACAGGTGATCGCTGCGGGCAAACTTCTTCTCGCACACGATGCACTGGTACGGTTTCACTCCGGAGTGGGAGCGCCGGTGACGGGACAGCTCATCCGATCGAGAGAACCTGTCAAAAGGAAAAGCAGGATTATAAATGATTAAAATCATCCGGCAAAAACAATCTTTTCTACACCTTTTCTCCCAGTTAATGCTCCTGAATTGAGTTTTATCCTTTAATCCTTGATGTGACAGTTTCTTTGTGCATCTCTGTGGCACTTCCTATATAAAAGTAAAGACTACAAGCATATCTTGAGCTGCCAAATAACATAAAAGCAATGTCAAGCTGTTTTATATGAGGGTAATGTGAGAGGTGTGATGCTATGTGTGTGTGTCTTGCCCTGCAACATCTCTCTGCAGCTAAAGAGCCATCCCATATTTAGCTCAACACATGAGCACTGTAAATCCCTGCCCAGTCTATTCCTGTGCTGCGGTCTCTATGGGGCTCCACAGCAAGCATGGGGGGTATCATGAAAGTAAAGGGTTAAGTACATGATAAAGTAGTGCCTATCTGTATATATATGAGTAAAGCTGCTAAGATCAGATTAATCTGTAACACAGATTGATTTTCTCGGCACATTTCCAGTAGCAGAAGCAACAGCAGCAGCAGGCAGAAGGCTTGAAGGTGATAATTCACAGAGATGTAAAGACGTCACTCACAGTTATTTCAAACCATTTCCACTCTAGACATCGATTACACAACCGGCCTATTCATCATTTTAATGGCCCAGTAATAAAAGGAAGATAACTGACAGAGATTATGATGCTAAGCTGTGGGATCTGAAACCAAGGTCCTTAAAAACAAACATCTATTGACACGTTTTTACCTTCGTCTAATATAATGTAACATCATAGTACAGATGCAAAGTGCTTTGAGCTAAATGCTAACTTGCAGGAACAATATTTACCAACTTATTTTTGCATGTAAGCATGCAATTAGCACAAACTCGGAGCGGCAGACACTGATGTTGACAGTTCATCCTGATACAGAAATAAACATCTGTGGTAAAGACACTTATGGCCTTTGAAATGTAAAATTTAAACTTTATTCTAGCAGTCATGAAAAAGGATTGATTATGCTGTAAATATGCACATTATACTATGATACTTGATGGATGATGATGGATGGATGTGCAAATACACATGTACACTTATAGCTATGAAAAAGTCATTTTGCGCCTTATAAAGATGACATGCTTCATGTAAGGGTCCCTGTTATGAGTTTTGTTTCTTGTCACCTGATAAGTATAAGGTACATCATCATCCTCTTCCTCCATTACCTCTATTTTGGTCTGCTCTGTTAGTCACTAAATGGGTACATTTTGTCCACCAGCTAACGCTGCTTGCTGCCAACTTGAGTTTTTTTCATACCCACTGATGTCATTAGTCAACACAGCAGCACTGCAGACTGCCTCTAAATCAGACTTCTGAGAGGAAAAAGTCACACAAATTAGTCTCTTATCTCTTAAATTACTCCAGAAAATGATTCGGAAAGGTTACAGTGATATCAAAGGATACTTGGTAGAAGATTGGATGTTCATGTAGAAGTTAGTAGGCAAATTTCTACCATCTTTGTAATGATATATGAGCTAAAAAAGGCAAGTTAAAGCGATTGTTTATGAACAAACAGTTGGTCATTCAGTTGTCTGATAAGGTAAGGGGACAATAGCTGTCAGGTAAAAATGAACTTGTGATGACCTGTCAGTGTTATTTTAGAGCCTCTGTAGATGTAAATGGGATTGGCAGTTATCTAAACCTACAACAAGAACATGCCCTCAAAATCAGAAAGCTCTCTTTTTATGTTCTGTACCTCAGGTGGCTGTACATTTAGTCCTATAGGCTCACGTTACACCCTAAAGCTGTGTTATATCAGTAGCAAGCCAGGGCATGATAGAAACCATGTACAGTTATTATACTGACTCAGCCTGGACCTGTGCCCAATAACACACTGTACCAGAGAGCGGCTTTCAGCAGAACCTATGCAAATAGATACCCTGATTGTTTCTTCAAATCCATGTTTTTTGGGGATAAGACTGATCTTGTGCCAGTCTCTCTCGTCACCTTACCATCTGTCTCTCTCTCTCTCTCTCTGGCCCTCTCCTAATCTTACTTTTGAAATGTTTATCTGCTTTATTTGGGATTCCAGGCAAGGTCAGCAAGTTCACAACTGTGAGGGTGGAGCTGTTTTCCCTTCTGTTGATCACTTTGAATGTGTTTTTCACTTAGAATTGTGGGTTTTTGCACCTTAGGTCCTCAGGGCTTGGCTTGGCGTGGCTGCATCAACACATAGTATACATATTAGAGTGGGCGTAGTGGGAAACACATACGCAGGCTTTGTTCTAGCCTGTCCCTAAACTCAGCTTTGCAACCAGCAGAGTGCATAAAAAAAAAACGGGCAACAAGGTGGGGCGTTCAGGTTGGTTACAAACCTGGAAGATTACAGTAACAGAGCTGCACATACTTTTATCTGCCATCTTTGTATGGTCGTCTCTTTTTTGTTCTGTTTATTATGTCACCTCAAAGGCCTGTCTGTCACTCTGTTTATGAGTAGCTCAAGTTCAAAGAAAAATCCCATTAATGCATGACTGCACTAACCAGTGACAGACGTTTGCCTCCTGCATGCACACCATTATACAAGCAGCCATTAAACCTCCACTGAATGTTTTTTTTTATTATTTCATCTATTTATCTTGCTCATCAGAAGCTACTACCTGGTTATCTCTACATATAGTAAAACAAGTAGTGCCCTCTCTTCCCTTTTCTTTAACTCTCCTACAGCTAAAGCTGAGTGAATCCGTGACAGCTCTGTCACCACCCAGCTTCGCTTTGTTGTAATGATGAATGCACCAGCTGACAAGGACAACAAGCCACAGCCCTGATGACAGATGCTGAGTACACATGCACCACAGGGTTTTTACTGCAAATGTTTGGTTTCAGCTTGGCCGCTTAACACAAACTTCACACAAGAGTGTTTATGCAGGTTTGAGCTGATGATACTGTATGTGTGTGTGTGTGTGTGTGTGTGTGTGTGCTACTTATGTGTGCCTTTAAGTGTTTACATATGAGCATCCAGATCTGTACTTGAGCATAACCATAAACTACAGAGAGACGGAGGGAGGGAGAGAGAGAGAGTCCAAAAAGCTTTAAAGAGGAAAACTGTCTGGCAAGGGAAGAAATATAACTTTGACTGAGTTATATATGGGAGTCCAGCCAATTAAATACCACTCCTCTCTACTTCAGAGGGCAAGCACATGGATCTATTCTAAGGTTACAGAGGGTCTAGGTGCTTGACTCCTTAGTTCACCTCCATTTCCTGGCCCAGATAGGGGGGGACGAGCAGTGAACAGGGCAACTTTATAATCCTCTAAATTACTGCTGTCATGTAAAGACAACGGAAACAAGCAAGCAAGAGCTGCTGCGCATACATTTATAATCCCATTTGTAGATGATCTACCAACATATCAGCAGTAATGCAGGTGAAAGAGCCTAAAAATAACCTCTGTAAACTGCTCATCTTTTCCTATGTTTCCATTGGTGAAGCAGAATTGGAGCCACAATCAGCAAGATTTTAATCTTAGATTATGTATCCATGTGTCAGTCAAAAAAAATAACACTGTTATTATAGTAACAGTGAATAAAGAGACAAACTACACCAGCTACGATCCATGATGCACACTTATTAAGAACTGTATGTCAAACTGTTTGCATTTTAAAACTGGCTGACAAGCCAACAATGATGCAAATCAAGGATATCAACTATAACTTAGCTCCATGCCTCAGATCTGGTTGCTGACCCATGTTCATATCATTTGTCATCTTTTCATTACTGCCATTAAAAAGTACAGCAAACAGACTATAATCTGGTTTCTTAATCACTCAATACACCAGTTTCTAAAGGTTACCTGGCAACCTGACAGTGATGAACACTCCTCTTAGCTTGATGGAATGACACAATTCTATTTGAAGGAACCTAATGAACGTGCTGTACAAGAAAATTAGGGTTTGTTTAATGCCTGCCTGGAAAAATGTAAATGGACGTAATGAAAGATAGACCGGAATAACTGGATATTACATAATAGGCTTTGCTTAATACCTGGACACATGCCCAGATATCATGCACACTGTATGATGAAACAATTTCACATCTCCAGGATTTCAAATGGCTGCAGGAGCAGCAGAGCTGCCATGCAGAGTGTTTGCAGTAATCACTGATAAACACCGGCCAAGGGGGTCCGACAACAGGTCAGAAGTTGGCATTTGTACTTTAGATTACAGAGTTCTTACTTAAGAGGTAATCATTAAATGGCAGAAAAAGAAACACATATATGTGACTTTGAAAAGCATCTCAAGTGAAAACCTTGAACTTGATTTTTTGAATAATTCACTGTGTCCGTACTGCATGCTTGTGCCTGAAGTGGTTCCAGACAGTGAGCAAACAAACGAAATAACTAACAGGGGCAAAGTCTGCATGCACACAACTTCAAAGGGCACTATATCTAATCTACAACTTTACCATGGCACAAAAACACAGATAGTGGGGACACTGGCAGCATGTAGAAAAAGAACAAGCTGTAATCATCTTTAAAAGTCTTGTTTCCATGAAGATTGACCCTTTTCTCCTTCCACTCCTATCCATAAACTATCTCCTGTGAGCCTCCTGAATCCCCTATGACTGGATTTAACACATATTTATGTCTCCATAAAACCTTCCTCTCTTGTAAAACTGTATCTTTAGATCTTTCAAATACATTTCTAACAGTAAAGGCACTCACAGGTATGCTGCTGCTGTTTCTATTAAAAGGATACAGGTCTTTTAACATGTTGGATGGATTAGTTCTTATCTGTAATGACCTGACATTAAAGAAGAACAGTACATAAAAAATGTGTAGTGTCATATTTCTACACAGACTTTGTTCTGTCCAGATAACGAACGATCTATTTCGATCTATTATCGACTCAATTTAATCTACCAGAGTGACGTTGTTTTGTTGTGCTCACCTCCATCCACAGCCGGGCCATGTGCAGGCGAACGGCTTCTCCCCCGTGTGCCTCCTCAGGTGGGCTTTAAGGTGGCTGCTCTTGGTGTACATCTTATTGCAACCAGGAAAAGAGCACTTGTGCATTTTAATGAGGTCTGCTACCGCGCTCTTCTGGTACCTCTGGCCTCCAGCAAGGACACCTGCAGCCAAATTTCCACCTACCCCTTCCCCAAGTCCTGTGGGCTTAGCTGCGATGGGCACTGGTGCGATCCGGACAAACTTGGATGAAGAGGGGTTTCCAGTTTTGTTGGAACCATTAAGGTTTGCTGGGGAAAGCAGCTGAGGCACCAAGGCAAAGGTCTGCCCCTGAATGTTAACCAGGAGCTGGGCGATTTTGATATCTGATGGGGCCTGGGTAGTTTGGGATTGGGTTTTTTGGGGTTGCTGGGCAACAGCATCTGATATGGCACTGGGATTTGGTTCTTGTTTGATGTGTATGGGCTGGATCTGGAGGATGACAGGCACGTTGGAGGCAGCACTGGTACTTTTTGATGAGGCTGGCGACGATGCACAGTCCTCCTGTTTGATGTCATCAACACAACTGTTAGCAGTCGCACAGCTAGCGTCCACCGGTGATGATGAGCTGTCCGTGTCTGATGCATGTGGTGCATGTTTGGTCTCTGTGTGGGAGGACAGCGGAGAATGAGCCACAGGCACAGTCTGATCTGAATTCTGTGACACTGAAGCAAGTCCAGTTAATGTCCTTGAAAATTCCACCTCAGCATCCTCTGATGTTGGCGTCATTGCCTCATCGCTCCCCTCTTCTTCTTTCTCCATTGCCACCACCATGTTCTCCTCCAGGAACTCCTCAATCTCCTCCAGAGTGGGCTGAAAGAGGAGTGCTGCTGGATCCTGCAGCTCATCAAGGAAGACAGGGAACTCGTAACAGTCCTCTTTGGCCTGCTGCTGGAGGAGACTCAGTCGTTGCTCCCTCTTGGACTCCCAAGCCAGACCCATGGGTAAAAAGGGAGCAGTGGGAGATGAGGAGGTTGAAGGGGTTGGGGAAGAGAGGCAAAGAGAGGATGAAAGAGGAGAAGAAAGTGAGCTGCTGCCACCATTTGAGCTTAATGATGTGGTAGGAGAGGCCTGGGACAGCAGGAGGTCCAGCAGACTGTCTTGACTTTCTCCTCCTGAGGAGCTTCCACTACTTCTGCTGCTCCTGCTTTCATAGCCCATGACGTGCAGTGACACCGGCGAGGAAGACTCAGGACTGGAGCAGAGGGATGAACGAGGGCTGGAGGACTCACTGCGGTCATCCTCTGAAAGGCTGGGTGAGGAGGAGAGCATCCCCCCTTGGTAGGGGTTGTGGTAGCATGCGTCAGTTACCATGATACCCGGTGACATGCCATCACTGGTGTGGTGACAGAAGCAGCTGTAGTCGGACCCCGGGGAGCCGGTATAATACTGGAAGGTCTCCTCACCAAGCGGCAAGTGATCCACCATTCCTGTGCGGATGAATGGCAGCTGTCTCTGATCTGAGGATCAAACTGTTCTGACAGTAAAGATTACTTCTTTCTTCTTCCTGCAAAAAAGACAAATAGTGGTCTTTGTCAGTGACATTTAAACCAAAGTGACCCCATCATGACACCACAGTAACAGTCTATGGTCAGACTGACTTTAATATTTCAGGTTAATATTTAACAACCTGGTGTCCCAAGTGCCTCTGGTAATAAGTAAACCAGCAGCACAGTGACTAAAAATGATTCTTTTTCTATGCACTGCTTGTCGGAGAAGTCTGTGGCTGATGGCACTTCAAAGTCAACCACGTGTGAAGGAAGTGGAATTTGAGGACTGTGCATGTGCATGTGCGTGTGTGAGTGTGTGTGTAGACACTGCAGCTGCTTGTTCAGACTCCAAGCTGACTATGTGGAATCAGGGGTTCCCATTTCTCACCACTTCTAACGTAAAAGCCACATGGTCATTTAAGAACATCTTTCTACTTATTACCTTAATAGTAAATGAAATAAATGCACTACAATAGATTGATATGATAAAAAACAGTCTGAAAAGTGGGACAGTTTTAGAGGCACTCAGTTTAGGATCAGCAATATTACACAGGGATAAAGGATTTAGTGTCTATTTTTATCCATCAAACAATGCACCACATCTACATTTACATGGATTAAAAACACTAGACATTATCAAATGGCCTTACATGCACTGAGTGGCTTATGATGATTAAATATGACTCTAAAATCCCCTTAAAAGGCTGCATGTATATTGCATGAAAAAAAATAACAAAAAGGCTGTGCGCCCTCTTCTGTAACGCCTTGAAAAAGCAGGCCTTTCTAAAGTGAAGTGCGAGGACCTCCAGGAGTCCTAAAAGGTTCCAGGTGGCCCCTGTAAAATGACTCGTTACTTTATTGGCTTTGAGTCAAGCTGATTCGCTCGCAGGACGTTAGAGGAGATTGTTCATTGTTTCTGCAGCTATGGTGTTGTTATGTAATTTCTAATGCAATGCCAGAATTGGATTGAAATATGCATGCATTTGAGATAACATCATATGCAGCTGCTGCATGTAGGTGACACCACATGGGGAAAAAAAAAGTTTAGGAACACCTCTGCTTGGCCAAGTGTTAAG